>NC_090440.1:772714465-773017495 GCF_031143425.1 Pleurodeles waltl | reverse complement strand
TGATGGCTGCCAGAGCTGAGGAACGTGCTGAAAGACAAGTTGCCAACATGGAGGCTAGGGGTACCTGTAGGAAGCTGTGTCTTCATATAGTGGAACAAAATGAGGTACAATGTGCAAAGAGTCCAATAAATCCCCAGAGGTATCATAGAGGCACAAATTACATCCCAAATGATCTATTTTTTGGGTAATGTGGTTCAGCAGTTAGGCATATCAGAGGGTAGTGCTGAGTGTATAAGGCACACACTCATACAATATGTGAGACACACATTCAATAAAGAAAACCAACACCAATTTGTAAAAATAACACATATTTTCATATAAACTGTGTTACCAAGATTATGGGAATCACATGAGTACTTTTCGAGTTGTGGATTTTCTTAGTTTGCAAAAGTTGACAGTGCATTTTTCAGATCCTGTAATATTATCCCATGTAGGAGGAACAAGCACTGCATACAGGTATAGTACAGTGACTTACAGGACCAATCTCCTGGATTTGGGCTAAGTAAAGAGTAAAGTCTAAGGCCACACCAACAGGTCGCCAACAGGTTCAGCGTCAGGTGCCCCGTGTAAATCTGTAGGGATTGGGCCAGTCACAAAGGTGCTGCAGGGGAGGGCTGAGAGTCCAGTCTAGGTGGACCACCAAGGGGATTCAGTTCTTTCTTGGCTGCCTGCAGATGCAAGAGAGCAGATCCTCTACTCCAAGGGAATTCTTCTTTCTGATTATCAAAGCACTGGCAACTCTCTTGGCTTCTTGGAGGCTTCAGTGGCATGACAGGTCAGTTGCTCCTCGAGGGTCAGGTGCAGCTGGCAGGATAATAGGGTTGGCGTCAAGTCTGTCATGCTTTGCGGTTCTCGGGTTCAGTTGGATACTTGTGCGCTCCTTTTGTGTCCATCGAAGATCTATTTTCCTGGTATCAGAGGGTCTTCTAATTTCCAATTTAGGAGGTGTTAAAGGGAATGAAGGGTAGTCTCCAAGGGCTACTTACCCTTGGGTTCACTCAGATGACAACTTCCCGTTGGGAGTGTGCATCACCCTGCCCAGAGTTCCTAAATTCCTCCACGAACAAGATGGCGGAATTTCCTAGGCTGTGTCCACTTCAGGCTGGTCACCCTAGAGGTGTGTCCAGCCTGGGAGTGCAACATACCTCCTGCATAGCTAATTTTCCTACCTCTCCAGGCGGGCCCTGGGGCAGGAGGTCAGCATCCTCATCTGAGGAGAGCCAGTTCTGAATACCAAAGGTGGTGGGCTTTGTTGAAGCCTCCTGCTTTGGAATGCAGATCATCCTCTGGGGATGGGTGTGTAGTTTCTGACCTCCAGTGAGCAAAGGCTCTCACTCTTGTGGGATCAGATTCCCGTCTGATGGTGGCAGACCAGTTAGAACTAGTCTGTGAGCTTACCAGCAGTTCGTAGGTTTTCATGGGGCTCCTCAAAGGTGCCCTCTGGGTGCATGTATTAAAAATCCATCACTGGATTCAGTAAAGCCATCATGTTGCTTGGGAAGTCGTGGTGACCAGTGTCCAGCACATATTCTTAAAATGGCTTCCCTGTGCACTTACACTGTCTAAGAATCGGCAAAGACATAGAAGGGGCATAGCTGCTCTTGTCAGATGTACCCACATATGTAATATAATGTACCCTGCCTTAGTGCTGTAAGGCTCACTGTAGGGGTGACTAACAAATATTACATGAAGTGTTTAGGGGACGTGGTACACAGACTGTGTGCCATGTTGTGTTTTAACTTTTATAGAACACCTTGTCACGCAGCCTGCA
Source organism: Pleurodeles waltl (assembly GCF_031143425.1). Taxonomy (NCBI): domain Eukaryota; kingdom Metazoa; phylum Chordata; class Amphibia; order Caudata; family Salamandridae; genus Pleurodeles; species Pleurodeles waltl. The sequence goes on along the minus strand of NC_090440.1, from coordinate 773,015,724 downwards.
ATGGCAGTCTGCATGAATTTGGTGCTTGGTCCCTCAGAGTGGCACAAGTTGTACTGCAGCTCATATGGACCTTCTGCAGTTCCTGGGCCATAGGTCCTAGAGTTACCACTTACTAGGGACTTACAAGGGTGCTACAGGGCCTGGTCACTTGGGCATGAATTAACCAGGTGTCTTGTTTTAGGGAAGGAACACTGGCTCTGATGAGCTGGTTGGCAGGAACCAAGTGCACTTCAGTCAAAGTTGCATCAAAAATCAGGTCAAAAAAGTGTGTGGGGGTGGATTACTGCACCCGGGACCCAGGTTCCTACAGTGCCCAGAGCGAGTTGATCATGAGTGTTAAAAGTAATTTGAAACAAAAGACTGAAGTACAAAAAGTGATGACTACATGCAAAAAGAAGTTGTGTTTCAGATGTGGATTTGCATATCCACACGAGGAAAAGTGTCCCACTATTGGTTAGATATGTAAAGGCTGTGGTAAAGAGAACTATTTTGCAAAGATGTGCAAAGCAAAGGAAAAAATAAGTGCATCACAGTGAGAAAATGGCTGCTAGAATGTTCCAAAGCAACGTACGATGTGCGCCCACAAGGACAAGCGGCATCATCAGTTGAGGCACATAGACACTAAACAAAGTCGATCATCATCTAAATCATCGTCAAAAGGTTCTTCTTGACTCATTAACAAGTGTAAGTGAAGAAAGTGGCTGTGCCATGTCAATGTTTACCTCAGAAAAATGTGCGCATGCGGGACTGGTCACAAGTGAAGGAAAATGAAAGCCAAAGAAAAGTCGATATGTCAAAGCAACAAAATCATTCAAACACTGTCCAAAGATTACATTGAAAATAAATGGATGTTCAATACCTTTCATTATCAATAGCGGTGCATCAATGAATATAATGGCAGAAAAAAGTACAATGAACTGTCTCCGTTATCTCGGCTTATGTAGTCAAAGACCAAAGTGTATACTTGGGCTGCATCAATGCACATGAAGAGTTGAGGTTAATTTATAGCAACAGTGAAGCATAAGAAAACAAAGGTACAAGCACCAGCCCATGTGCTTCAAGGTACAGCGACAAGTGACTGCTTCATCAGTTTCAACACAGCTACCGACATGGGACTGACCTTTGTGAATTACAACATGAATGCTCATCACAAATTAGTAAATCAATTCATTTCATTGCATCATGGTTTAGGAAAGTTAAAGACTATGGGCCTGATTACAACTTTGGAGGAGGGTGTTAATCCATCCAAAATGTGATGGATATACCACCCGCCGTATTACAAGTCCATTATATCCTATGGAACTCGTAATACGGTGGGCAGGATATCCGTCACATTTGGGACAGATTAACACCCTCCTCCAAAGTAGTAATCAGGCCCTATGAAAGTAAAGCTTCATAATAATGAGAATGTCCGTCCTGTTGCTCAGAGACATAGACAAGGTGCTTTTCATTTGCAAGAATCTGTTGAAAAAGAAACATTATTTAAAAAGAATTTGAATTGTTACTTGAACATGACATTATTGAATGTTCCACTGGTCCAATGCCATAGGGTTCTCCCATAGTATAGGTACCTTAAAAGGACCATAAAGTAGCTCTGCGCCTATGCACTGACATGTGACAGGCAAACAGAGCAATTGAACAAGAATAACAGCCAGGACCGCACATTGGTGACATGATAATGCAATTGAATGGTGGTCAAGGTCTTTTCTCAACTTAATTTGAATAAAGGTTATTATCAGTTAGAACTTGAAGAGAGCTGTAGGTATGGTACAACCTTTACTACACATGTCGGTTTGCTCAACTACAAGAGACTTAGGGCCTGATTTATGAAAAGTTAACGCCGCCTTTGCGTCATTTTTTAATGCAAAAACAGCGCAAACGTACAAAATGTAATTATATTTTGTAAGTTTGCACCGCTTTTGCGTCAAAAAATGACGCAAAGACAGCGCTAACTTTTCATAAATCAGGCCCTAAGTTTTAGTGTGTCATCGGCTGCTAAACTTTGTCGGACGTCATATGACACATCTTACAACTTGTTGTGAATACATTTAATTGTAGTGATGACATTGGTTTTAAGAGCTTCACAGAAAGTGCACAATAAAGCCCTCACACAAGTATGTCAATTACTCTGTGATGGCGGTTTGACTTTAAATGCAGACAAGTGTGAGTTCAACAAGACAAAACTGAAATTCTTTGGCCATATCTTTTCTGATGGGGGTATGATGCCTGATGCTGCACGAGTACAAGCTTTAACAAATGCTGAACCTCCACAAGATGTTTCAATGGTATGTTCTTTTCTTGGAATAGCCAGTTACTGTTTAAGATACATAAAGGACTTTGCCACTGTTAGTGCTCCATTACGGAAGTTAACGAAGAAAAATGGTTCTTTTAAATGGTCACAAGAATGTGAAAAAAGTTTAAAGAGAATCAAAGACGCCATTGCAAATGCTAGGGAAGGTGTACTTTAATCGAAAGCTTCATACAGAGATTGTGGTCGAGGCTAGCCTGGTCGGGTTAAACTCTATACTAACAGAGCATAGTGGACACCCAAATGATTGACAACATGTTGTGGCTTATGTTAGTAGACGTTTGTCTCAAACAGAACATGATTACTCACAGCCTGAGAAAGAAAATTTGGCTGTGGACTGGGCTTGTGAGCATTTCTATGTATTCTAGTATGGAAGCCTTTTACGCTGGTGACTAATCATCAAGCTTTGCTGACAATCTTCGGCAATCCAAAAGCCAACATGCTTCCTCAATGTACATGATAGGGACTTCAATTGAAATATTACAATTATACAATTGTGCATCACCAGGAAATGATCAAAATCCTGCTGACTACTTTTCAAGAGTGCCTATCCAAGGTCATGGTACTCCATCCAAGATGGCTGAGACCTACATCAATTTAATTGTTAAGTCAAGTACCAGCTGCTGTGTCCTTAGCCCAGAATGTTACTGCCACAATTCATAATAGTGACCTGCTGAAGTTAACAGACATAATTACACATCAGTTGTGGAATGAACACATGCAACCTCTCAGTAATGATGGTGAATTAAACAAATTCAAAAATGTCAACAAGGAATTGTCCGTAACTCAGGAAGGAGTTATACAGCGAGGATCAAAGATCCTGATTCTGGAGAGTCTACGACAAAAGGGGATCAAAATGGCTCACAAAGGACACTGTGGTATTGTTTCTACAAAGAGAGCTCTCAAAGACCGAGTTTGGTTTCCATATTTAGACAAAAGAGTTGAAAAGAAACTCACGGCTTGTCATATATGCAGTTGCCTGTCAATCAAATAAGCTAAACATGCCAGCACTCCCTAAAGATGTCTGGAAGTGAAAAGCCATCAATTTATTTGATCCACTTGATAATGGAAATCATTTAATCATGATTGTAAATAAATATTCCTATTTTCCTTTGGTTGAATATCTTTCATCCACATCACCTGAGCGAGTAACCGAAAAACTTGATGGCATCTTTGCAACATGAGGTATACCAGCCATTGTAAAGTCTGGCAATGGTCCACCATTCAACAGTAAAGAATTTAAGGCATTCCTGGAGCCTCTGAACATAATGCATCAAAAGATCACACCTTTATGGCCAGAGGCCATTTGCCTTGTTGGTGCATTTTAGAAGCAGTACAGCGTACAACTCTTGAAAAGCTCAGTTAAAAAAAATTCTTCATGCGACCACAAGTGAAAGTCCTGTGACTTTGATGTTCAGGAGAGCAATGGCAACCAAGTATACCTCAATGGACCACCAAAAGAGATAAAAGTGAAAACATGATTTTTGGAAGGGACTTAGGGCCTCATTACAACTTTGGCAGACGGCAACTGCCGCCCGCCAAGGTGTAACTGGCGTGCCCATTTTGACATCCCTGCTGGGCCGGCAGGCGGAAACAGAGTTTCCGCCCGCCGGCCCAGCGGGGATGTTGGCCGAGACATGGGAGCTGGCTCCTAATGGAGCCGGCGGTGTTGCGGCCGTGCGACGGGTGCAGCTGCACCCGTCGCGCTTTTCACTGTCTGCTGTGCAGACAGTGAAAAGCAGTGTGAGGCTGTGCCGGGGGCCCTGCACTGCCCATGCCAAGTGCATAGGCAGTGCAGGGGCCCCGAGGGGTCCCGTGACTCCCCTTTCCGCCAGCCTTTCCATGGCAGTTCCTACCGCCATGGACAGGCTAGCGGGAAGGGGACTTGTAATCCCCTGGGCAGCGCTGCAAGCAGTGCTGCCTTGGTGGATTAAAACCGCGGGGACGACCGTGGCGGGAAACCACGGTCCCGGCAGAGTGACCGTGGTGCTTCCGCCACAGTCGTAATCGGCAAAATTGTACCGCCAGCCTGTTGGTGGTACAATTGCTGAAACAGCCCTGGCGGTCTTTGACCACCAGGGTTGTAATGAGGCCCTTAGTCCCTAAACAGAAAATGAAAGTCTATGCAGACAAAAGGCGACATGCAAAAGACCTCTCATTCAGAAACTGAGATTTGATGATCGCTCAACAGATGCGCAAAAGAAATTCTGATGCTACTTATGATGCTAAACAAAGTAGTGTCCACCAAAGGACACATGGTGACTGCCCAGCACCCTGGAAAGTCTATTACCAGAGACTCTTTTTACTTCAGGCCTGTATTTCAGCGGTCTTCAACTCGAAATGGTGAAAGAAAGACTGATTCTGAAAACTAAGTTACTGTTTCTGATTCCTTACTTTCTTTAGCAATTTCCAGCATTGAAGATGACAGTTTATAGGTTCCGAGTAACCAGATTGGGTCGACTGATCAAAGAGTAAAGAGAATTAATTGAAGCGATATAGTTGTACATGTTTCTATTCATAGATATTTGTGTATGGCCGGTGATTTTCTAAAAATTGCCATTTTTAATATAACAGATGGGGAGATATAGGGCCTGATTACGACTTTGGCAGAGGGGATTACTCCTTCACAAACGTGATGGATTTCCCACGTGCCGTTTTACAAGTTCCATAGGTTAAAATGGAATTTGTAAAATGGACGACGGGATATCCGTCACATTTGTGATGGAGTAATCCCCTCCGCCAAAGTCATGATCAGGCCCATAGTGTCTTGCATGATTTAAAACGGAACCTTTCAAGCTCCCCGAGGACTCTATATCAGTGTGACGTAATTGATAGAATGGAATGTAACAAAAGCTTGGTTTAGAATGTTGGAGTTCACAGGTACACACAGAGGAATAAAGACATGTGATTTACAGCTCTGGTGTGGCTTAGTAATTCACAGAGTACCAGGCTGAGTAGGATGCTTCAGCCCATCTAGTGGTACCCAAGGACGCAGCCACCTATGGGCAGCCCAGGTGGGTCTCACCCAAAACTGGTTTTACATGATGTTAAAGCTTAACTGCTGCTGATGGTGAAATGTTGTTTTATTATGTTTACACAAACACTAATAAAAAATATATTTTTAAAAAATAGGTAGGCCCTGTCTAATTTAGGAGTACTGAAACACTCATTGGAAATGCCTTTCATGTGGTAAAATATGCATATGCAGGAATGCGCAAACTGCGATGGTGGTAATGGTGTGGATATGGGATAAGTGAGGTTGGCTGTGGTAGTAGTAATGGTGGTGGTAATGGCTCACACTTGAATTTTGACAAAAACATTTTAGAAAAACTTACTACAGTGAAGAAAATACAAAAAAGGATTGGATTCTGTGTACAATGCATGTATGAGATGAAGCACACTGGATGAATGAAGTTGAAGTGCATTCTTCAGATGCAAAATAATCTGTCATGTATTGTGATTATACAGAATGATACACCAAGCAGCCAGCAGCATTAAGTGAGCAAGTATTCTCATCTGTGCGGTGCCAAAACACGCTCTATGTATCTCTGTTTATACTGCTGTCTGTAAGTGTCACATTCGATATTAAGAACATTATTGCAGAACATATTTTTGCACATTAAATATCTCCCAGTTAAAAAAATGGTTGTATGTTTGTATTTCACATGTAATGGTGCCACATATGATGAAAGGCATGTCCTGTGCCACAAGTACACATGACACATGCTCTCATTCACCCATACATATATATATAACTCATATGCACACATGTTCATACATCTCCAAAGAGCACGCTCTCAGTGAAACAAATAGCAGCCCTACAATAGGGCCCCTAGTCAAAGTATTTAGTTCAAACCACAGAACGTGGCTCTGAGAACAGTAGGCTTAAAGTCAATGAAGCTGTGCGTGCCTGGGAACACTGTAAGTGGGTTGTCTTTTAGTAGCTCACAATCATTTCCACTGAAGTAGGTCCCACTAGAGAAAAGGTTGAAGACCCCTGACTAGAGCAAAGCTTCTTAACCATTAGTCAGCAACATCGATATAGGGGGACCTCAGACGTTTATAAAATTAAAAAATATTGGCAGATGAATAAATTAAATGTACATAAAAAAGTAGAATTGAAAACTGAATATTTTAAACACAGTAAATGAGAAGGAATGTGAAATTGGAGAAGGGTGATCTTTCATTGGTGCAGCATGTGCAATGACATCAAGGCCCAAAGGCCTGAGGGGCCCATTAAACCCTTATTATTACTGTATTTCACAGTTTTAACAACAGCCGGGGGTATAATTCCCTTCCTTGCACTAGGGCCTGTAAAACTGGCTACATCACTGAAACTGGATGTAGGAAAGCAGCACCTTTCTGGCATAGTTACCCCCACTTTTTAATGGTGTTAGTATGTTTGGACTGTGCACTGCTAACCAGGACCCCGGTGTCAGTGTTCTCACCCCTAAATTTAGTTGCATGGTAACTTTTACACCCCAGAATTGGCATACTGCTGCACCCATGTAAGTCCCCAGTACACAGTACTTAGGTACCCAGGGAATTGGTACACCAGAGTTCCCCCAAGGGCTGCAGCATGTATTGTGCCACCCCTGGGGGCCCCTGCAAACTGTGACTACAGGTTGGCCATTGCATACACCTTTCACTCAAGATTTAAGGTTTGCCTTATAACATGGTCACTGTACTATGACCCTGTAAGTCACCCCTACAGTAGGCCCTTCTGTCCAAGGGCAGGGTGCATGGTTCTAAGTGTGAGGGGACCGCTGAATGAGCAAAGGTGCCCCTACAAACCCCAGACTCCATTTCCTGGGCTTTGTAAATGTGGGTAAGCCATCATAAGGTATGTAGTGGACACTGGTCAACACAAGTTGTCCAGCTACAAAATGGCTTTATCGAACATAGGTATGTTTAGTAACAAACATGTTGGAATCATGCAACTACACTGATTCCGGTGCTAGTTGCATGATACCATGTACTCTGGGGGTTCCCTAGGGGAGCCCCCTAAGTCTGCTTGTACAGCCTTGCAGGGTCTGCATTACAGCCCGTGCTGCTGCTGGCCCCAGACACTGTTCTGCCTTTCTGCTGCTGAGCCTAACTCAGACAGGGGAAGGCAGAACAAAGGATTTTCTGTAAGATAGAGGTGTGACCACCTCCTCTTTAGAAATAGGTGTCTCTGGGCTGGGGTGGCGGTGCCTCTGAGGGCCACCAGACTGCTTTGAAGGGTACAAATGGTGCCCTTCTTCGGTAACCAGTTTGCATCAGTGTAGGAACCCCAGATTCCTGCTCTGGTGCGAAACCACACAAAGGACAGGGGAGTGATCCCCACCCTGTACAGCTCCTCCCCTAGGGAGGTGCACAGAGCTCTGCTAGGCTTGTTGCTACATACATTTTCGTATATATCCATATCTCCAGTTAGGAGATATGCCAAAGATAGTTCTAGAGTGTGTGTTACATTAAATATAACATATTGTTCTAACACTGGTGTGGTTCTTTCCTGTGTGTATATCACTGACTGACCTGTTTGGTATTTGCAACTGCTTTACACCCTCCAGGATAACGCTTAGCTGCTCTCCACAGCTACCCATATGAGAGGTCTGGTTATCTAGAGCCGCCTACACTATAACTAAAGTTTGCCTGGACTCAGTACAGAGTGCCTCACGTATAGGTGTACATCATATACTGAGCCAGTCTCCTAAACTGGATGCTAAAAATTGAGTTGTCCTTAGCTTCATTTCTTGTACTAATCTCCTAACACAATGGCTACAGCACTGAACCTGGATGCTAAAAATTGAGTAGTTAGCCTTAGCTTGAATCATGGGAGCATGAACTGAAACAGAATCTAGTTCATAGCTGCCAAGTTTTTTGTGTGATTCTGTGTAACATTCCTAAGTGTTTGGGGTGCTTATGTGTGAAATCTGAATGTCTTTTGTGTGATACTTTGAATAACCCTTTCATTGCTTATAGATTTTCAGACATGCAATGAGATCACTTTCAGATGTGTATTCATTGTTTCCACTTTTGTGGTCAGAACTATGCCTTAACAATGCCATAAATCTTCTTATGTTCTTATGCAATGTCACACACCTACTTCCCTTTTCTGATAAGTTCATGCTTGAAGCATTCATGAAAGCACACATAAGGGTGAATGTTCCAACTGCCTTTGACAGCTAACTGCAGCAATAAGGACTACTCTTTGACAGCAGGGTTACAGATCCATGCTCTGACCTGTGCAAACTAGCTGCCTCGGTGCTGAGCAATGCTGACTTCTTTGTACTACAAGGCATATGAGAATGAGGGACAACCTATTCGATACATAGAGAAGAGATAAAGTAATCTAGCTAGAGACAAGAGAGAAGGGATTTAATGACAGGCATCAGTAAGGTTACCAGAAAACTCCATGTCACCAAGGACAAAGTGCTCCTGTCCTAGGTTTTCGTTTAACAACATATCAACTGTGTTGTGAGAACTGCAGTCGTGGCTCAATTCATTTGAACTACATACTGATGATTTGTAAATGAAATGCCCAGCAGCCTTGTTTACATGGAGTTGTCTAATAACCTTAGGCACCAGAAGTATGTGTCGACCTCTAGAGACCACAAGACAACCCAAGACCCACCAGTAGCAGTTGGCCTCCTGTGTGGTAGAGTGGGAGAAAGTGGTATTATCTTACAATGCTCTTTTACTGGCCCATGTGAAAGGGCATGCCCCTAGCCATAGGAGAAACACGTGCAAGCAAAGCCTCTCCCACTCAAAGAGAGAGCTACAGCGGTGTTTGTACTGCATGTGTGTTTATATCATTTTATGGTCAATATTTTTTTAGTCTCTTGGCCCTGTTAAGGAAATAAGGATCTGATTTAGATATTGGCAGATGGGTAAATCCGGACATCCCATCTGCCGAAATCTAAATCCCTTTATGTCCTATGGGTTTTAGATTTTGGCGGAAGGGTGATATCCATCCCGTTGTGACGGAGTAACCTGTCCGCTAATATCTAAATCAGGCTTTACGTGTTACATGTGAGTCAAGAATCACTTAAAACAGTTTTACCACAAGCAAAGAGCAAAGATTGATGCAGATCCCTTAGTACAAAGGAATTTTACATATTGCAATTGTTTTATTTAATTTATTTCTCCTAAAAGTGAGATGTCACCTACAAAAATCCTGTATCGCCAATAGATAATAAGTAGATGATGGAGCTCCGTGTCCCTCCTGTAGTGTGTATCTGTGTAATGTCTGAGTTTATAATCCCATGTTCCATAGAGCCAGTCTCAAATATAAGCTGCCAGTGACTGTATCAAAGAAACCATGCAGGGCAGTAGATTTCTCACTGTGGCCACTCCCATGGCTTTAAGCTGGACAGCTAGCTTCTGTGGTTTTTAAAGCAGCAGGACAGACTGCACTGGACAAAAGGATTGGATTTGCTGCTGCATAAGTCTAGGGGAAGATCTGAACACTGAGGTCTCAATGGCCTTCACATTTTCAACAGTGAGAGAATGAATGATCATGTAAGACCAGTGATATTTAAACTTTGACTTGGATTTAACACAAAAGAGGAGCAGCAGATGCTTAAGCTATTGCACTATTCAGCTGCCTAATGACCACAATTTTCTTCAGGATGACATTAATTGGAATTTCATCAGAGGAAATAAAAATTGTTAAAATAGTGCATGTTACATGGTAACATGCACATACAGGCAAGTTCACCTTGTTGTTACAGATTTACAACATGCTACAGAAACCCAATAATTGTTAAAGAAAATGTAGCAGTCCCTATGTAAAGACTATTTGTCAAATCAAGGGTTGCCTTGTATGGGCTACTACCATTCATGCAACCTTGGATGTGATCTCTGGCTGGTACCAGCCTGTGCCAGGTAGGCAGACAGAGCCCTATGAATATCAATCCTCCTGAAACTGAGGGTACGTTCCTGAACTCAGCCTTTTCCTGCCTCCTCTATCAGTGGATCTGTTAAAATCCACTGGTGCTGACAATGCAGAGGAGCTCAGAACTCCCTGTGATCCATCTGAACCCCACACTCTCTCTTCACTAGGGGGCCAGGAGAAAGGCCCAGAATTCGGGAGACTGGCTGCTGCAAGTGTATAAAGTGAACAATGCTGCAGCAGAGAGGGCTACACCCGCTGCATTACCCTACAAACAGATGACCTCTTCGATCCCAGACATGATATCAGAAAGTCAGCAGCTGCTAAATACTGGTCTGTCAAATGTCATCTTAGGCGGTTTGGGGGCCTGGACAAGACATTACTTAAAGGCTCCTCTCTGGATCAGCATTATGGGGGTCATTCCGACCCCGGCGGGCGGCGGGTGCCGCCCGCCTAGCGGGAACCGCCACTTGGCCGCTCCGCGGTCAAAAGACCGCGGAGGCCATTCTGACTTTCCCGCTGGGCTGGCGGGCGCCCGCCAAGGGAGGGCCTGCCGGCCCAGCGGGAAAGGCCCTGCAACACAGAAGCCGGCTCCGAATGGAGCTGGCGGTGTTGCAGGGGTGCGACGGGTGCAGTTGCACCCGTCGCGATTTTCAGATCATGCTGGGGCCCTGTTAGGGGGCCCCTGCACTGCCAATGCCAGTGGCATGGGCAGTGAAGGGGCCCCCAGGGGCCCCACGACACCCGTTCCCGCCATCCTGTTCCTGGCGGTAAAAAACGCCAAAAACAGGCTGGCGGGAAGGGGGTCGGAATCCCATGGAGGTTCAGCCCAGCCAGGGGAAATCCGGCGGGAAACCGCCGGATCCCCTTTTCTGACCGCGGCTTTACCGCCGCGGTCAGAATGGGCAGGAAAGCACCGCCAGCCTGTTGGCGGTGCTTTCCGTCGTTCACGGCCCTGGCGGGTTTTACCGCCAGGGTTGGAATGACCCCCTATATTTTATTACCCATTTTCTACTAATTCAAGCCCCATGATTCAGTGGCAAAAACCAAGGCCCGCAGCCCCCATTGTGTGGGGGTGTGTGGGGGGAGGGGGGTGCTGAGCTCCAGGGGGCCCCATCAGCACACTGTGCAAGGGTGGCCGACCCCTGACTGAGTCCAGGGAAAGGGGGCCCCCTTCAGGTACTTTGCAGGGGGGACTCCTCTAGCTTTGTTACGCCACTGCCATGATTCCAAACTATATTGAATGACACATTAAAGAATGAAATGGAGAAATACACGATGTGAGATAAGAACGTTTCTTTTCCAAGGAGGCTTCTTGGAAGGTGGGGGCATGGACAATTGACAATTTTCCCATGCCTCCAAACATCTCTGGCTGTGTCAGTGTGAATAAGCCACCTCAGCACTCAAAAACAATTTTTAAAGATGCATTGCTCACGACTCCTGATGACAGCTGGAGGAGAACTAAATTGCATGATAATTTTTTTCATTGGGATATTGTGGTGATGTTTGTGTTAGCCTGACTCCTAATGATTCACATTTGGCAGGGCTGCTAGTATGGACGATCTATGGCTGCAACTGAAGCACTAGTACATACTGACAAAAAAGAGAGCATGCACTAGTAGCAAAAAAGATAAAGTGATAAGTTGAAGTCCAGCATTTTGGTTCGTCTTTTAGAAATGAATTTACATTCTAAAATGCTCCAGCCTTCCCACTGAAATTAGAATTTCGATTTTTGCTTTTTTGTTTGGGCTATGAATCAAATGGACTATTTCACGAGTTGAGCATTTGTTTGATGAATACTTTTTCTAAACAAAAGGCTCGCAAACAGAGGCCAGTTAAACTAGGTACACGCACTGAAATTAGACTAGAAATGTTTATGAGCTCTTGCAATACAGTGGCTAGCCAGATTTCAGCAGTATTTGGTAACATGCAATTCTTTCACTGGGTCACTCCTTATCAGAATTACTTACATTGTCCTTAGATTGTTCCATAGACGAAAGGTATGATTTTTATTGGAACACAATAGTCACGTCAAAGGAGTCTGGTTTGCCCCACAAGGTCCATGATCAGACTCTTGTTGAAGGCAGGCCTAGGCAGTCACGCACAAGCTAGAGGGATACTGGGTCTAAAATCCCAAAATCGGCATACTAGATACTAGCAGTTGCGCATGCAGGGCATGGAACATTACTGTACACCATGCAGGGGCATTCCTGTTCCAACAATTTACAACATGGCTCACTTGAGTTTTGTCTTTTGTCACATCTTCTGTAGCATTGATGTATCCTCATCTCCTAAACTGGGAAGAATACATTTCTCCCCAAACTGCCATACTTCCTCCAGGTCATTTTGCAGCTGGGTAGGGTGCAACACCTGGTAGTGAGCTTTCTAGCTATTGTTGTGTCTCCTGTAATGAATGGCTCACCTACACCTTCTGACCAACATTAAAGAGCTCTTACTGACAGTTAAAGTATTGAGATTAAATTTAATTGTCAACTGGACTGCATTCGTTTTCAGTTGTCGCATCCTGGGGCCGATTTTGTGAATGGAGTGACATCCTTTTGAAACCTTTCCTCCTGCACCAGCAGGTCTGCTTCCATTATCCTAGAACTGAGGGCCATAAATGTTTTGTTACCAGCAATGTTTGCCTTGGCCTGGCCAATAAGGACCTTCTCACAAGCCTCATATAAGCCATGGCCCCATTCTCAATAATGTAGTTATTCGCACCCTCAGAAATATAGAAAACCAACTCCTTGTCTTGTAATTATCATGTGTCTAGTCTCAATACTTCTTTTTATTAATCAACTTTTCTAGGGCCATCAGAAGCAGTCAGAAGTGTTCCAGACAAAATACTTTATATTTCTAAACCTGGGCAGACATTCCCATGGGAAAAAATAATCTTGTCTTCAGATTGAAGCTTATGGTTCTGCAGAGAAGTACTGTATGATTTCTCTGAGTTACTCTGAGAACCATGGACCATGACATCCACAACGCCAAGGGCCAAAATAACCACCCAAATTTCAGCAGCTTCTTCCCCACAGTACTGTTGGGCTTCCTATCTATCCTATTATCCATGACAAGATTAAAGTCCTCTCCCAGTTATCAAGGGCGTCTGAAGGAAGTTCATCGACAGTCAGCAAGTCCAGAGTCTGTCAATGACAACGCTTTGTATCTGAGAGAACAAGTGGACCAAGTCAAAAAGTGTCACATCCATGGCCATCTACCCATAGTGATGGTGGAGAACTGCTGGAACGTGATCAAGGGACCACGAAATAACAACTCCCTACTACAGGAATAGCCGGCCAAGACCCAGAGGAGGCAGGGGGAAGAAAGCACAAACTGAAGTTTACAGAAAGGGGCACACATCATGGAGTGCTTACATTGCTGTGTTTTTTCATGTCGGTGCTGTAACAGACTTCCATGATGTTATCATGTTGCATTTTCTTGAGAAAGTTACGGATTGTTTAAGAACAGTTGTGAAACACCTGACATTAAATGTATCTTTACTTTGGAACATTAAACAAGTGTGGTGCCATTTTTAAATATTTTGTAGAATTATATATGACTTACCTTGAGAAGTAATGTGTGGCAATGTGGTCCCTGCACTTTCTTCCCTCCTCTGCTCTGCTCTCATCTGTGGGCCACTAAACAGGTGGCCCAGGATCTCCATCCTCTGAATATGAGTCTAAAACCACAAAGTGTAGGCATCTTTTGGAGGCAATATTGTGTAGGATGGCACATGTTGCTACAATCTTACATGCAATTTCTGGTGCATATTGTATGACACACCCACTCTTATGTAGGCACAGGAAACAAGCTTTCAGTAGGCCAAATGTCCACTCAATCACAGTCGAGTGCAACAATGTGCACAGTTGTATTGCTGTTAATTTTGGGTGGTGTGGGAAAGGTATGGTGTGAGAATCCATGGACACTTTGCAAGTCACTATTTCTGTGTACATTTAGCACACAGATACTTACTGGCAACACGTTTTGTTTCCTGAATTGCAAGCTGTGTACATTTTCCTGTTCTTCTGAATTACCAGTCATTCCCAGTAAGATGCTTTTCTGTACCACATCTGGCCTGTGAGCATTTAACATTTGCACTGCTACTCCTCTTTGGGAAACCACAGACTCGTCAATCTATGGAACATTTGTAGGAGGCTGGCTCAGTATATTGTGTACACCTGTAGGTGAGGCACCCCTGTACTATGTTCAGGCCATATTTAGTGATAATGTAGGTAGCTTGTGATAACCAGAGTTCTCATAAGGGTGGCTCTGGAGAGCAACTAAGGCTTATCCAGAAGGGTGTAAAGCAGTTGCAAATACCAAACAGGTCAGTGAGTGATATACACACAGGTAAGAACCACAAAAGTGTTAGAAAAATAGGTTATATTTATTGTACTACACTCTCTAGACCTAACTTTGGTATATCTCCTAACCGGAGATATGGACATACAAAAATATACTGAGCAACAGGTAAGTAAAAGCAGAAAATAACATGGGCCCTTATGGTGGGAGAGGGACCATATACTAAACAATTAGAATGCGAAAATCACTTCCAACCCACACTACCACCCTAGGACCCTTAGGGCTGGGGAAGTACTAAAGCCCCAAAGATAAGTAGGTAGGATTTCCCAGGCACCCGTGTGCTGAGTAGTAATCTCGGGTCAGTATCCATAGGCTAACCTGGGGAAGTCACGGTTGGAGTTTTTGTGTTTTAGGACCCTTCCCAGGGGACCTGGAGGAAACCCCTTGGGACGAGGGAGATTGGATTGTGCCCCCACCTGTAGATACCCAGAATAGTGGAGTACCTACACCAGGGAGCCCAGGTACATAGGGGTGAAGTTGTGTTAGAACCTCCTGTTGAAATCAATGGGGAGTTGCTGTTGTGACCCATGAACCAAGTTGGTGGATTCCAGGGATTGATTCCTGAAGAAGAGGACTTAAGAAAAGAGGGCACAGAGTCCAGACGACTCGGAGGTGCCCAGGCAGTGCAGAAGGGCAATGCCCACCCTTTTTGGAGATGCTTTCCTGTAGGACCATGGAAGAAGAAGTGAAGCTGCGGAGTCCAGGTGATGCAGGAAGATCCCAGGAGTAGTCCACGAGCTGTCCCACTTCAGTCATCGAATTGCAGAGGAGTTAGTGGGACCACCAACAAACCTTGGCAAATGCAGTAAAGCATTTCCTGGAGTGTGCAGAATTTGTGGGGACCAGCAAGGTAGGTCAGGGCCAACCCTCTGCACACAGGAGAGCAAGCAGGAATTGGTGGAACCCCCAGCAGGACAGCAAAGAGGGAAGTCCACGTCGCAGGAGTTGCAGAGAGATCATCATTCTTGGAGTTAGTGAGTGCTGAAGACCAGGGCTTCTTGGAGCTAGGAGGTCTTTGGACTGAACAGCCAACAAGCCTTGGCAATGACAAGAAGACGAGGTGCATAGGCGTTCCAGCGAAGCAGCTCCAGCAAGGGACCAAAGACTTTCCAGTTGCAAGGAAGATAGGTCAGACCTCTGTAGAGCCACAGAACCACCACCTGTGTTGTAGGGCCTTTAAGAGTCTGTGAGACAGCAGGATCCACAAGCTCGTGCTCGTCCCTGAGGTGCCGGCAGATGCAGGGGAGTGACACCTTCATTCCAAGGGAGATTTCTTCTTCTTTCCTGTGCAGACTGAAGATGGGCTGTAAGTACAGGCAGAGTCTCAGTGACTTTGGAGGATGCACGACCATGCAGAACTTGGAAACAAAGTTGCTGTAGGAGACCTTCTACTAGTTACAGTCTTGCTTCTGGTTCCAACGAAGACAGCAGTGGTTCCAGTGTCCACGTTGCAGAAGCGTCTTGCAGAGGAGACTTGCAGATGGTTCCTGAAGTCTTGCAAATGAATCAAGTAACCCACCCTCAGGGGAGCCCTTAAGCAACCCAGGAAGGGGTGGGACACTTACTGCAGTGGCCCACCTACCAGAGGGGGTCAGGGCCGTCACCCCGCTGGCCTAACTAGTCAGATGTTCTAAGGAGTCGATGCCCATCTGATTTCCAAGGTGGCAGAATCAAGTGGCCACTGTCAGAGCTCTGTGCACTTCCCTGGGGAAGAAGATGGACAGGGGAGTGGTCACTCCTCTATCTTTTGTGTGGTTTTGCGCCAGTGCGGGAGCCGGGGGTTCCTGCACCGGTGCCAACTGTCTGATGCAAGGAGGGCACCACATGTGCCCTTCAAAGCAGTCTGGTGGCTCTCAGAGGCACCCCCCACCCTAGCCCAGTGACATCTATTTCTAAAGAAGAGGTGGTCACACTCCTATCTTACTGCAAATCCTTTCTTCTGCCTTCCCCTGCCCGAGTTATGGTTAGCAGCAGGAAGGCAGAACAGTGTCTGGGGTCAGCGGCAGCACAGGCTGTCATGCAGACCCTGCAAGGCTGTACAGGCAGACTTTGAGGGGGTCCCCTAGGGAACCCTCAAAGTACATTGTATCATGCAACTAGCACTGGAATCGGTGTAGGTGCATGATTCCTACATGTTTGATACCAAACATGCCTAGGTTCGGTAAAGCCGTAATGTAGTTGGACAACTCGTGTTGAGTAGTATCCACTACATGTCTTAAGATGTCATCCCCGCACTTACAAAGCCCAGGACATTGAGTTTGAGGTTTGTAGGGGCACTTCTGGTCATGCAGGGGTGCTCTCACACTCAGAACAATGCACTCTGCCCTTGGGCTGCAGGGCCTACCTTAGGGGTGACTTACAGGGTCAGAGTGCAGTGACCATGATCTAAGGCTACCCTTATATATGTAGTGAAAGGTGCATGCACCACGTGAGACAGGCTGCAATGGCAGGCCTGTAATCACAGTGTGCATGAGCCCCATTGGGTGGCACAATACATGCTGCAGCCCATTGGGGACCCTTGGTGGACCTATGTCCTGGGTACGTGAGTGCCATGTACTAGGGATTTACAGGGGTGCACTATTATGCCAATTCTGGGGTGCAAAAGTTACCATACAACTAAATGTAGGGGAGAGGACACCGACACTGGGGTTCTGGTTAGGAGCATCCCGGTGTACTACAGACTAAACATATTGACACCATGCTAAAACTGGGGGTAACTATGCCAGAAAGATACTACTTTCCTACAACACTCTTGTAATATCCAAGCAGGAACCTGTCCTACTGCATCTGGGCCAATGACTGCCCATCTCACAGTGACCAGAAAAAAAAATCCCCTACCCATCCAACTACCCCAAACACCAGATGCCTATCAGCTGGCCCAAACTACTGTCACCCAATTCAAAAAGCGTTTGTCAACCTGACATAAATAAAGAAATGACCAGCAGCCATGCAATGGATTCTATTGTCAGGTAAACAAAGGAGAAAAACTGCTCTTCTTTGAGTATATTATAGCCAATTGAAAATACCGCTTAGGGAACAGGATTGCTGTCTCAGCAGGCACATCAAAAGTTAAGGATGCCGATATTGCCAGAACATGAAGCACTGAGCACCTGAAGTTTGCCCATATTCAAAGTGCACACTGCAAGAAACTGTTTTCACGAAGTGGCATGCTTTAGACTACTCAAAACCCAGACATAAGATGGAAAACCACTTAACTAAGGATATTTGTGGTGACTAATTGGTATGTAAGTTAATTTACCAAGTTTCTGAGTAGTAGCCAAGAATGTTTGTCCTCTTTTCCATTTGTGTCTCACCTTCCTGGGGAGCTTCATGTATCCCAAAATGTTGTTAGCTTCTCCTTAGCCACCACTGATCTTCCTATTTTTGATGAGACGTTCCCCTTTCCAGTTGGCTAAAAGCCCCAACTCCATTTTGGTCTTTTGTCATGTGTAGGATCTATAATGTGACCTTGGTCCCTGACCATGTAGTCTCCATTCTTCAAGCCAGTCCTACAGCTTTTCTGGTCTCCAGAAGTGCCATGATCTTCCGTCAGCCACCACCTGTAAATTGACCAAAAATAGCCTGATGTATTTTATTCCTATCTCCTTCAATTGCTTTTTAACTGCACCAAAGCTTGTCCTTTATCTCTGGCACTGACAAAGGAAGTCTGGATATTGGAGCACACTAGTATTCTCATATGGAGTGGGGCCCCATCCTTGCTGCCTAAGTATGACTTCACAATTTGGATAGTTGAGGAATCTCACTATGAAAGCTTGTGAATGAGTGTCAGGTGTGATTGTGCCCTGTGCCTCCTTGTCAACGCCATTGAGTAGCCACAGAATTCCATTGGTTTCAAGGCTGTCTTTATCCATTGCTCAGCAAACTGTTTTTTATTGGGCCCTCTGCTTTTTTGGGGATTACCATAACTCGTACAGTGTTGCATCTGGACTACTTTGCTACACTCTCCACAGGTGAAAGAGGGATTCTATAGTGAGTTGTTTCACACAAGCCTTTATTTGTTCATATCACTCTTAACCCTCATAAGACCTGCTTTATATTGACCACTGTGTTAGACATTTCCCAGAAATCATCTCTCAAAATGTTCACATTCATAAAGTCAGTTTTATAATTCATTGTGGTCCTGGAATTCATGACCCATAAGAACTTTCTTCAGGGACAGTTTAAACTCTGTGGGTAAGGCAGAAGGGGTTCTTACCAAAGTCGCATCACCACTGCTCAGTCTCGGTTCTCTCAGAAAAGATCATGTACTTGCATTTGAGGAGACTCACTGTCTCTGCCCTCGTAAGAAGTTCACCACATTGAGCTATCAATGACCTTCATGGCAGCTGTGAATGAACCACAGCAACAGGAGCCAATGGCCTTTTTTATTCTGTTCTACATCAAATAGCTATTGATTTGAGTATTCCATAAGTGGAGCAATCAGTTGAGGAGGAAACCACTTTGCAAACATGGCCCTTTCAACCTGAGCAACAGACAGGACCACCAGTATGAAAGCTACAGCGCAGGATCCGATAACCTGGTTCAATTAGGTCATACAGGATTCAGACCTAGTGCAGTTCCACTGCCTTCACTTTGCCCAACTCCTCTGCACTCTCTACTGTAGATGGTCAGCTTCAAATTCTTAGAATCATCAATCTTCAGCTGGTGCCATGACATGAAGTCATAAACATTTTTTTGTCTCCATGACCCCTCCAACCACCACCTACCTTGTATGGGTGTGTGGAACGCAAAGATCCTTCCTTGAGCTCACCTGCACAATTTGCAATTCATAGCTCTGTAGCATTAGCATTATGAGGCACCTCTCTCCCAGTGCATAGTTTGCCTGCAATCATTCACAATTCCTTATGCTTGGAGATGTACCCTCTGCCACAAGGGAGTGTGAGCAGCCTCTATGTCAGATGGGAATTGATCCGTCCTTCAACCCAATCCTGTGAACATATCCCGTTACTGTACCTAGCTTAGTTTCAAAAACATTTTCAAAGCCAGACAAAGGTGGTCATTATAACCCTGGCGGTCCTGTCTCACCACACAGGTGGTCACGGTCAGCCCGCCAACAGTGTGGCGGTGCAGGTCCGCAAAATTATGACAAGTGCATTGCAGCCAGTTCACCACCTGTACCGCCACAGAGGTAGGACCACCTGGCCGAAAGTGGTCCACCTTCGACCCGGCGGTCCACCTAACACCGCCAGCGATATTTTGAGTATTACTGCCAGGAATTCCGTGGCAGAAGCCGCGCCACAAAATCCCTGGTGGTAATGATACTGGCGACAGGAATACTCATTCCTGTCGCCACTACAGGACACCCCAACCCCACCTCCATGTCAGAGCTCCAACCCACCCCGAGCCATCAGAAGCCCCTCACCCCCCAAGCAGCGACAACCCCTACCCCCGTGCTGTACCCCCCTCCCCCAGCCACACACTGTACTCTCTCCCCCATTCATGCACTGTACCCCCCTCCCCATCCACGCACTGTTCAACCTTCGCACCATCCATGCACGCACACAGTACACATACATACATACACGCACACATCCACGCTCACTCATTCACACATACATGCACACATGGCCACAACACTCCCCCCACCACCCGCATACACGCACACATACTCCCACCACCCCTGCATACATGCAGTCACACAGGCACACAGACACTTGCACACAAACACACACAATACCCCCATGCCCCTCCATTCACACACACACACCCATTCACGCACACATCACTCAACACCCCCCTCTCTGTCAGTCAATCACCTCACCTGGTGGTCATTCGGGAGGGAACGGGGTCCATGGAGTCTGCTCCGTCGCCAGTGCCCCGCCAATACAACACCACAACGCCATCTACAATGCAGTAATACAGCGGGCGGTGTTGTGGTGACGTGGGGGTGGCGATGGAGCAAGCTCCACTAGACCGCCAAACAGTGGCAGAGAGCAGCAAACCGCCATTATATGGCCACCTGAAGACTGCCAACACTGGCGGTCATGTGGCAGGCGTGACTTCGGCGGTCTGAGAGAAAGACTGCCGAAGACATAGGTGGTCATTACAACCCTGGCGGTCGGTGTTAAAGCGGCGGTAAGACCGCCAACAGGTCGGCAGGAAAAAAAATGGAATCACGACCGTGGCGGAAACCGCCAACAAAGACACCCACTTTAACACTCCGACAGCCACGGCGGTACAAACAAACAGCATGGCGGTCACCGCCAACAGACAGGCGGAGGACAATGTACCGCCCACAGTATCACAACCTACCAATCCGCCACCTTTTCCGGGGCGGATTCCCGGCGAACAAAAACACGGCGGAAACTGGACTTCGAAGGGAAAACGCTCACCTCTACACACCCCACGAGGAACCAGGACGCCATGGAAAAAGAGCTGCACATTCTCCCTGCCCTTATCTTCTTGCTCCTCTACCAGGAGCACGAACGCCAGCGGTGAAGACCACGTGAGTACTGCACCTACGACACAGGGGAGGGAAAAAACAGGGACACACACGCAACACCCCCACCCTCACCCGCTACAACACACACACTAATACAGCATGAAACATTACATTTATACTGCCCCCAAACCCTCTGGAAGAATGCAAAGACAAAAGGAAATGAGTGTAACCATTGTAATATAATAAAATCCCGTACGCAAAAATATATATACACTATTCACAAATATATACACCAAGAATAGTAGTCCAGGTATTGCTCCATTGAAGTCCGTGGAACACTGGGCCCACACGGCATGGGCGAGGCCCACACCCAATACCCGAACATGATGGAGAGAACACTGCAGGGGCATCAGATAGCAAATAAAACAGGCACCTCAGGGGGAAGGGAAAGGGGGGGCACCTCAGCCGGTTGAGTGCACAACGCCAAATCCACGAGGGGGTCACATGCCCACTGTTCAATCCTGGGGAGTGCAAAGCCACAGTCTCTCAAGTCTCTACAGTGGTTGGACTGCCCACTGCCATATCCTGGGGAGTGCAAAGCCACAGTCTCTCAAGTCTCTACAGTGGGTGGTTTGCCCACTGTTTAATCCTGGGGAGTGCAAATCCACAGTCTCTCAAGTCTCTACAGTGGATTGGTTGCCCACTGTTCAATCCTGGGGAGTGCAAAGCCACAGTCTCTCAAGTCTCTACAGTGGGTGGGTTGCCCACTGCCATATCCTGGGGAGTGCAAAGCCACAGTCTCTCAAGTCTCTACAGTGGGTGGGTTGCCCACTGTTCAATCCTGGGAAGTGCAAAGTCACAGTCTCTCAAGTCTCTACAGTGGGTGGGTTGCCCACTGCCATATCCTGTGGAGTGCAAAGCCACAGTCTCTCAAGTCTCTACAGTGGGTGGGTTGCCCACTGTTCAATCCTGGGGAGTGCAAAGCCACAGTCTCTCATGTCTCTACAGTGGGTGGGTTGCCCACTGTTCAATCCTGGGGAGTGCAAAGCCACAGTCTCTCAAGTCTCTACAGTGGGTGGGTTGCCCACTGCCATATCCTGGGGAGTGCCAAGCCACAGTTTCTCAAGTCTCTACAGTGGGTGGGTTGCCCACTGTTCAATCCTGGGGAGTGCAAAGCCACAGTCTCTCAAGTCTCTACAGTGGGTGGGCTGCCCACGGCCATATCCTGGGGAGTGCAAAGCCACAGTCTCTCAAGTCTCTACAGTGGGTGGGTTGTCCACTGTTCAATCCTGGGGAGTGCAAAGCCACAGTCTCTCAAGTCTCTACATTGGGTGGGTTGCCCACTGCCATATCCTGGGGAGTGCAAAGCCACAGTCTCTCAAGTCTCTACAGTTGGTGGGTTGCCCACTGCCATATCCTGGGGAGTGCAAAGCCACAGTCTCTCAAGTCTCTACAGTGGGTGGGTTGCCCACTGTTCAATCCTGGGAAGTGCATAGCCACAGTCTCTCAAGTCTCTACAGTGGGTGGGTTGCCCACTGCCATATCCCGGGGAGTGCAAAGCCACAGTCTCTCAAGTCTCTACAGTGGATGGATTGCCCACTGTTCAATCCTGGGGAGTGCAAAGCCACAGCCTCTCAAGTCTCTACAGTGGGTGGGTTGCCCACTGTTCAATCCTGGGGAGTGCAAAGCCACAGTCTCTCAAGTCTCTACAGTGGGTGGGTTGCCCACTGCCATATCCTGGGGAGTGCCAAGTCACAGTCTCTCAAGTCTCTACAGTGGGTGGGTTGCCCACTGTTCAATCCTGGGGAGTGCAAAGCCACAGTCTCTCAAGTCTCTACAATGGGTGGGCTGCCCACTGCCATATCTGGGGGAGTGCAAAGCCACAGTCTCTCAAGTCTCTACAGTGGGTGGGTTGCCCACTGTTCAATCCTGGGGAGTGCAAAGCCACAGTCTCTCAAATCTCTACAGTGGGTGGGCTGCCCACTGCCATATCCTGGGGAGTGCAAAGCCACAGTCTCTCAAGTCTCTACAGTGGGTGGGTTGTCCACTGTTCAATCCTGGGGAGTGCAAAGCCACAGTCTCTCAAGTCTCTACAGTGGGTGGGTTGCCCACTGTTCAGTCCTGGGGGGTGCAAAGCCACAGTCTCTCAAGTCTCTACAGTGGGTGGGTTGCCCATTGCCATATCCTGGGGAGTGCCAAGCCACAGTCTCTCAAGTCTCTACAGTGGGTGGGTTGCCCACTGTTCAATCCTGGGGAGTGCAAAGCCACAGTCTCTCAAGTGGATAACAGTCTCCACTTGTTCTGGAGGGGGCTTTGTGCCCAGAGTGCTTCATCCTGCCAAGGACAGAGGTAGTGGATGCCTTTCTCCAGTGGTTCTGGAGGGGGCTTTGTGCCCAGAGTGCTTCATCCTGCCAAGGACAGAGGTAGTGGATGCCTTTCTCCAGTGGTTCTGGAGGGGGCTTTGTGCCCAGAGTGCTTCATCCTGCCAAGGACAGAGGTAGTGGATGCCTTTCTCCAGTGGTTCTGGAGGGGGCTTTGTGCCCAGAGTGCTTCATCCTGCCAAGGACAGAGGTAGTGGATGCCTTTCTCCACTGGTTCTGGAGGGGGCTTTGTGCCCAGAGTGCTTCATCCTACCAAGGACTGAGGTAGTGGATGCCTTACTCCACTGGTTCTGGAGGGGGCTTTGTGCCCAGAGTGCTTCGTCCTGCCAAGGACAGAGGTAGTGGATGCCTTTCTCCACTGGTTCTGGAGGGGGCTTTGTGCCCAGAGGGCTTCATCCTGCTCTGGGCGGACACAGTAGCATCAGTGCCCTTGGTGCTCATGGGCCAGCGGTGCTTGTAGCGGCGGTGTTCTGTTCAGCGGTGCTTGTGGCGGCGGTGTCCTGTTCAGCGGTGCTTGTTGCGGTGGGGTCCTTGGCAGCGACTCAGCTGCTGGCGGTGCTGTCTGGCCCGGCGACTCAGCTGCTGGTGGTCCTTTCTGGCCCAGCGGGCTGGTGCTGGCGGTCCTTTCTGGCCCAGCAGGGCTGGTGCTGGCGGTCCTTTCTGGCTCAGCGAGGCTGGTGCTGGCGGTCCGTTCTAGCCCAGCAGGGCTGGTGCTGGCGGTCCTGCCTGGCCCAGCGGGGCTGGTGCTGGAGGTCTTGTCTGGCCTAGCTGGGCTGGTGCTGGCAGTCCTTTCTGGCCCAGCGGGGCTGGTGCTGGCGGTCCTTCCTGGCCCAGCGGGGCTAGTGCTGGTGGTCCTTTCTGGCCCAGCAGGGCTGGTGCTGACGGTCCTGTCTGACCCAGCTGGGCTGATGGCGGTGGTCTCCTGGGCAGCGGGGCTGATGGTGGTGGCCTCCTGGGCAGCGGGAATGATGGCCGTGGCCTCCTGGGCAGCAGGGATGATGGCGGTGGCCTCCTGGGCAGCGGGGATGATGGCGGTCTTCTCCGCCATGCTGCCCTTCCCAGACTTGCTGAGTTTCTTGTGCCCCTTCCCCCTACCTTGGAAGGTGTTGCAGCTGACTCCACACTCCCACCTGTACCTCTGGGAGAGGCTTTGGTGGCTGGAGTCTTCCCCCTCTCCCGCCGGGCACTGGCCAACTTTTGATGCTTGACAGGTGGGGGACTGTCCATGCTGTGGCTCCTTGCCACACTGGCTGCCCTGCTGCCTTGTGCACTCCAGAATCCGGTGACTACTGGCACCACTGGCCCCAGAGATGTTGTGGCTGAGGTGCTAGGTTGGGACCTGGAGAGTCGGGCCCTAGGAGACTGACGGGGTAGGGGAGGTGAGGGAAAGAGGTCAAGGGTGGACAGGAAAAGTTTCTTGGGAACACTGGGACAGGTAGCTAGAGGGGTTTTGGGAGTGGAGGAAGAGGTTGTGGTTGTAGGAGGTATACGTTTGGTGACTTTGGGTGAAGGTGCATGCGCTGGAGGCTTTCGTGAGGTGGATGGCTGTTGGGTGGGTGTGTGCCTGCGTTTGTGTATCTTGGGAGGTGGCGTCACAGATACACTTGGAGAGGACACAGGGAACATGTGAATGTTAGTGGGGGTGGTGACTGCACGTGAGCAGGGTGTGGTGGTGTGTGTGCTGGTGATGGAAGCAGTGGCTGTAGATGTAGTGCATGCAGGTGTGAGTGGAGATGAGACTGGGAGGGAGCAGGGAGACGAGGAGGAGGGGAACACAGTGGAGGCAGTGGATGTTGGTGTGTCTGCATTTGTGTGATGCTTGCATGAGTGCCTGTGGGATGTGTGGTGCTTATGTTTGACAGAGCTCCCCTTGTGTGTTGAGGTGTGTGCATGCTGGTCTGATGGTGTGCTTGGGACAGGATGGGGTACAGGGGTGTGGGTCTGGGTGGAGGTAGTTGGAGGGGGGAGGCTTGAGACAGGGACAATAGCTGCCATCAGTGCTGAGGCCAGAGTCTGAAAAGCTCACTGAAGGGCTGCCTGACCAGAATGAATGCCCTCCAGGAATGCATTTGTTTGTTGCAACTGCCTCTCTACACCCTAGATGGCATTCAAAATGGTAGACTGCCCAACAGTGAGGGACCTGAGTAGGTCAATGGACTCCTCACTGAGGGCAGCAGGGGTGACTGGGGTAGGGCCTGAGGTGCCTGGGGCGAAGGTGATGCCCACCCTCCTGGGTGAGCGGGCACGGGGCAAAGGCTGAGGAGCTGCTGGGAGGGCGGTGCTGGTAGGGGGGGTGGCGGCTGTACCTGTAGATGCGGGGGGCACAGATGTGGCCGCCACCACAAGGGAGCTCCCATCAGAGGACGAGTTTGTATCACTGGTCTCAGCTCCTGTCCCCGCCGTGGAGCTCCCCTCCGTCCCACTGGTGAATTCCAAGTCCATTGTCTCGCCCTCCAGGGCCATGTGGGATGCAGCTCCCTCCTGCTCCGGTGCCACTGCTCCTCTGCCTGATGATGCTAATGCTCACAAGAACAGGGAGACCACAAAAAGGGGGGCGGGCGAACAAAGAAATACATGTTGACTGCATCCATTACCGCTACCGTTGGCGGACACAACAGACACAGAAGCCCCCTGCACTACGCCGCGCACTTGGGGTCCACTCTTCAATCCCTGGTACATGGCCTACAAGGCTATGGCCGACATCTGCACACATGGATGTCACAGGAGCCTGACTAGGTGTAGTTAGCACTGTACACAGGTGGGGTGGGGTGCCACAGGGTCTGCCAGAAGAAAGGGACCTAACTAGCACACTCGCCCTGGCCTAGGGAAACCCACATCTCACCTCCCCCACCCAGACACCTCCACTGCGCGCTGAATCAGCTGAATGAGAGTGTACTCACCCCCTTGTGGCTGCTGTGATGCCCTCAAGCGCCCATCCAACTCTGGGTACGCCACCGCCAGGATCCTGAACATCAGGGGGGTCATGGTGCGACGGGCACCCCTCCCACGTTGGGAGGCCATCCCCAGCTGGGCCTCCGCCATCTTCTTGCTCCAGCGGTGAATGTCCTCCCATCTCTTACGGCAGTGGGTGCTCCGTCTGTGATAGACCCCCAGGGTTCAGACGTCCTTGGCGATGGCACGCCAAATGTCCTTCTTCTGGTGGGCGCTGACCTACATGATTTGAACAGGGGAAAAAGAAAAGTTATTAACAACTGCACCGTCACAATCATTGGCCCCCATCCCTACCCTTGCCATGTGGCACATGCACTCACCGTCATTACATGCACGCCTCAATCTCCCCCCCATCTTTCATCCACCCCACTCCACACAAGCATAGCCCATACAGCATGCTCCCAGTGTACTTATCTGTGTGTCTGGATGACCGTAGAGTAGCGTGTACTGGGGGAGGACCCCATCCACTAGTTTCTCCAACTCCCCCGATGTAAAGGCAGGGGCCCTTTCCCCAGACGCACGAGCCATTGTCTCTTCCAGACTGAGGTCACAGCAGCACTTGCAGTGCAGGTCCTCTCCTGTCGAAGATCAGGTATCGAGTGAATGAACAGATAGAAAATGGCGGTCACGTCCGCGGCAGTGCGTACCATCACCGTCGTCATACATCGTCATTGGCTCCAGGGACCCATAGGGTCTAATGTTAACCAATGCAGAATTGCGCCGCGGTCTTCGACCACCTACCACGACGGTGTACAACGCCAGCACAGTTACCTCACATCCCATTGTCCCACTTTACAGGTCTGGCAGCCGCCATTTCAGGGGCCCACATGGCTTAATTTTTTACTGCGTCACACATACCTAGGCCTTGCCTCAACACTCATACAAGCTTATTTCGGATTATGAATCGTGTACTGTGTAAGCTGTGGCTACGTACCTCTGAGTTAGTTGACTCTGTGCTCTCTGTTGTCCTTCATAGGCACCGTCCGCTGGGACATGTGAGGAGATGGCAGCATCCTCCAGTGTACAGACCGCTGGTGGACCTGTCGACAATGGAGGAAAGACATGTGATCATCACCTACAGGCTTGATCGTGCCACAGTCCTGCAACTGTGTGCCCAGTTGGAGACAGACATGGCCCTCATTCTGACCTTGGCGGGCGGCGGAGGCCGCCCGCCAAAGTCCCGCCGTCAGGTTACCGTTCCGCGGTCGAAAGACCGCGGCGGTAATTCTGACTTTCCCGCTGGGCTGGCGGGCGGTCGCCTTCAGACCGCCAGCCAGCCCAGCGGGAAAGAGGCTTCCACGATGAAGCCGGCTCGGAATCGAGCCGGCGGAGTGGAAGCTGTGCGACGGGTGCAGTTGCACCCGTCGCGTATTTCACTGTCTGCGCAGCAGACAGTGAAATACATGTAGGGGCCCTCTTACGGGGGCCCCTGCAATGCCCATGCCAGTGGCATGGGCACTGCAGGGGCCCCCAGGGGCCCCGCGACCCCCCCTACCGCCATCCGGATCTCGGCGGTCCGACCGCCGGGATCTGGATGGCGGTAGGGGGGGTCGGAATCCCCGCGGCGGTGCAGCAAGCTGCGCCGCCGCGGAGGATTCAATGGGGCCGCGGTACACTGGCGGGACCCCGCCAGTGGTGCCGGTCCGACCGCGGCTTTACCGCCGCGGTCGGAATCCCCATTGGAGCACCGCCGGCCTGTCGGCGGTGCTCCCGCGGTCCTCCGCCCTGGCGGTCAAAGACCGCCAGGGTCAGAATGACCACCATGATGTCAGCTGTCCGCCATCCATCAGGAATCCCCCCTCAAGTGCAGGTGCTGTCAGTACTCCATTTCCTTGCAAGTGGGTCATTTCAAACAACAGTGGCCATAGCATCAGGGATGTCCCAGCCTATATTTTCCAACGTGTTGTCCAGAGTGTTGTTTGCCCTGCTGAAACACATGCGGAGCTACATCGTTTTCCCTCAGGTGGAGGATTTGCCTACAGTGAAAGGTGATTTCTATGCCCTGGGACATATCCCCAACATCATAGGTGCCATTGATGGGATACATGTGGCCTTGGTTCCCCCCCCCCACAGGAGTGAACAGGTGTACAGAAACCGGAAGAGTTATCATTCGATGAATGTGAAGATGGTGTGTTTGGCCGACCAGTACATCTCCCATGTTAATGCCAAATTCCCTGGCTCAGTGCATGATGCTTACATTTTGAGGAATAGCAGCATCCCTTATGTGATGGGGCAACTCCAGAGTCACCGGGTGTGGCTATTAGGTGAGCACCTGGAAGCAAGTCAGTGGGAATGGTTGTCTGGGTCTGCGGATATCCCTACAGGTTAGTGTGTGTCTAACAGTTGTCCCTTGCCATTTGCAGGTGACTCTGGTTACCCCAACCTGTCATGGCTACTGACCCCAGTGAGGAATCCCAGGACAAGGGCAGAGGAACGCTACACTGAGGCCCATGAGTGAACTCTGAGGATTATAGAGCGGAGCTTCGGCCTCCTGAAGGCCAGGTTCAGGTGCCTCCATATGACAGGTGGATCCCTATTCTACTCACCAAAGAAGGTGTACCAGATCATCGTGGCCTGCTGTATGCTTCACAACTTAGCTTTGCGACGACAGGTGCCTTTTCTGCAGGAGGATGGTCCAGATGGAAGTGTTGTAGCAGCTGAGGAGCCTGTGGACAGTGAAGACGAGTAAGCAGAAGAAGAGGACATCGACAACCGGAACTCTGTGATCCTACAATACGTCCAGTGAGACACAAGTAAGAATACAGACCTGCCTACTACATGTACTTTGACAATGCTACCTCTCTACTGTCTGTCGTTTTCACCCATTGTATGGTCACTGAGTTTTCACTTTCCCTTACGATTTCACAGATGTGGGTCCCACTGTGTGACATCTGCTTTGTTTCCTCATGAACTAGAGCTGTGTGACATAGGTATGTTGACATTACACTTGAAAGAGCTTTTTGTCACTGTACTTGCTAACACACTATTTCGAAATCACAGACAGACTCCAGATTGTTTTGTGCTTTAGGGTGTTTATTTAAGTGATCAGTATTGGAGGGTGCTGTAAAATGGTGACGGGTGATGGTGGAGGACTGTCCATGGCAGAGTCCAGTCTATTAGTCTCACAGGTGCATTGCCCAAATGGGCATAGGAAGTGGAGCTGGGGCAGTTTGAGGATGGACAGGGTGATAAGGTGGGACAGAAGGATGACAATCAGGGTGGTCTCATTTCTTGGCAGGGGTCTTGGCATCGTTATCTGTCTTTGTCCTGGATCTCAGGGACCGTTTGCGGGGTGGTTCTCCCTCTGCAGGGGGTGGGGTGCTGGTGTGGTGGTCCAGTGGCAGTGCCTCCTGTCCACTAGCGCCGGTGGAGGTGGTGGGCAGTTCATCGTCCAGGCTAGTGTCAGGGGACCCTTGTTGTGCCACAGTGTCCCTCCTGGTGTTGAGGACTTCCTTCAGCACCACTACGATGGTGCCCAGGGTGGAATTGATGGATCTGAGTTCCTCCCTGAAGCCCGGATACTGTTTGTCCTGCAGCCGCTGGGTCTCCTGAAACTTGGCCAGTACCGTTGCCATTGTCTCCAGGGAAAGGTGGTATGCTCCCATGATGTTGAAGAGGGCCTTGTGGAGAGTGGGTTCCCTGGGCCTGTCCTCCCCCTGTCGCACAGCAGCCCTCCCAGTTCCCCTGTGTTCCTGGGCCTCTGTCCCCTGGACCGTGTGCCCACTGCCCCCAGGTCCCTGTTGTTGTTAGGGTGGTGGGTTAGACTGGGTTCCCTGTAGTGGTGGACACACTGCTGATTGACGTGTCCTGGGGACAGAGGTATGGGCCCGCTGGGTGGGTGCTGTGTTGGTGTTTCCAGAGGGAGGAAGCTCTGTGGTGGCCTATGACTGTGTGAGGGGAACCGACTGTCCCGGGGTCCCAGATGGGCCGGGCTGGTCATCTAGATCCAGTTGGACAGAGCTGCTGTCATCACTGTGGGCCTCTTCTGTTGGTGGTGTGGACATGTGTGGACCCTCCTGTCCTGTGACTTTGGGTAGGGGTCATGATTATTGCATCTGTGTGTGCCATGGTGTGCAATGGGTGGGTGACTGTGTACCCCAGTGCTTGCATTCCTGTGTGGGACCTTGTGTGATAATGGTTTAGGGGGGTGTATGGGTATGTGCAGTGGCCATGCTTTGGTGATGGGTGTCCATACTTTGTTGTTGCATGCAGGGCTTGGTGTTGGGATGTGTGGTTTGTGATATTGGGACATGTGTGAGGAGTTGGAGTGATGGGGGTGAGGAAGAGGGTGGGGGTATGTGATAGCATGCAGGTAGGGTGGGGGATGTAATAGTTAAGATTGACCAGAGTCCATTCCTCCATCTACTCCTGCGAGGCCCTCAGGATGCAGAATCGCCAAGACCTGCTTCTCCCATGTTGTTAGTTGTGGGGGAGGATGTGGGGGTCCGCCACCAGTCCGCTGAACCGCGATGTGGTCTCTTGAGACCATGGAACTCACCTTCCCCTGTAGGCTGTTCCACCTCTTCCTGATGTCATCCCTATTTCTTGGGTGCTGTCCCACTGCGTTAACCCTGTCCACTATTCTTCGCCATAGCTCCATCTTCCTAGCTATGGAGGTGTTCTGCACCTGTGATCCGAATAGCTGTGGCTCTACCCGGACGATTTCCTCCACCATGACCCTAAGCTCCTCCTCAGAGAACCTGGGGTGTCTTTGCCGTGCCGTGGGGTAGTGTGGGTGATGTGTGGGGTGGTGTGTGTTGTGATGTGTGGGGTGATATTTAGTGGTGTGTTGTGTGAGGTGCGTGGAAGTTATGTGGGTGATGGTATTGTGTGCCTGTGGATGCTTGGTAGTAGTTTGTAGTGTCTCTCTCTTTCCTTCTTTCAGGATTGTTGTTGTAGGGGTTTGTGGGTGATGTGGGTGGGTGTTTTATATTGTATTGGGTGTGTGGGAGGGGTGTGTGTATTTGTATCAGGTGTGTGTATTTTGATTTGTCCAATGTGGCTGTTTTTTGTAAATGTGTGTGTATTTTGAGCGCGGCGGTGTGTACCGCCAATGGAATACCGCGGTTGAAAGACCGCCGCGTGGATTTGTGGGTCGTGATGGTGTGGGCATATATCTGTTGGCGTGATGGTGGAGGTTTTGTTTTCGCCAGTTTATCACTGACCCTTGTGTGGGTGTCTGAATTTTGGCGGTTTCCGAGCTGTGGGTCGTAATGGCTGTGGTGGAATTCCGCAGCTGCTGCGGTGTGTTGGCGGTCTTCTGCACGGCGGTAAGCGGCTTTTACCGCCAATGTTGTAATGAGGGCCATAATGAGGGCCAAAATGTCATCTATACTATTATTTTGACAACCATTATTTGATCCAGGAATCCAGGGATTATAATTATGCTCCAGTAAAACTGATGCACCGACCCAATCCAACATGGATGGGTCTGACGTAACCACATCAAACCTGCCAACTTGAACATACAATTTGCTGTTGAAAGGGAGAATGATCTTCAAGGGATGGAGCTTTAAGTTTGGAGCTACCTTTTGAGGCACATCTGCATGTATTGCCCTCACTGACCTCCTCTCTCCTCCTATAAAACAAAAAAACAAGGGTTGCTGGGGCTGCAGCCGATGTCCTGGGGTGTTTTCAAACCTCATAATAAATATAATGAACATCAGCTGCTTGCAGCCAAAAAGGAGCTGGAATTTCACACTTTACAGTGATTTCCAGCTCCTCTTACCTGCCACTGTGTGATTTTGACTCCTCAAGGGGAGACCGTGTGAAGAGAGCCAAATTGGTGTGACACCCAGTGGCACGGTGTGAGCTGGCAGGTCTGCCACATACACCTTTCCATCTACAATGTTGTCACAAAATTCTATCTGCTCACATGTTTCCAATGACAGCAATATTACTTCTTTGATATCCCTTAGGATTTATGTATTTTTAATCTAAAGAAACACCTGGTCAGTTCACCTTAAACACATCTTTGACAATTATGGTATACAATGAGCCTATTCAACCATAAGAGCTACTTCACATACTCTGACTATAAAATAGGATTTAGGTCTGTTCAACCTTCCTTGGACATCGTCGTGATCGTCCATGCTGAGGACTCTTTGTTCAGGTTCACAGACCTCATTCCAGGGAAAACCACATGGCTCAAATATTTGAACCATTCCCTGCATTTCTGACACTAGAACCACAACATTTTTGGTGACACTCTGAAGCTATCCTGTCAAATTGCAAGACTCTGATTGTACTGACAGAAACTGGTATGATCCGCACAACTTCAGCAGCCTTACACTTAAAATTTGGCTGGGTCAGCCCACCTGCCACACCTAAAGAATCAATTTGAAAATAAGGATGATTCATATTTTGCATGAACGTTTTTTTAACTAAACTACTGTCAACTCTACAGTAATTGTGCGACTTTGCACATGGCCGTACAGTAAAAAAGGAGATCACGCTGAGGAGCTTGTGCTGTGATTAGCTTCACATATTATATTACTTGAACTGAAGCAGGTGCTGACAAAGTCAGGCAATGCACATCTACAACAGTGACTCAGCAGTCTTATCTCTGTGAGATTTCATGAGCGCAAGTTCAATCACCCCAACACGCTTGTCTTGTTCTCTGATGACATTAGCAGATACTTTTTCCTCATTCTTTCATGATTGAGCCTCCCTCGCCCCCTCTCATGTCACGTGACAGGGTCATCTCTTCCAGTGAGTTTGTGGTGAGGCTGCAAGAGTTAGCAATAAAGTGTCAGTTTGGTTCAATGACTGATGAATTGATCAAGGTTCAATTATCGTTCAGTGTGCCAGCCAAAAGATGTCAGAATGTCTCTGGGTAGCAAGTAATCTCATACTCAAAGAAGCTATTCCATAACCAAAATCTGTGAGGAATCTGCTGAAACATGCATAAAAGAAATACAACTCATGGACAACTCAGAAGGGCAAGACGCTGTGGTTTCAAAGGAAATGCCAACTGATGTGAACTTGATAGGAAGGAAAACATCATTATGAAGGCTACAGAGGAACTCATTCAATATACTTACAAAAACAAAGATGGTGTTACAGATGTGGTAGCCTGCATCACAGACCTGATTCAAAGAACAATTTGGGCTGAAAATAAGTGTAGGAAGTGTGGAAAAGAGGGACATTTTGGCCATGATTGCCAAAATGGCAAAGGCAGTGCTGAAATCATTTGGACGGAGGTCTGTGAACCTGAACAAAAGACCCTCAGAACGGGCGCTCCAGAAGATGTCCAAGGAAGACTGAACAGACTTAAAGCCACTTTTATATTCAGAGGACGTGAAGTCACTCTTATGGTTGACTCAGGCTCAATCATACCTGAAGATATGTTTAAGACAAACTGGCCAGGTATTTCTTCAGATCCAAAATATATAAATCCCAAGGAACATCAGGGAAGTAAGTTTGATGTCATTACATACACATGGGCAGATATAAAAGGTTGTGATCACATGGTAGATGGAAATGTGTGTATGGCTAAGTCAGGTCCTCCCATCTTGGGATGGGTGCATCAATATGACCAGAGCATAACTAAAAACCCTAGACCAATGGATCAA
The DNA here is from genome assembly GCF_031143425.1 of Pleurodeles waltl. NCBI lineage: Eukaryota > Metazoa > Chordata > Amphibia > Caudata > Salamandridae > Pleurodeles > Pleurodeles waltl. The sequence goes on along the minus strand of NC_090440.1, from coordinate 772,981,862 downwards.
ATAATGTCATCAAAGTTACTAGTGTAAATTTAATTATGTCTACCTTTAAAAATATTTTCCAAACTAAGCTAGGCATTGTAAAGGGATTTATGAACTAGATTGTGTTGAAGGAGAGAGAAATTCCCATCCAACATAGAGTCTAAAGGATCCCTTTGTTTGGAGGAAGGAAAGGCTATGCCTCAGCAGATGGTTGAGGAAAATGGCTATACAGCAAAGCATCAACACCAACACACACAACAGCGAACAACTCTTCACTATGATCAAAGAATTCACCAAACCCAGTACAATCTACTTTTGCCTCTGCAAACCAATTGGGGATCCACTGGACTCTTTGGATGGTGTACTTCTTTTTAGTGCACCATATAGAGAGCCAGCTTCCTACAGCAATGCATTTTCAACGCAGATTCTCACAACGCTCCGCAAAACAGGATTTAAGGTAGTTTGCTCAACAGGCCTAACTGGGTCCCAGGAGCTGGCTCATGCTTCTCTGCAGTTTGCCTGAACTTGTGACTTTGTCCTGGTCCGGTGTAACCAGATTTTCACTAAAAAAAATTAAATTGAATATCTCTGGTTTTCCTAATTGGATTTTTGTCATCTTGGTCTTGTTTTATTTAATAAAAAGTACTCTAATGTTCAAAACAGGTTATGGGATACTTTTGTGCTGTGTTTTCACTGTGCTACTATTTGAAGTGTTGCACAAATAGTTTACACATTGCCTCTGAGTTAAGCCTGTCTGACCTGTGCCAAGCTGCCTGAGGATTGAGCACAGGCTAATTGGTGTGGTTGCTCACCTTTATATATCTGTAGAATGTCATGCAGCACACACATCCTGGCACTGATAGCTATTTCAGGGGCTGAATAAAAAGAGCCCTGGAGAGTTGGCCAGTGGCCCCACACATATGTGTCTGTGTCCTTTTACCTTTGCCCAAACCCACTACTCTGGTGACAAGGAGGCCCAGCACCTCAATGTATCCTGTGCTGACTCACACTCCCATCCATGCAAGGGATATTGAGCTATGACAGTGGTGTGTTATGTTGTCTGTGTTTTAATAGTATGATAATCACCCATGAGGGTATCCAGGTGCTCTGTGCAAGTGTGTGATTCCAGCCCTCTGGCTTACTTGAAAAGCCAGGTCTTCAGACCCTCTTCCTCTCTTTTGTAAGAAACTGATGTGTTGTAAGAGGTTGTTCCAAGCTTGAGAAGGCTTGACCTCCTGATCTGCTTTTGTGTATGTGTGGGGTGTTTGCTAGTGAAAGACCGGCAGATCAGAGGTATATGGAAAGCTGCTGGAAGTTAATGTTGCTGTTCAGGTAGGCAGGGCCAGTGTTCTGGAGTATGTTGTAGATGTGAGTGAGGAGTTTGAAGTGTGCACATGTGTGTATCAGGAGCCAAAGGAGTTCCCTAAAGTGTGGTGTGATGTGGGCTCAGTGTGAAGGTTGAGAACTAATCTAGCTGCTGCATTTTGGACAGTCTGCAGTCTTGTGAGCTGTTTGGCTATCCATGCATACAGGGAGTTTGCATCATCTAGTCTGCTGGTGATGAGTGCTGAAGTGGTAATTTTCCTGGTGTTGTCTGGTAGCCACTTGAAGATTTTCTTCAGTATTATTAGGGTGCTGCAGCAGGACGAGACCACTGCGGTGACTTGGGCGGTCATGTCCAGTTTAATGTCTATAATGATTCCAACATTTATCGCTTGCGAGCGGTTGGGTCTAAGTTCTGTGGACCACAAGGTGGAGTCCCATGGTGAGGTGTCCTTCCTAAAAACTACCACAGTGGTTTTGTCCAACTTCAATTTGAGGCAACTGGATTTCATCCAGGTGGCCGCTTCTGTCATGCATATGGTGAACTTGTTCCTAGTGTTGGGTGTCTAGTCCAAGCGGAACAGCGCCATTTGCATGTCATCGGTGTGAGGATGTTTATTTAGTGAACACCTATGACGTCGGCTAGTGAGTTCATGTAGATGATGAAGAGCGCTGGGCTGAGCGAGCACTCTGCAAATCAGATTGCGTGCTTCAAAGGCATAGGAAGGAATGTTGATGGTTTCAATTGTTCTGTTGAGAAAGGAGCAGATCCATTTGAGGGTGGGGTCCTGAATGCCTGCTTTATGGAGTCACTGGATTAGGATGGGGTGGGAGACAGTTTTGAAGGCTGTTCAATAGGTCTAGAAGGGTGATGTCAATGATGTGATTGGGTCTGAATTCTGATTGTGAGTGTCAACATCCTGATGTTTGTTGAAGTGGTTGGAGAGGTTCTTGTTGATGACATTTTCCATGAATTTGGCAGGGTAGGGGAGGAGAGGTATTGGTTAGTAACTGGCGGGTTTCGATGGGTCAGCCAACAGTTTCATTAGGAGTGTGTTGAGGGCTATGTGTTTCCATGTTTACCAGAAGGTGGCTGCACTACCAGACACTCCCTGTCCCTCAAGCTCACTTCTGCAGGTTACTGCTTTTCATTCTGCCAGGTTTTTCTGTTGTTCTCTTCCTTCTTTCCCTTTTCTGTGGTTTCTCTCACCTGCTCTCAGGAAATGTCTGAAGAGAGAAAATAAGTGCCAATACCCATAAATATGTGCTGGTGGCGACCACCAGAAACCACCCGCTCAAATGAAGCACAGAAAACACAGCTAAACTTCTAGGCAACTCCACTGCATGGTCTCACCCTCAAAAAAGTTTGCAACATTGCGCACAGATTGGCTGCACATGCGACGCTCAGCCACAAGAAGGCACTAGGAGCGAGCCCAGCTGCAATATGCCTGTGTAGATATTGCTTGGATTTGTAACATACTTGTATTAACTCAGAAGTGTGTGGAGATGCCCACCATTACAGAATTCTGTCAGTAAGGCACCTTTGAACATTGTCCAGGAGACTGCAATACCTCTTGTCAAGCTCCCTTGAATTACACTGGGTAATTCCTGACCCTGTGCTTCATAGACTTACAGGATAGCCTACTTTAACCAAAGTTGCATTCAAAAGTTTAAGACCTTAACACACCATGCCAAATGTAACAAATAAAGCCTTTGTTTTCATAAATGATACTATACAAGACAGGTATACAACAGTGCTCTCTTTATGTCCAAAGTGTGTGAAATTTGCTCTTACTGAGAAACCGGAGAAGGATATAAGACTGGTAAAACCAAATCCTCTGAACAATTAAAGGATGAGTGGACCTTAGGTGCAAACTAGAGACCTGGCCAAAGAATGGCCTTATCATGCAGAAATCTTAAAAGGGAGTCTAAACACAACAGTGCCCCCAATTCCCCTACCCTTCTAGCCAAAGTGGTAGCAACCAAAAAGATAACTTGATAGAAAGAAACTTTAGGTATACATTATTTAGGGGCTCTTAGGGTGGAAAATGTAAAGCCTGCAACACCAAATTCAAGTTTTAAATAGAGAGTGTCAGAAGATTACCCATTAAATCAAACTTCCACAGGAGCAGATGCCTTTTACCCAACTCCCTCAACAGATATGTGCTCAGACTTTACTGATTATCTGAACCCTGCATCCACTAGGGGGAATGTGGAATGGGAATAGAAAAAGAGAGACCGTCTTCAGATATAGTTCCAGCCTGTGTTTCCCACTTGAAGATAGGATATTCAGTGTGTGTCTGTAACCTGCACCATTCTTCTTATTGGAATTTCTTTAAAGGAAGGACTTGCAGTCGGGTGATAAGAGCATAGATAAGTACATTCCTAATGCGCATTCCACTGTTCAGCCATTCACATTCACCCAATTCTATTGTTCTCCTACCTGGATCTTTTGAGAGACTAGCCTTTCTCTAAGAAAACAATGTTAACTTAATATCTTCCTTTCTCCAGGAGTCAAAGGTATCCAAAGTTCTCTGGAGGATAGTTCAAAAGTTCAAAAATATACAATCTACTAATGTCTTTTACAGGAAACAAAAACTCCTTCTCAAGGTTCAGTTTTCTGAATCACAGTTTCTAGGAATTAGTCTGAGCACTGCGGTTTGTCTCTAAGAGTGACAAGTCTGCAAGGCGAAGAGCTCATTCAATATATATGTACATATATACATTGGCAAGTCTGGAAATCATACAAAAGAATTCCTTACTACAGTTGCTTGAAGTTCTGTTAAGCCAAAAGAATTCTCCTCAGAAAGCGGATAACCAGTTGTTGGAAGAAGGAATAAATTCAGCTTCTCCAATAGGGAAAAAGTAGCTAGTGTGCACACCATACCAAGAAAAAGAATTAATTACTAAAAACTGGAAGAATTCTCTATGAAACTAGACGCCTCAGGAACACTGCTCATGCTCCTCAGGATGACAGTTGAAGTGCAGGGCTTCCAGACAGAAACAGCTGGAGGGAAGCTTCAGCACGAGACTAAGGTAGAAACACTAGAGCACTGACCTCACAAAGAGTTGCGGGCACCATCTTGAGTGGCAGTTGAACCTGAAGAAGCTAGTTCTAAGAACAGACTTCGCAAGAGCCACTGGGAGTGAGGACGCTGCTGCAACCAATGTGGGTACAAGGAAAAGAGGAATTGTTTTTATTGAGGGAAGAACTTAACAACACTGGCAATAGTTTTCCTGACAGAGAGAGGGGAAGAAATTGAAAAAAATATTTTCTTTAGAAAAAAACTCCACGAAAGCCTTGTGACTAGTGGAACCAAAGATTCAAAATCAAGATTCCTGAAAGCTCTGACTGCAGCCAACTGAGCTCATAATGTAGAAATTACTAATCCTTGATCAAAACATCTTTAAAAAAGTTGATCTTCTCAATGAGCAATTGAGACAAACCAAATATGGAACACCATTTCTTAGAAGATTGCCAATTCAGAGAACAAGACCTTAAAATGTTATTGTTAGAATTGGGGTGTCTGGTTGGCAGTTGGTTTTCACCCTGTCTAAATAGGGACCCTCACTCTAGTAGGATAAGGGAGATACCTGCTCAGATAACCTCTGCTCACCACCCTGGTAGCATGGTACGAGCAGTCAGGCTTATCTCAGAAGCAATGTATAAAGCATTTGAACAAACACACAGTAACACAGTGAAAACACTACAAAAGGACACCACACCAGTTTTAGAAAAATAGCCAATATTTATCTGTGTAAAACAAGAACAAAATGAGAAAAATCCAACATACAGTGCTAAAGATGTTAATTTTGTAAGATTCAACTTAAAAATACAGTTCCTTGAAGTCGATAGCACTACCTGGGGCTATTGCGTTGTCGTCATCAACAAAACCAACAGTTCAGGCTGGCCATGGCGTTGCGGGCCAGCTACGGTGCCGGGAAGATCCGCAAGCAGTACCTTTGGATTTGCAGGGCATCGGGATCCTCCCGGTGAGCTCCGGAGAGCAGCGTTGCTGGCGTCGCGGTGTCGGTTCTGGAGTCGCTGCGGTGGTCATAGGGCCCTTGAAGTCACACACGTTGCGGATCGAACCCGGGGTGATGAAGTCAGGAGTGCTGACGTGGGCGGCGTCGGGGCTGTGGTGCGAAGTGGGACGATGCGACACGCAGTGCCCACAGGTCACGGTGCAGGCAGCGGCTCAATGACGGCATCCAGCAGCGTCGGTGAAACCAGGGCTGCGTTGTGAAGCGGGCTGGGGCGGTGCAATGTGTGGTGTCACCAGGTCACGGTGCAGGCAGCATCGTCTTCATTACTGAAGCCTTGTTACTGGTAGGCCCAAGTCGTCGGTGTAACGCGTGCATCATTTACAGTGTTTGCAGACAGGGACATCTGTTGACGATACTGGAGTTGATAGTGCTGACGTTGGTGGACCGTGGCTGCGGAGCGAGACGGGACAGTGCTTCGTGCTCCTCTTGAGTGGTGGCCACGTGCAGGCAGTGGCATTGGTGTCAGCAGGAGCGTCGCCGGGGATGCCTAGGCTGCAGTGTGAGCAGGCAATGCAGGAGTGCGGGGCTGTAGGAAGCTGGCCTGGTGTGTGGTGGGTACCAAAGGTACTTATACCTTATACCAGGTCTGGGTATCCCCTATTAGTGTAGTGTAGGCAGTGTCAAGAAGCAAGGCTTTATAGCAGTAGCTGTGGATGAGACATGCAAAGCTCATGCAATACCACTGTACTCACACAGCACTTACACACATGAAAGAATACACTCAGTGTTACAAAAATAAAGGTACTTTATTAAGGTAACACAACACCAAAATTATAGAGGCAATACTTCCTTAGGAGGTAAGTAATACACAAATTATATACACTAGTTGTCAGAAATAGGCATAAGAATAGTTAGAAAACAGTGTAAATAGTGTAAAATACAATAAAGAATAGTGGACAAAGGGGAGCACAACCCATATACTAAAAAAATGGAATGCGAGAGTGTTACCCCCACCCAGGTAAGTGGAGTGTGTAGAGGGTCGCAGGGTGTACCAGGAAAGCACAATGGTAAGTACCATAACACCCCCAGCAACCAGAATTTCCCCAGAACACCCAACGGTGGATTCCTGAAGAGGAGGACCTGTGGAAAGAGGGGGCCAAGTCCAGAAAACACAGCAGAATCCAGTGGGGGCAGGAGCTCCTACCCACCAAGCTGAGGATTGCAGGAGTTGGTCGACAGTGAAGAAGAAAAAGTCAGCACTGCATCCCTGGAGTCGGAGTCGAGTTCCAGGAGGATGCAGGTGATGTTCCACGCTGGAAGGAAGACTGCAGTCGGGTTTGCATGTCCGGATTCCACTAACAAGCCTTGGCACAGGCAAAACTCACGATAGGCGGAAAGAAGTGCTGCCCGGGGACCAGCAAGGCCCAGGAGGACTCGAACCAGGAGGGGTAGTCAGAGGGGGCCCGATGCATCACAGAGAGCCCACAGAAGCACAGGCAGCACACACCGGAGTCCCACAGGACGGAGATACAGAAGGTGCAAAAGCATAATAAAGCTCAGTGCTTAACTTGCAAATAAAAACGTGCGGGTGCCCAAAGCTCTTGTTTGAAAAACGTGGCTCCTGCAATTAAATGTGGGAGCACGGAATATTTAGGCAGCATAATCCTAAATACATCTTGGAACTCTCTACTCCATTTACAGCCCCCCTGCCCCTATAGATCACTCTTGCAGCTTTCTGCTTTCTCCCTTTGCGACACTCTTTCGTTTTTCTCTTCCTCTGTCTTTCCAATATGTATCTGTTGTTCGCAGTAAATGCCTGATGCAGAAAAATAAGTGCCAGTGGCCAAAAATAAATGCTGGTGGCCCCACACCGGAAAACACTGGCTCACATTAAGCACTGCTAGCGCTTCCTTGGCCATTTGAATGACATTGCACCCAGCATTTGGGAGGGCACATGTATGCAGAACTTGGGTAACAGAGCACTCTCCTCTGAAGCAAATAAACCAGATGTAGGACAAATCTCCTAAACAACTGCCGGAATATTTGCCTTGTCATTGACATTGAAGATATTAATGGGTAAAACTTGCTCAACTGATCTGCTTCTCAATTCTGTTTCCCTGATAGATGAGTCACTCCTAGAGATAACAGATTGAACTCTGCCCACTGACTGACATCTCATGCTGATTCAAAGATTGCACAAGACAATTGCCCTGATGTTTCAGATAAACACTACCACTCTGGTGTCTGATCACATTTGAACCTGTTGCTGGAAAACCTGGTGAGCAAAATGCTTTAATGCTAACTGAACTGCTCTCAGCTCCCTCCTATTGGATGAGTCATCTGCATCCTGAGCTGACCCTGTCCGCTGAACTGCCTTCTTGTATAGAACTACATCCTAACCTGCTGGTATCTGTGGCTAATGCTATCAGAGAAAGAGGAGAGAATGGTGACCCCTTCATTAGATTCTTGGTCTACACCCACCACTGCATGTCAAGAACAATCTCCTAAATCAATGGGACATGCTGCTTGCAGTTCTCTAAACAGGGATTACAGCGGGCTAAGAGGTAGCTTACCCCAGCGTACATCTGTAGTTTTGCTCATGGAAGAATCATTACTGTGAAAGTCTGAGCTCTTGCATCCTTAGCCACTCTCTGGCTGAAGAACACTGGTTTGAATGAAGCAATGTTAATTCTGACTTTAATGTCACTTTCCTTGCTTGGGGACGAAACATCTCTCCAAGGTCAAACCTGAAGTGGCTGACCAATAGACTGTACGTCCGATGCTGTGATCAGATGTGACTTATTGTGGTTTACAAGAAATCCATGTTGTTCTACTAGCTGGCACACCTTTTTCATCAGTCATTCAGCACGGGGAAAAGAATAAATAATCAACCAATCATCTAGGTATAGAAACACTTCAATTCCCTCCACCAGCGGAGCTAAGATTTTAGTAAAACCCTGCAAAAGGAAGAAAGGCCAAAGGTTGGTATCTGGATCTGAGATTGTTTCTTTTGAGTCAAAAATGTAGAAATCTTTGTGAGGTTGGATGCACAGGCACATGCTTATGTGCGTCCTTAGGATCCTAGTAATCCAAGAAACCTCCCTTGTTAGGGAACGGCACAGTCATCTGAATCATTACCATATATGACCTTTCTCTGTGGAATTGAAGAATTCACTCATTTTAGCTCCAACACAGGTCTGTATTCTACGGGTTGTTTTATACAAGAAAATTATTGAATATGTTTCCATTCCTCTCTGCTGGAAATGAGCCTTCACAATAGCTCTCTTCTCCAAAAGCTTTTGAATCCAGTTAGAAGAACCATTCTATTTTGTAGAGGTTGGTTTGGGTGGTCATTCAGAAAACTTTCAGAGGAGAATCCTGAAAATCTATTTGATAACCCTTCCAATTAGTCTTTGATTGAGGTCTTCTAAATATCCAAACAATACTTCAGGAGGTCTTTCACAGGCAACATGCCTTTATACTAGTAGAGTCAAAACACGGAAGATGATAGATCCTAACCTGAAGAACCTGGCTGCTATACCATGGACTTTTCTGATGAAGGGATGCCGCAGCAACCTTCCCTTCCATGAAATGGCTGACCTCCCATTTTTGATTGAAATATGCTGGTCCAAAAGCGCTCCGTGTTCCAAAGTATCTCTCGCTTGAGGGTTGGAAAACTGCAGCTATCAACTTATCCTTTGCCGATTGCTTTAGCTTAGCTCCTGCTTGGTCTCCAAACAGCCTGGATGCTGAAAAATGAATTATCAGTACTTTCTTTTGGAATGCTTGCCCTTCCAGAGTCCCATCCATGACTGCTTCCTGGCCCCCACTAAAGATCCTGCCTCTTCTGAGGCTTAATTGAATGATTCGTAGGATAAATTCGAAAAGAGGCAAACTTGCTGTTCCATCAATGCTAAATTAGATGTGATGTCTAAGCCGAAGATTTAATTACATGAGGATATAATGGGGAAAAGGAGGTCATTTCTAAGTCTTACTTCATCAGTGCTGCCAGTCTCTGAAAATCCTTAGAGACCGTACTGTGTAGCTATTATAAGCTGAGCCTCTGTCCGAACGGTTTGATGCAGTGAACACTTTATCAATTGCCATATTTACTCCTGCCACTGCTTCTGAGGGCACAGCATGCTCCAGTATGATCGACCATAAGGTGAAAAAGCAAACCATTAAGGAATCCACCTACACCAACAAGTCCTTGGAGAAGGTACCTCTTGGTCAAAAACAGGGGAAAATAATGTTTATCAACTTCTGCTCAGTCTCCATTAAATTTCTAATTTTAACAACTTCAAATAACTTTCTAGACTATAAAAGCACAGACATGGAACATATAAAAATCCTTTGACAAATCCATGGATTTTTCAGGAGGGATACATTGGCAGCAGGCAAAGTAGGAGGAAAAAAGGAGAAAGTGTCAACTAGACTATGGTGGTACTGCAATCCTAGATGGCCCTATGAATCCAGCCATCCCAACACCCCTCTCGCCCCATGCTCCCCCTCCTGGAGCTGCGACAGTTTCATGTCCGTCATGAATGGGAGACATGTTGCATATATAGGATTGGCGCAGTATATCCCACATTATAGCCTGTTCCCCTCCTAGTAGCTGGGATCTCTTCATGTAGGTGACGAATGAGAGCCAGACCCTTTCAATTTTATATACTCTGTTGCACACAATTGCTGATGACTTTTTCATTCAATAGCTAGACCATGTCTTTCCCCAGCACTGGTTTACTGAGCAGGGCTACATGTTGCTTCCACACTGGAGCCAGTGTTAATAGGGAGGCTAGGAGGAGATATGTGAGATGTTTCCCAATTGGGATGGTCAGGGGAGGTAAATGTTATCATCAAGGTGCCAAGCAGGATCGTCAAAGGACACAGTGGCAATAAAATGCCTTTTATTGATCAAATGTGGAATAAGATTTATCACCAATAGGTCTGAATATCTGAACACAAACACCACACATGTAGCAGTGTCCCCTGCTCACCATAGTCCTTCAAGCATAGACTAGACCCCCCAAAATAGCTTTCAATCTGGTTTGGAAGAGGTACTATCTTGGTAGCAGTTTATAGTTGTTTTCCTTGTGCTGTGTACAGATAGAAGACATGGCAGCTCTTGTCCATATTTTGGCCCATGTATCGCCTGCAATATGTTTCAAGGTAAATTTTCTCGCTGAACTCATTCTTGTGTTTTAATTATGGCCTAAATCCCTGACTGTATCTGTACAGCCAACTGATGTATTTGCATTGTGCATTGCAGCTAAATAAAGTTTCATTATGCGTTTTCTGTTTCCCAGTTAAGGTACAAACGCTCCTGCTGTTAACCCAGTAAAGAGCCTGGATAAGCCAGAATTCGTCTTCCATTACACTTCTGATGGCTTTGTGTAATTATAATGACTCTGGCTCCTTTTTCTAATAGAGAAGAAAAGAAAATATTAATTCTTATCCACTTCCGGAGCCTCCAGAAAGGTCAAGTCTTAAACATCCTTGTTCTCCTCCACTGATGGAGCCTCCAGGAAGGCCACGTTAGCCCTATTGTGCTGAACTACTTCTTTAAATTCAGCTCCCTGAATAAAATATAAAATAAAAGTGGCAGCCGCTTCCATTTAGATAATTTCTTGGGGATAGGCGATAGTTTGACAGGGTTCCCCCCCCCCCACTCTTCAATCACTGGCTCCTCCATATTGTAATGCTTTGCTGTGCATTTACTGGACTCCATTGTGACAAACACAAAGAAGCGATCAGTGTACACTTCCTTATATCTTTGTGGCTAAGCAACCTTTACCCTAATCAAAGCACATAAAAAGTGGACCAGGAAGACACTGCCACTGCTCCGTGCATCAGTGTGTTGCCTGGTAATAAACTGGCTAAACAGAGTGCTGCAGCGATAACCGCCACCTCCCCCTTTCCTCCTCCCCCTCCCCCACCGCACGCTGAAGCCTAGAAAGCAATTCTTGCCGAATAAACAGCATAAAATACCAAAAAAGGGTAAATAGGACTAAATGAAGTAATATTTGCAGTCCATAATCCACATGAAAGGCTTTGCTCAGATAAAGCTCTTGCTTCTGGTACAGAATCCCTAGCCAATGGCATATTGTTAATGAGGTCGTCAGAGCAAACCCTCTAAATGACATTTAAAAGCAATAGTTAAATGTGTTTAAATCTATATACTTCCGCCTCACCTGGTATCTAAACCTGGACCTGAAAGAAGAAAACAGGATGTTAGGTCAGCGTGTTTACTGTTTATAACATGTGACAAGAAGTACTAAGTCGCCGTATTGGAGGCATGGCCAAACATTTGTTTATTTTAGCTTGATGATCATTCAGGTAAGAGTAGCATTCGCCCATGATGTGAGGATGTAATGGACAGGCTTTTAATGAGTTAGGGGCAATGAGAGTTGAGTAGACGAAAAGGAATACAGAAAGGTGAAGGCATAGAATGACACTGGTGAAGGACTGAGATGATGAGAAAGGAAGGTGGTCACATAAGAGGGTCATGGGCATAAGTGGTTGGGGGTCTAGAGGAGTGTGAAGAGATTGGAGGATAGTGGTGGAAGAGGGAGGGGAGATTGGTGGACAAAGATAGTGATGGATGAAGAAGAGGAAATGGGAATAGGAAAGACTGGTGTCAAACAGAAAGAGAACCCTAAAGAAGAGGAAACATGCTAGTCACTATTTAGGAGATACAGTTCAATTTTGAGGCACTCGCATGAGCTGTCCGCTTCCTCTTTGATCCTCTTGAAAAAAAAAACATTCTGATGAAAAGACTGACAGCAAAACAATAGTTGAAAAACTAGCCACCAAACTGTAAGTCCAGTAGTCAAACTCAGAGATTTACTCTTTGCCCAATGGGCAGATAAGGGTATAAACAGACCCACAATTGATTTTTGGTTTGGTTTTGTTGCTCAGATTGCCACCTCTGATTGCTCTTCCAATTTTTATGTTGCTTATTTAGAATGAACGTACAGCAGTAGGTACTATCTACAACTATAAAACTGTGCACAGCTTCTTACAATTGTTTTACAATATGCACAGCTCCTCATTTCTGTATCTCTTGTGTGTGCTCATAAGTATGCTCTATGTAACAAGGGCCTCAGTGTTGCCACTGTTCAAAATGTGGAGAGTTGCCAGGAAAGAACAGATACAGGGTAGAAGGCGTGAGAGCCAGAATACGTGCACCCACACAAGCATATGCACACCCCTTCTACCTTTACATACACAAAATCATCACCCCATAGGCAAAAGCAGCAAAGGTGAGGCTGACACTAGAGGGTACGTGTATGCAGACAGGAGGGTGATAGGGAGGCAGGAAGAATAGTGAGGAAAAGAGAAAGGAGAGTGAGGAAGCAAGACAGGGGAGGGTAAACAAAAGAGGAGGGCAAGGAAAAGAGAGAAGGGTGCGGTGGAGAGAGAGGAAGTTGATGTACAGAGAAGGGATGGTGAGGTTGTGAAAAAGAGAAAGTAGCATAAGGGAGAAAGACATGGGTGAGATGAGGGAAGATCAGGAGAGAGAAAGATGATGTTGCAGTTCTATGATGCCATCTCAGGACTCAGTCTCTGGGCAGCTCGGGAACCACGTTGGCACCTTTGGTTGGCTTCACCTCAGGTCATGGATGTCGGGGGCAGTGGTCACTTCAGGTGTCAGGTCTTTTGGGTTCCAGCAGCTGCAGAGTCTTTTCCTTTAAGTTTTTTTCTGTTGCAGCGCATGTCCGATGGTCACGGGAGACTTGAGACTTTATGGAAGGCAGGATGAGTTGGCTTCTTGGGCAGAGTCCTTAGAGGTCAACAAGCAGTCCAGTGTGGTCAGCTGCTTCTTCTTTTTCCTCTTCTGCTAGTGCAACTCTTCTTTGTCCTCATTTACTTAGGTTGTTAGTATCTGAGTTCTAGCTTCAGGGATGCCACCTAAATACTCAATTTAGGGGCATTATAGGTGGTTGCCAGTAGGATGTCCACCATTAGGGTGACTACACCCTTTCTATGACCACTTCTGCTGGGAAGTGGGCATTACCCTAGCCCTAGTGGCCTAACTCCTTCCAAGCAAGATGGAGGAATTTAAAAGGTGGTGTCCACTTCAGCACGTCCACCTTAGAAGTGGAACTAGCATTAAGTGGGCACACCTTCTAATTTGCCTCATTATCCAGGCCTTTGAAGCTTCCCACCCTGGAATGTCGATCCTGCCTGGGTGAGGTGGTAACACCTCTGCCCAGTGCAGGCTTTTGTTTCAGGCCCTCAAGAGCGCTGGCTCTCAGTTTGGGGAGCCAGAAATGCATCTGTGGTGGCTGAACTGGTTAGGACCAGTCAGTCAGCACACTAGTAGCTGGTAGGTTTTCAGGGGGGACCTCTAAGGTGCATTTTGTGCATTTCTTAATAAATCCATCACTGGATTCAGTGAGGGCTTATTATTCTGAGATGTTTGATACCAAACATCCCAGGATTCAGAAAAGCCATCATGTAGCTGGGGAACTTGTAATGACCAGAGTCCAGCACATGCATTTAAAATGTCTTCGCATTCACCTACTATGTCTCAGAATCAACAGAGACATAGCAGGGGCATATCTGCTTGTGCATATATGCCCTCACAGGTGCCCTGATGCCCCCTGCTTTGGGGGGAGACTTTCACATGGCACTCGCTGTGATAGGGGACCTGGCACACAGGTCGTATTTTCAATTTAGCCTCCACCAATGCACACAGTCTGCAATGGCAGCACTGTGTGGGTTTGGTGAGAGATCCCTGGGGGTGGCACAACTTCTGCTGCAGCCCTCAGGGACCTTCCTTTGTACCCCAGGCCCTAAGTACCAGGGGTACCATTTACTAAGGGCTTACAGTGGGTGCTAAAGTGTGTGCCAATTGTGCAAAACAACCGTGCAGTTTTGGGGAAAGAGATCTTGCACTGGGGACCTGCTTAGCAGGGGACCGGTGCACTAACAGTAGAAGCCACATTAGAAACCAGGCAAAAACTGGGGACTAACCATGCCAAAAAGGGTGCTTTCCGACACATACCCTATTGACTAGCATGGCGATCTCCTTCTGAGGTTCGGATAATCCCTTGAAAGGCTTAACAGCAAACCACTGTGACCTGACTGTAGAAAGAGAGAGATTAAGCTGAAACTCCTCCAGCAAAAAACATACAACAGTGAAAAAGGCACAGGAAGGTGCTGAAAAATCATGCATAGAACACCATTTGTCAAATGCCTCCAATGGCTTGAATAGGCCATCAAAGTAGAGTTCCTTCTTAAATTCTGGACTGTCTCAACCAAATTAGGAGGAAGACCCTTACTCAATGAGTTCAGCCTCTCAACCTACAAACCAATAGTACCAGATTTGGAGGAGGATGGTAAGATGTCCTGATGGAAGATGGTACTGGAGGAAGAACACACAGTGGACAAACTGCTTCAGGGTTGGAAATCATGAGACTGGTGGCCAATAGGGGACTATTAACATTACATCTGCTTTCTCCACCTGGATCTTTGATAAAATTTTTGTGATTAGGTGAAAAGGTGGAAATGCACTGAGAAGTCTCCTGGTGAGTTCCCTAGCTCCCAGCCCTCTTCTCCCAAAACCTTAAACAAAGCCTTAGAACTACTGCATTGTCTTTCATAAAAAGAGGTCTAGAGACGGAGTCCCTAACCTCTGCAAACCTGATTCTTCAAGATAATGTGAGGTTCATTGAGGAAGGAAAGGTTTTGCTGAAATGGCCCACCTAAACTTTGTTTTTCCCCCATGATGTGTACTGTCCAAAGACTTAGAAGGTTTACCTCTGCTCCTAGGTCTATTGATGTTGCTATCTGATTTAACATCTTGGACCTGGTGCTTCCCTGAGTATTGATATAAGCTATGGAAACAGTATTGTCTGATCTCACTAAAGACCTTTTTAAAGAATCAGATCCTTGAATCCCGGGAGAGCTCTGTGGATCGCTGTATGTTCCCTCGAGTTTGAAGATCTCCTCTATTCCAAGATAGACCACTTCTGTTGAAATGACCAGCCCAAAATTGGTGCTACCCAACCAATCTTGCTGGCATATGTGGTGACAACCACAAGCTGTTGTGAATTCATATACATGACTTTCAGAAGATTGTACGTGTTCATCCACCTCATAAGATCCAGCTTTACATGACTAGAGGAGGGAATGGGGAGGCCCAAGGAGTGTGGACTCAGGAAACTTTGTAATGGGATCAAAGGAGTAATTCCCTGTAATCTCCATTTTTAACTAGATGTCTGATATAAATTGGCAGAGGTTCTTTAGGTCTATGACCAGATAATAATCCCAGATGTTTTCATTACCAGCAAGGCTACTGAGTAAATGCCTAGACCTCTCTCCTTCATTTAAACTGGACATATTTCCCTTTTCTTTAGTAGAGAAGCAATCCCCTTCATCAAACCTTGCCTCTTGAAGGAGTCCCTGGAAAACAAAGTTTGAAAGATACCCCAAGGAACCGGGGGAGATCGAAACTCGATTAAATAATCCAATCAGATAATGTTTAAGACTGATTTGCTTTTCTTCTATTTGGAGAAAAATGTCCTTATCCTTCCTTTGACTTGTAATGGTGGGGCATTCCTGGCATGGTTAGGAATTCTGAGGCTTCGTTGCTAAATCCTGCTCCTGTTTCCAAAATGATCCAAACAAGGAAGATTTTCCTTGACATTTTGATGTTTGATCATATCACTGCTGACGTGACGGTTGCTTGCAGGATTTCCCTTTCGAGGATCTACAGGACCTAGGAGTATCCTTCTTGAAAGAAGAAGAACACCGCTTGTCTTTAAATAACAGGTGGAGTCTATCCCCTACCTCCCCCATGAACAATTTGAGACCCTTGAAAGGCATCTTCAGCGCGGTGTACCTATGTGCTGTATTGGTGTTTGAATTGCTGAACTATAAATTACTTCTGGCTGCAATAGAAGCTCCATAGGCTAGAGTGGACGTCCTAGCAACATCAAAGGAAATGTCCGATAATAACTCTATCTCTCATTCCATAGTCTCCAACAGTTGAAAATTTCAGATTCAACTTGTATAGCCTCGAAGAAGGATTTAAAGTCTGAAATCAAATACTGTGGATTGTAGACACCATAAATCCCAGTTCTTAAGGCAATATGAGAACTTGTGAAGACCTTTGTGAGAGAAGAATCCACCTTCTTATGGGCCAAATATTTCAATATATTCTCCTCTGCCATTGATCATCTGCCAACCAGACTGGCCACTACTGAATCCATGTGGATATTGTTTGGAAGAACAACATCCATATCCTCCAAATGATTTGTCATGTACCTGGGAAGAGAGATCTTCTCCAGGTTCTTGCACTTATATTAATGACCTAAAGAGGCCTCTGGAACTGAAGTAACACTGAATCCTGTGAAGTGGAAGGCTTCTCTACTGGAGCAAAATCCATATTTTCCGTGACATGGGACAGAACCTCCTGCAACATCTCCTTGGAAATGTATCTGCCCATGTGATCGGGAGTAGGGCAGTGGTCTTTGCTGTCAGATGAGATGTCTAAGGCAGAAAAGTATCTCACCAATGGACTTTATCTTGCCAGCATGTTTTTATCAACTGTCCTTAAATACGTGCAGGGTTTCCAAAACAATTCTATGGATCCTCTCTCCCGTTCTCTTGTGTCTCTTAAAGAGGTAGAGGGGTCCCCATATGATTAAAAGGAAGATGGGAATCTAGAAGGAAAAAGCCGCCCCCCCCTTGTGGAATGCTTGCCTATTCTGACTGAAAAACAATGAAGGAAAACGCTCAATTGCTCAGAGAATCAACAGGAAACAACAGTTATTCACTACACAATGCTTACCCCTAGGGAGGTTTCCATTATAAAACTCCCAATGAAGCACTCTTCCTCTCCTGGAACTGCCAAAATTATAGTGCAGTACTCACTGAGACAACAGTCTTCATGTGCATGTGCAAACTAACATCACTGCCCCTAGTGTTCCGTGCCCATCAGGAAAAGAACATTCACACTTGGAGTGAGGACAGCTGATGCCAAGTGACTCCTGTCGCTCTGCTCTCTGATGCTCCAACTCCAACCAGCTGATGCTATGGTCCGGCACTGTCGCCAAGCACAGTAAGTCCTGTAACATAACCCAGCAGAATGAGATTCAAACCCACAATATAGGGCAGGGGAGAATCACGAGCCCAGCAAGCAAGCAGTCCACCCTCCAACATACTTCTACATCCCATGTTCAATGTCTTGGTTGATGTTGAGTCCAACAATACACTATGTTGCAGTGTTTTTTGACAATTTATTCTTCTTGCTCAAATCCATGGCATCAGCTCTTCCCCCCCATATGCAGATCTACTCAGGCGTACCACCAGCAATGCCCTCACTCTGAGCTCAATACATTCTAAAGCTCAAGCTCACTCACATTCTCACATTCCATGCTACTCATGTGGTGTCAAGGCAAGATGATGCCACTCATACGGTGTCATGTCAAGATACATAAACACAATACAACCCCCCCTTAAAACTGTGAATTTAAATATACATTTCTAAATAATAATAATACAACATAAGAGAAATAATTCTAAAGAAAAAAGGGATATTAATTATGAGGAAAGTATACACCATGGAGGAATATAAATAACACTTGCATAAGATATAGTAAAATAAGTTATTTACCTAGTATACAAATAAATATAACTCGAAAATGTACATGGTAATTAATAGAATTCACATTGCACTGAGTAAATGCACAGTTAGCACAGTTCACTAACATCTCCTTATGCTGATTAGTATAAAGTTCCCTACTTGACAGTGGTTAGTTGCTACAAAATCATTAAAGTGCAGAGGTTTCATAATTTTTCTACCTCACCTAGTAGCACTGTGTGCAGTTACAGCACTTTCTTCTCTGGTTACATTCCCATTCCTCCCTATATTATCCAATACCTGGTAATGTGCAGACTAGTGTACAATTGGTGAAGATATTTAAGGTTGGAGAATGCATCATCCACCCAGTCATACTCTGTTACTTTAGGTTTCCCATTAGTTTTATCCCTTTTGAATAATGACAATCTTTTTGCATGATAAATCCTTCCATCACTCAGCAACGCTGAGTTGCATTTAATTTTATCAACTCACAAAGGTCCTGAATATCTAGTAATTTTCTAACCTATCTTTCCTTCTTCACTTTCATCAAATCGCAAACTTTAAGGTTGACTTTGTTAACCCTGTGTAATGAATCAAATCTATTTTTATATGTTTCTTGATTAATTTTCATCCGGTCTCCTAATTCCACTGATGGGGTGGTGAGGGGTTTGGTCTGAGCTCTGAGGATGGGACTCCATCCCTACCAGATGTGTCAGACTTGGCAGAACTGACAGGTGCCCGTGGACCCTCCAGAGAGGAGTTTTGCCAGGGTCAGAGAGACTGCCCCACCCTTGAGGCAGATTGCCTTAAAGCAAGAGAAAGAGGATGACTGGATTTCACAGGATCTTCCTGGAAGATGGTTGCTCTATACTGAGGTCAGAAACCTCAGGGAAGGACAAGAAGTACAAAGAGTTCATCCTGACTTTGAGTCATGATATCCCCTTGGCAGGACATTTGGGGCAGAGCAAGACTTGGAACTGGTTGGTGAACCATTTCTATTGACCTCAAATGTTTCAGAAGGTAAAGGGGTTTTGTAGCTCCTGTGTCATCTGTCAGGCCAGTGGTGAGACATGGGGCACGCTCAAGGCTCCCGTAATACTTCTTCCAGTGGTTGAGACCCCTTTAGAGAGGGCAGGGTGGACACTGTTGGTCCCCTAGAACCACCTACTGACTCAGGGAATAAGTATATCTTGGTGGTAGCTGATCATGCCACAAGATATCCTGAGGGAATACCTCTCAGAACAATAGCTGCCCCTCTGGTGGATAGGGTCCTGCTTGGTGTGTTCACCAGAGTAGGTTTCCCAAAAGAGGTTGTTTCAGATAGAGGCACAAACATCCTGTCCAGGTATCTGAAGGTGATGTAGGATGAATGTGGTGTTACCTACAAGTTCACAACCCCAGATCAATGGTCTGGTGGTGAGGTTTAGTAAGACCCTGAAAAGCATGATCAATGGGTTGACTGACAAACTCAGGAGGAGATGGTATGTTCTCTTCCCATGCCTACTGTTTGCCTAAAGCGAGGTCCCACAAAAGGGGTTTGGTTTCAATCCCTTTGAGTTGTTGTTTGGGCATCCAGCGAGGGGGCCATTGTGCCTGCTGAAAGAGTCTTTGGAAAAGCCTCTCAAGGAAGCAAAGGACAATGTGCTTGACTATGTGCTAGGCCTGCGCTCACATATGGCAGAGTACCAGTATAAGGCAAGTAGAAAACTGGAGCCTACCAGGAGCCCATAAAGCACTGGTATGATCAGAAGGCTGCAATTCCTGCGTATACCCCAAGACAATTGGTATGGGTGTTGGAGCCTATAGCTCCTAGGGCCCTCCAAGACAAGTTGTCTGTGCCCTATCCAATAATTGAAAGGAAGGATGAGGTTACCTACCTGGTAGACCTTAACACCCCCAGGAACCCTCATAGGGTTCTGCATGTCATTGGATTGAAAGTGTACCATGACAGGGCTGAAATGACCATGTTATTGGTCACAAATGAGGGAGAAGAGGAGGAAACTGAGCCAGTGCCTGACCTCCTCTCCAATGATGTACAAGATGGGTCAGTGGTTCTCTCTCCCAAATTAACAGACCAACAGCACAGATACCGCAAGCAGGTGCTGGAGCAGTTTGCTGGTCTGTTCTCTTTGACCCCAGATGTCACTGATTGGTGTGTAAACCACATTGACATTGGTGACAGCCTACCTGTCAAAAATAAACTGTACATGTTGTCTGACCATGACAGAGACAGCATTAAAGCTGAGGTAGCTAAGGTGCTGGAGTTGGGGGTAATTGAGCCCTCTGACAGTCCATGGGCCAGTCCAGTGGCACTGGTGCCCAACCTAATCCCCGGGGGCAAAAAAGGAATTAAGGTTCTATGTGGACTACAGAGGACTGAATGCAGACACAAAGACTGATGCTCACTCTAGAGCTGATGAGCTCATTGATAGGTTAGGGGCTGCTAGGTATCTGAGTACATTTGATTTGACCTAAGAATACTGGCAGATTGCCCTCACTGAAGGAGCAAAGGAGAGGTCAGCATTCTAAACACCGGAGGGCCATTACCAATTCAAAGTAATGCTCTTTGGCTTAAAGAATGCCCCTGTCATCCTCCAAAGTTTGGTGAACAGAGTCCTGACTGGATTGGAGCAGTTCAGTGCAGCATGTTTGGAGGATATAGCTGTGATAGTTCCACCTGGGAGGATCACTTAAAACACCTGAGGGAAGTGCTTCAGGCCAAGCAGCAAGCAGGTCTGACTATTAAGTGAGCAGGTGCCAGATAGGGGACAGTTCAGTGGTGTAGCTGGGTCACCTTGTAGGTGGAGGCCATGTACAACCTCTCCAGGCCAAGATCCAAACTATTTTGTATTGGGCAGCTCCTACTACCCAGTCACATGTCAGGGCCTTCCTTGGTCCACCTGGGTACTATAGAAGATTTGTTCAGAACTACGGGAACATCGTGGCTCCCCTGACAAAACTTACTTCTAAGACAAGGCCAAAGAAAGTGATTTGGACTCCAGAGTGTCAGAAGGCCTTTGACACTCTGAAGGCTGCTGTGTGTTCAGCGCCAGTGTTGCTGGCCTCTGATTACATAAAGGAGTTGGTGCTGCAGACTTATGCTTCAGAGCAAGGAATTGGGACAGTGATGGCACAGGTAAATGGTGAGGGCCTTGATCAGCCAGCTGCCTTAATTAGCAGGTGACTTCTCCCCAGAGACCCAAAATGGAGTGCCATTGAGAGGGAGGCCTTTGCTGTGGTCTGGTCCCTGAAAAAGCTGAGATCATGTCTGTTTAGTACTCACTTTCGCATTCAGACTGATCACAGACGTCTCAAGTGGCTCACGCAGATGAGGGGGAAGAATCCCAAACTTTTCAAGTGGTCCATTTCCCTACAGGGTATGGACTTTACAGTGGAACACAGACCTGGGTTTGCACATGCCAATGCAGATGGACTTTCCAGGTTTTTCCACTTAGCTGATGAGGACTACCTGGGTGCAGGTTAGTGACCCATCACCTTTCATTTGAGGGGGGTCATGTTGCAAAGTCATCCTTTTGGCCTACTCACCCTAATTTTTTAGGGTCAAGCCTGCGGTTGCGTCTGCGTCTCGTATGCAAGACTGCTGTGTTCAGTAAAGGGCTTTGGAGCTCGCCTTCGCTCACCATTTGTTGGTTTGCGTGGCACTCTTCTTTACAGCCTTGTAATTTGTCAAGGAATAATTGGCATCACTTCCGTTCCTCCGTGAGGAGCAGGGATCAAGCACTAATTGATTCCACTTAATTAGTGGCCGTCTGCTGCTCCCGATGTGATCGAGGTACTGTTTTGTGCTAACTTCCAGTGCCCGGACAACAGAATGCCTGTTATGGTGTGCTGGTTCTTGTCTCTTCCCTGCTCAGCCCGTACCCCTCTCACTTTGCTGCGTTTCTCTTTCTTTGCGCTACTCTGGTCAAGATTTGCTGTTCCCTCCGAACAGCATCCCTTTCACCATGGCAACACCCGGTCGTCTGACAGTGCTGCATGTCTGTCACATAGTTGCCAGCAAAGGTTCATAACAAAGAGAAGATGCAAGCAGAACAAGAAAGTGTTCATATATCACCTCTCCAGCATCTGTGGCTCTTTAATTGCATCTCTTTTGGCCTCTTTTCCACTTTCCTTCCTATACTGTCTTTTTATTTCTTCTATCTCCAATCCCCTTTGATCCACCCATTTCCTCTACTGACACTCTCCTCGTCCATCCTTTTGTTTCACCTGAATTCTACTTTGTCTGTTGGCACTGCCTTCGTCAACCCTTTTATTTCACCTGCATTTTATTTGATCTGCTTCCAACACCCTTTTTCAATCATTCCAAGCCATCTTCTCACTCGGTTTCCTAGCCTTCGGTTTCACTTGCCTTCCATTCCTTCTGTTTTTGTCCCTTCTTCCATTGTTTTATTTCCTCTTCTTTCTCAGCTCTTTTCCCCAGAATGTTATTTATTCTCCCACTGCACCCCTTTCCCTTTCTTCTAGCCTTTAATTTCATCTTCCTTCAATTCCATTTGTTTCTGCTCTCCTGAATGTCTGCTATTTCACATGTCCTGTATATCCTCTCTCATTTTTTTCAGTTCTATTGAGTCCTTGTAGGAAGTTGGCTCTATATATACTTTTTTAAAGTAAGAAATAGTGTGCACAGAGTCCAAGGGTTCCCCTTAGAAGTAACATAGTGGCAAAAAGAGATAATTCTAATGCTCTATTTTGTGGTAGTGTGGTCGAGCAGTAGGCTTATCAGAGGGTAGTGTTAAGCATTTGTTTTACACACACAGGCAATAAATGAGGAACACACACTCAAAGACTTACTCCAGGCCAATAGGTTTTTATATAGAAAAATATGTTTTCTTAGTTTATTTTAAGAACCACAGGTTCAAGATTTACAAGTAATACTTCTAATGAAAGTTATTTCACTCAGGTATTCTAGGAACTTTGAATAATCACAATAGCATGTACAGTTTTGACAACAATGGCAATAAGCTATTTTAACCCCTTCTGTGCCCAGGACGTAATGGTTACGTCCTGAGGCACAGTGCTGCTGTGCCCAGGACGTAACCATTACGTCCTGTGCACAGAGCCCAGAGGGAGCGCTCTCGCTCCCTCTGTGGGGTTCCCCCCCACACCCCCAAGTCAGGGATGGAAGGGGAAGCCCTTCCCCTCCCACCCCCGACCCCCCCCAACCCCCCCTGTGACGTCAGCGCGCGAGCGCGCGCTGATTAGTCACAGGGTCTCCCCCATCGCGCTGGAAGCAGAGCTTCCAGCGCGATTGAAAAAGAAATGCTTTTGCATTTCTTTTTCAATCCCATGGGGGAGGCCCCGAGAGGCTTCAAAGGGAAGGAAATGTATTTCCTTCCCTTTGAAGTCTCTCACAGGTTTCAAAAGCCGGATTGCTTGCAATCCGGCTTTTGAAACCCCACTAGACACCAGGGATTTTTTTTTTTTTCTTGAAATTGGCAAAAGGGAGCGACCCCTTGGGCAAGGGTCGCTCCCAGGGGGGCATTTTTTTAGGAAGGCCTTTTCTGCCCCCCCTGGGGGCAGATTGGCCTATTATTAGGCCGATCTGCCCCCAGGGGGAGCAGAAACCTCTAGGCACCAGGGACCTTTTTTTTTTCTTTTTTTTTTTTAGATGAATTCTTTTTTTTTAGGTGGGGAGCGATCCCCTAGGCAAGGGTCGCTCCCCTACGGGGCAATATATATTTAGGCCATTTCTGCCCCCCTTGGGGGCAGATTGGCCTATTTTGATAAGGCCAATCTGCCCCCAAGGGGGGCAGAAACCATTAGACACCAGGGAGCTTGTTTTTGCGCGCGAATGTCACGCAACAAAGCGACCCCTTTGGTAAGGGTCGCTCCCAGGGGGGGCAATTTTTTGGGAAGGCCTTTTCTGCCCCCAGGGGGGGAAGAAACCTCTAGGCGCCAGGGCAAATTATTATTATTATTTTTTTTTTTTTTTTTTTTTTTTTTAGAGATGGGGAGCGACCCATCAGGCAAGGGTCGCTCCCCTGGGGGGCAAATTGTATTTAGACCATTTCTGCCCCCCTGGGGGCAGATTGGCCGATTTTAGGTCAATCTGCCCCCAAGGGGGCAGAAACCACTAGGCACCGGGGATTTGTTTTTTGGCGCCAATGTCACGCAGGGGGAGCGACCCCGTAGGCAAGGGTCGCTCCCGGGGGGGGTGTGGGGGTTGGGGGGGCAAATTTATTTTAGGCCATTTCTGCCCCCCCGGGGGACAGATCGGCCTATTATTAGGCCGAACTGCCCCCCGGGGGGGGGGGGCAGAACACTCTAGGCGCCAGGGCAATTTTTTTTTTGTGTTTTTTTTTTTTGTTGTTTCTTTTTTTAGAGATGGGGAGCGACCCATCAGGCAAGGGTCGCTCCCCTGTGGGGGCAAATTGTATTTAGACCATTTCTGCCCCCCTGGGGGCAGATTGGCCAATTTTAGGTCAATCTGCCCCCAAGGGGGCAGAAACCACTAGGCACCGGGGATTTGTTTTTTGGCGCCAATGTCACGCAGGGGGAGCGACCCCGTAGGCAAGGGTCGCTCCCGGGGGGGGGGGTGGGGGTTGGGGGGGCAAATTTATTTTAGGCCATTTCTGCCCCCCCGGGGGACAGATCGGCCTATTATTAGGCCGAACTGCCCCCGGGGGGGGGCAGAACACTCTAGGCGCCAGGGCAATTTTTTTTTTGTGTTTTTTTTTTTTTGTTGTTTCTTTTTTTAGAGATGGGGAGCGACCCATCAGGCAAGGGTCGCTCCCCTGGGGGGGCAAATTGTATTTAGACCATTTCTGCCCCCCTGGGGGCAGATTGGCCAATTTTAGGTCAATCTGCCCCCAAGGGGGCAGAAATCACTAGGCACCGGGGATTTGTTTTTTGGCGCCAATGTCACGCAGGGGGAGCGACCCCGTAGGCAAGGGTCGCTCCCGGGGGGGGGGGGGGGGGGTTGGGGGGGCAAATTTATTTTAGGCCATTTCTGCCCCCCCGGGGGACACATCGGCCTATTATTAGGCCGAACTGCCCCCGGGGGGGGGGGCAGAACACTCTAGGCGCCAGGGCAATTTTTTTTTTGTGTTTTTTTTTTTTTTGTTGTTTCTTTTTTTAGAGGTGGGGAGCGACCCATGAGGCAAGGGTCGCTCCCCTGGGGGGGGCAAATTGTATTTAGACCATTTCTGCCCCCCTGGGGGCAGATTGGCCAATTTTAGGTCAATCTGCCCCCAAGAGGGCAGAAACCACTAGGCACCGGGGATTTGTTTTTTGGCGCCAATGTCACGCAGGGGGAGCGACCCCGTAGGCAAGGGTCGCTCCCGGGGGGAGGGGTGGGGGTTGGGGGGGCAAATTTATTTTAGGCCATTTCTGCCCCCCCGGGGGACAGATCGGCCTATTATTAGGCCGAACTGCCCCCGGGGGGGGGGGCAGAACACTCTAGGCGCCAGGGCAAATTTTTTTTTGTGTTTTTTTTTTTTTGTTGTTTCTTTTTTTAGAGATGGGGAGCGACCCATCAGGCAAGGGTCGCTCCCTTGGGGGGGCAAATTGTATTTAGACCATTTCTGCCCCCCTGGGGGCAGATTGGCCAATTTTAGGTCAATCTGCCCCCAAGGGGGCAGAAACCACTAGGCACCGGGGATTTGTTTTTTGGCGCCAATGTCACGCAGGGGGAGCGACCCCGTAGGCAAGGGTCGCTCCCGGGGGGGGTGGGGGTTGGGGGGGCAAATTTATTTTAGGCCATTTCTGCCCCCCCGGGGGACAGATCGGCCTATTATTAGGCCGAACTGCCCCCGGGGGGGGGGGGGGGGCAGAACACTCTAGGCGCCAGGGCAATTTTTTTTTTGTGTTTTTTTTTTTTGTTGTTTCTTTTTTTAGAGATGGGGAGCGACCCATCAGGCAAGGGTCGCTCCCCTGGCGGGGCAAATTGTAGTTAGACCATTTCTGCCCCCCTGGGGGCAGATTGGCCAATTTTAGGTCAATCTGCCCCCAAGGGGGCAGAAACCACTAGGCACCGGGGATTTGTTTTTTGGCACCAATGTCACGCAGGGGGAGCGACCCCGTAGGCAAGGGTCACTCCCGGGAGGGGGGGCTATGGGGGTTGGGGGGGAAAATTTATTTTAGGCCATTTCTGCCCCCCCGGGGGACAGATCGGCCTATTATTAGGCCGAACTGCCCCCCGGGGGGGGGGGCAGAACACTCTAGGCGCCAGGGCAATTTTTTTTTTGTGTGTTTTTTTTTGTTGTTTCTTTTTTTAGAGATGGGGAGCGACCCATCAGGCAAGGGTCGCTTCCCTGGGGGGGGCAAATTGTATTTAGACCATTTCTGCCCCCCTGGGGGCAGATTGGCCAATTTTAGGTCAATCTGCCCCCAAGGGGGCAGAAACCACTAGGCACCGGGGATTTGTTTTTTGGTGCCAATGTCACGCAGGGGGAGCGACCCCGTAGGCAAGGGTCGCTCCCGGGGGGGGGATGGGGGTTGGGGGGGCAAATTTATTTTAGGCCATTTCTGCCCCCCCGGGGGACAGATCGGCCTATTATTAGGTCGAACTGCCCCCGGGGGGGGCAGAACACTCTAGGCACCAGGGCAATTTTTTTTTTGTGTTTTTTTTTTTTGTTGTTTCTTTTTTTAGAGATGGAGAGCGACCCATCAGGCAAGGGTCGCTCCCCTGGGGGGGCAAATTGTATTTAGACCATTTCTGCCCCCCTGGGGGCAGATTGGCCAATTTTAGGTCAATCTGCACCCAAGGGGGCAGAAACCACTAGGCACCGGGGATTTGTTTTTTGGTGCCAATGTCACGCAGGGGGAGCGACCCCGTAGGCAAGGGTCGCTCCCGGGGGGGGGATGGGGGTTGGGGGGGCAAATTTATTTTAGGCCATTTCTGCCCCCCCGGGGGACAGATCGGCCTATTATTAGGCCGAACTGCCCCCGGGGGGGGGCAGAACACTCTAGGCACCAGGGCAATTTTTTTTTTGTGTTATTTTTTTTTTTTTTTTTCTTTTTTTAGAGATGGGGAGCGACCCATGAGGCAAGGGTCGCTCCCCTGGGGGGGCAAATTGTATTTAGACCATTTCTGCCCCCCTGGGGGCAGATTGGCCAATTTTAGGTCAATCTGCCCCCAAGGGGGCAGAAACCACTAGGCACCGGGGATTTGTTTTTTGGCGCCAATGTCACGCAGGGGGAGCGATCCCGTAGGCAAGGGTCGCTCCCGGGGGGGGGTTGGGGGTTGGGGGGGCAAATTTATTTTAGGCCATTTCTGCCCCCCCCCCTGGGGCCGGCTGAGCTACAGGCCAAACACCACAGGTAGGCACCTTGCAAAAAACACCTCTGTTTTCTGTGAAAAAATATGTTGTGTCCACGTTGTGTTTTGGGCCATTTCCTTTTGTGGGCGCTAGGCCTACCCACAGAAGTGATGTACCATTTTTATCGGGAGACTTAGGGGAACGCTGGGTGGAAGGAAATTTGTGGCTCCTCTCAGATTCCAGAACTTTCTGTCACCGAAATGAGAGGAAAAAGTGTTTTTTGGGCCTAAATTTTGATGTTTGCAAAGGATTCTGGGTAACATAACCTGGTCAGAGCCCCGCAAGTCACCCCATCTTGGATTCCCCTGGGTTTCTAGTTTTCAAAAATGCACTGGTTTGCTAGGTTTCCTCAGGTGTCGGTTGAGCTACAGGCCAAAATCCACAGGTAGGCACTGCTTTTTATAAAAAAATGTGATGTGTCCACGTTGTGTTTTGGGCCCTTTCCTTTCCTGGGCGCTAGTCCTACCCACACAAGTGAGGTATCATTTTTATCGGGAGACTTGGGGGAACGCTGGGTAGAAGGAAATTTGTGGCTCCTCCAGATTCCAGAACTTTCTGCCACAGAAATGTGAGTAACATGTGTATTTTTAGCCAAATTTTGAGGTTTGCAAAGGATTCTGGGTAACAGAACCTGGTCCGAGCCCCGCAAGTCACCCCTCCTTGGATTCCCCTAGGTCTCTAGTTTTCAGAAATGCACAGGTTTGGTAGGTTTCCCTAGGTGCCGGCTGAGCTAGAGGCCAAAATCTACAGGTAGGCACTTCGCAAAAAACACCTCTGTTTTTTTCCAAAATTTAGGATGTGTCCACGTTGCGCTTTGGGGTGTTTCCTGTCGCCGGCGCTAGGCCTACCCACGCAAGTGAGGTATCATTGTTATCGGGAGACTTGGGGGAACGCTGGGTGGAAGGAAATTTGTAGCTCCTCTCAGATTCCAGAACTTTCTGCCAAAGAAATGTGAGGGACATGTGTTTTTTTAGCCAAATTTTGAGGTTTGCAAAGGATTCTGGGTAACAGAACCTGGTCCGAGCCCCGCAAGTCACCCCTCCTTGGATTCCCCTAGGTCTCTAGTTTTCAGAAATGCACAGGTTTGGTCGGTTTCCCTAGGTGCCGGCTGAGCTAGAGGCCAAAATCTACAGGTAGGCACTTCGCAAAAAACACCTCTGTTTTTTTCCAAAATTTAGGATGTGTCCACGTTGCGCTTTGGGGTGTTTCCTGTCGCCGGCGCTAGGCCTACCCACGCAAGTGAGGTATCATTGTTATCGGGAGACTTGGGGGAACGCTGGGTGGAAGGAAATTTGTAGCTCCTCTCAGATTCCAGAACTTTCTGCCACAGAAATGTGAGGGACATGTGTTTTTTTAGCCACATTTTGAGGTTTGCAAAGGATTCTGGGTAACAGAACCTGGTCCGAGCCCCGCAAGTCACCCCTCCTTGGATTCCTCTAGGTCTCTAGTTTTCAGAAATGCACAGGTTTGGTAGGTTTCCCTAGGTGCCGGCTGAGCTAGAGGCCAAAATCTACAGGTAGGCACTTCGCAAAAAACACCTCTGTTTTTTTCCAAAATTTAGGATGTGTCCACGTTGCGCTTTGGGGTGTTTCCTGTCGCCGGCGCTAGGCCTACCCACGCAAGTGAGGTATCATTTTTATCGGGAGACTTGGGGGAACGCTGGGTAGAAGGAAATTTGTGGCTCCTCTCATATTCCAGAACTTTCTGCCACAGAAATGTGAGTAACATGTGTATTTTTAGCCAAATTTTGAGGTTTGCAAAGGATTCTGGGTAACAGAACCTGGTCCGAGCCCCGCAAGTCACCCCTCCTTGGATTCCCCTAGGTCTCTAGTTTTCAGAAATGCACAGGTTTGGTAGGTTTCCCTAGGTGCCGGCTGAGCTAGAGGCCAAAATCTACAGGTAGGCACTTCGCAAAAAACACCTCTGTTTTTTTCCAAAATTTAGGATGTGTCCACGTTGCGCTTTGGGGTGTTTCCTGTCGCCGGCGCTAGGCCTACCCACGCAAGTGAGGTATCATTTTTATCGGGAGACTTGGGGGAACGCTGGGTGGAAGGAAATTTGTAGCTCCTCTCAGATTCCAGAACTTTCTGCCACAGAAATGTGAGGGACATGTGTTTTTTTAGCCAAATTTTGAGGTTTGCAAAGGATTCTGGGTAACAGAACCTGGTCCGAGCCACACAACTCACCCCTCCTTGGATTCCCCTAGGTCTCTAGTTTTCAGAAATGCACAGGTTTGGTAGGTTTCCCTAGGTGGCGGCTGAGCTAGAGGCCAAAATCTACAGGTAGTCACTTTGCTAAAAACAGCTCTGTTTTCTGTGATATGTCCACGTTGTGTTTTGGGGCATATCCTGTCGCGGGCGCTAGGCCTACCCACGCAAGTGAGGTATCATTTTTATCGGGAGACGTGGGGGAACGCTGGGTGGAAGGAAATTTGTGGCTCCTCTCAGATTCCAGAACTTTCTGCCACAGAAATGTGAGGAACATGTGTTTTTTTAGCCAAATTTTGAGATTTGCAAAGGATTCTGGGTAACAGAACCTGGTCCGAGCCCCGCAAGTCACCCCTCCTTGGATTCCTCTAGGTCTCTAGTTTTCAGAAATGCACAGGTTTGGTAGGTTTCCCTAGGTGGCGGCTGAGCTAGAGGCCAAAATCTACAGGTAGTCACTTTGCTAAAAACAGCTCTGTTTTCTGTGATATGTCCACGTTGTGTTTTGGGGCATATCGTGTCGCGGGCGCTAGGCCTACCCACACAAGTGAGGTATCATTTTTATCGGGAGACGTGGGGGAACGCTGGGTGGAAGGAAATTTGTGGCTCCTCTCAGATTCCAGAACTTTCTGCCACAGAAATGTGAGGAACATGTGTTTTTTTAGCCAAATTTTGAGATTTGCAAAGGATTCTGGGTAACAGAACCTGGTCCGAGCCCCGCAAGTCACCCCTCCTTGGATTCCTCTAGGTCTCTAGTTTTCAGAAATGCACAGGTTTGGTAGGTTTCCCTAGGTGCCGGCTGAGCTAGAGGCCAAAATCTACAGGTAGGCACTTCGCAAAAAACACCTCTGTTTTTTTCCAAAATTTAGGATGTGTCCACGTTGCGCTTTGGGGTGTTTCCTGTCGCCGGCGCTAGGCCTACCCACGCAAGTGAGGTATCATTTTTATCGGGAGAGTTGGGGGAACGCTGGGTGGAAGGAAATTTGTAGCTCCTCTCAGATTCCAGAACTTTCTGCCACAGAAATGTGAGGGACATGTGTTTTTTTAGCCACATTTTGAGGTTTGCAAAGGATTCTGGGTAACAGAACCTGGTCCGAGCCCCGCAAGTCACCCCTCCTTGGATTCCTCTAGGTCTCTAGTTTTCAGAAATGCACAGGTTTGGTAGGTTTCCCTAGGTGCCGGCTGAGCTAGAGGCCAAAATCTACAGGTAGGCACTTCGCAAAAAACACCTCTGTTTTTTTCCAAAATTTAGGATGTGTCCACGTTGCGCTTTGGGGTGTTTCCTGTCGCCGGCGCTAGGCCTACCCACGCAAGTGAGGTATCATTTTTATCGGGAGACTTGGGGGAACGCTGGGTAGAAGGAAATTTGTGGCTCCTCTCAGATTCCAGAACTTTCTGCCACAGAAATGTGAGTAACATGTGTATTTTTAGCCAAATTTTGAGGTTTGCAAAGGATTCTGGGTAACAGAACCTGGTCCGAGCCCCGCAAGTCACCCCTCCTTGGATTCCCCTAGGTCTCTAGTTTTCAGAAATGCACAGGTTTGGTAGGTTTCCCTAGGTGCCGGCTGAGCTAGAGGCCAAAATCTACAGGTAGGCACTTCGCAAAAAACACCTCTGTTTTTTTCCAAAATTTAGGATGTGTCCACGTTGCGCTTTGGGGTGTTTCCTGTCGCCGGCGCTAGGCCTACCCACGCAAGTGAGGTATCATTTTTATCGGGAGACTTGGGGGAACGCTGGGTGGAAGGAAATTTGTAGCTCCTCTCAGATTCCAGAACTTTCTGCCACAGAAATGTGAGGGACATGTGTTTTTTTAGCCAAATTTTGAGGTTTGCAAAGGATTCTGGGTAACAGAACCTGGTCCGAGCCACACAAGTCACCCCTCCTTGGATTCCCCTAGGTCTCTAGTTTTCAGAAATGCACAGGTTTGGTAGGTTTCCCTAGGTGGCGGCTGAGCTAGAGGCCAAAATCTACAGGTAGTCACTTTGCTAAAAACAGCTCTGTTTTCTGTGATATGTCCACGTTGTGTTTTGGGGCATATCCTGTCGCGGGCGCTAGGCCTACCCACGCAAGTGAGGTATCATTTTTATCGGGAGACGTGGGGGAACGCTGGGTGAAAGGAAATTTGTGGCTCCTCTCAGATTCCAGAACTTTCTGCCACAGAAATGTGAGGAACATGTGTTTTTTTAGTCAAATTTTGAGATTTGCAAAGGATTCTGGGTAACAGAACCTGGTCCGAGCCCCGCAAGTCACCCCTCCTTGGATTCCTCTAGGTCTCTAGTTTTCAGAAATGCACAGGTTTGGTAGGTTTCCCTAGGTGGCGGCTGAGCTAGAGGCCAAAATCTACAGGTAGTCACTTTGCTAAAAACAGCTCTGTTTTCTGTGATATGTCCACGTTGTGTTTTGGGGCATATCGTGTCGCGGGCGCTAGGCCTACCCACACAAGTGAGGTATCATTTTTATCGGGAGACGAGGGGGAACGCTGGGTGGAAGGAAATTTGTGGCTCCTCTCAGATTCCAGAACTTTCTGCCACAGAAATGTGAGGAACATGTGTTTTTTTAGCCAAATTTTGAGATTTGCAAAGGATTCTGGGTAACAGAACCTGGTCCGAGCCCCGCAAGTCACCCCTCCTTGGATTCCTCTAGGTCTCTAGTTTTCAGAAATGCACAGGTTTGGTAGGTTTCCCTAGGTGACGGCTGAGCTAGAGGCCAAAATCTACAGGTAGTCACTTTGCTAAAAACAGCTCTGTTTTCTGTGATATGTCCACGTTGTGTTTTGGGGCATATCGTGTCGCGGGCGCTAGGCCTACCCACACAAGTGAGGTATCATTTTTATCGGGAGACGAGGGGGAACGCTGGGTGGAAGGAAATTTGTGGCTCCTCTCAGATTCCAGAACTTTCTGCCACAGAAATGTGAGGAACATGTGTTTTTTTAGCCAAATTTTGAGATTTGCAAAGGATTCTGGGTAACAGAACCTGGTCCGAGCCCCGCAAGTCACCCCTCCTTGGATTCCCCTAGGTCTCTAGTTTTCAGAAATGCACAGGTTTGGTAGGTTTCCCTAGGTGGCGGCTGAGCTAGAGGCCAAAATCTACAGGTAGGCACTTCGCAAAAAACACCTCTGTTTTTTTCCAAAATTTAGGATGTGTCCACGTTGCGCTTTGGGGTGTTTCCTGTCGCCGGCGCTAGGCCTACCCACGCAAGTGAGGTATCATTTTTATCGGGAGACTTGGGGGAACGCTGGGTAGAAGGAAATTTGTGGCTCCTCTCAGATTCCAGAACTTTCTGCCACAGAAATGTGAGTAACATGTGTATTTTTAGCCAAATTTTGAGGTTTGCAAAGGATTCTGGGTAACAGAACCTGGTCCGAGCCCCGCAAGTCACCCCTCCTTGGATTCCCCTAGGTCTCTAGTTTTCAGAAATGCACAGGTTTGGTAGGTTTCCCTAGGTGCCGGCTGAGCTAGAGGCCAAAATCTACAGGTAGGCACTTCGCAAAAAACACCTCTGTTTTTTTCCAAAATTTAGGATGTGTCCACGTTGCGCTTTGGGGTGTTTCCTGTCGCCGGCGCTAGGCCTACCCACGCAAGTGAGGTATCATTTTTATCGGGAGACTTGGGGGAACGCTGGGTGGAAGGAAATTTGTAGCTCCTCTCAGATTCCAGAACTTTCTGCCACAGAAATGTGAGGGACATGTGTTTTTTTAGCCAAATTTTGAGGTTTGCAAAGGATTCTGGGTAACAGAACCTGGTCCGAGCCACACAAGTCACCCCTCCTTGGATTCCCCTAGGTCTCTAGTTTTCAGAAATGCACAGGTTTGGTAGGTTTCCCTAGGTGGCGGCTGAGCTAGAGGCCAAAATCTACAGGTAGTCACTTTGCTAAAAACAGCTCTGTTTTCTGTGATATGTCCACGTTGTGTTTTGGGGCATATCCTGTCGCGGGCGCTAGGCCTACCCACGCAAGTGAGGTATCATTTTTATCGGGAGACATGGGGGAACGCTGGGTGGAAGGAAATTTGTGGCTCCTCTCAGATTCCAGAACTTTCTGCCACAGAAATGTGAGGAACATGTGTTTTTTTAGCCAAATTTTGAGATTTGCAAAGGATTCTGGGTAACAGAACCTGGTCCGAGCCCCGCAAGTCACCCCTCCTTGGATTCCTCTAGGTCTCTAGTTTTCAGAAATGCACAGGTTTGGTAGGTTTCCCTAGGTGGCGGCTGAGCTAGAGGCCAAAATCTACAGGTAGTCACTTTGCTAAAAACAGCTCTGTTTTCTGTGATATGTCCACGTTGTGTTTTGGGGCATATCGTGTCGCGGGCGCTAGGCCTACCCACACAAGTGAGGTATCATTTTTATCGGGAGACGAGGGGGAACGCTGGGTGGAAGGAAATTTGTGGCTCCTCTCAGATTCCAGAACTTTCTGCCACAGAAATGTGAGGAACATGTGTTTTTTTAGCCAAATTTTGAGATTTGCAAAGGATTCTGGGTAACAGAACCTGGTCCGAGCCCCGCAAGTCACCCCTCCTTGGATTCCTCTAGGTCTCTAGTTTTCAGAAATGCACAGGTTTGGTAGGTTTCCCTAGGTGGCGGCTGAGCTAGAGGCCAAAATCTACAGGTAGTCACTTTGCTAAAAACAGCTCTGTTTTCTGTGATATGTCCACGTTGTGTTTTGGGGCATATCGTGTCGCGGGCGCTAGGCCTACCCACACAAGTGAGGTATCATTTTTATCGGGAGACTTGGGGGAACGCTGGGTGGAAGGAAATTTGTAGCTCCTCTCAGATTCCAGAACTTTCTGCCACAGAAATGTGAGGGACATGTGTTTTTTTAGCCAAATTTTGAGGTTTGCAAAGGATTCTGGGTAACAGAACCTGGTCCGAGCCACACAAGTCACCCCTCCTTGGATTCCCCTAGGTCTCTAGTTTTCAGAAATGCACAGGTTTGGTAGGTTTCCCTAGGTGGCGGCTGAGCTAGAGGCCAAAATCTACAGGTAGTCACTTTGCTAAAAACAGCTCTGTTTTCTGTGATATGTCCACGTTGTGTTTTGGGGCATATCTTGTCGCGGGCGCTAGGCCTACCCACGCAAGTGAGGTATCATTTTTATCGGGAGACGTGGGGGAACGCTGGGTGGAAGGAAATTTGTGGCTCCTCTCAGATTCCAGAACTTTCTGCCACAGAAATGTGAGGAACATGTGTTTTTTTAGCCAAATTTTGAGATTTGCAAAGGATTCTGGGTAACAGAACCTGGTCCGAGCCCCGCAAGTCACCCCTCCTTGGATTCCTCTAGGTCTCTAGTTTTCAGAAATGCACAGGTTTGGTAGGTTTCCCTAGGTGGCGGCTGAGCTAGAGGCCAAAATCTACAGGTAGTCACTTTGCTAAAAACAGCTCTGTTTTCTGTGATATGTCCACGTTGTGTTTTGGGGCATATCGTGTCGCGGGCGCTAGGCCTACCCACACAAGTGAGGTATCATTTTTATCGGGAGACGAGGGGGAACGCTGGGTGGAAGGAAATTTGTGGCTCCTCTCAGATTCCAGAACTTTCTGCCACAGAAATGTGAGGAACATGTGTTTTTTTAGCCAAATTTTGAGATTTGCAAAGGATTCTGGGTAACAGAACCTGGTCCGAGCCCCGCAAGTCACCCCTCCTTGG
This sequence comes from Pleurodeles waltl, assembly GCF_031143425.1. Classification (NCBI taxonomy): domain Eukaryota; kingdom Metazoa; phylum Chordata; class Amphibia; order Caudata; family Salamandridae; genus Pleurodeles; species Pleurodeles waltl. The sequence continues at coordinate 772,946,859 of NC_090440.1, read as the reverse complement.
ATTCCTCTAGGTCTCTAGTTTTCAGAAATGCACAGGTTTGGTAGGTTTCCCTAGGTGGCGGCTGAGCTAGAGGCCAAAATCTACAGGTAGTCACTTTGCTAAAAACAGCTCTGTTTTCTGTGATATGTCCACGTTGTGTTTTGGGGCATATCGTGTCGCGGGCGCTAGGCCTACCCACACAAGTGAGGTATCATTTTTATCGGGAGACGAGGGGGAACGCTGGGTGGAAGGAAATTTGTGGCTCCTCTCAGATTCCAGAACTTTCTGCCACAGAAATGTGAGGAACATGTGTTTTTTTAGCCAAATTTTGAGATTTGCAAAGGATTCTGGGTAACAGAACCTGGTCCGAGCCCCGCAAGTCACCCCTCCTTGGATTCCCCTAGGTCTCTAGTTTTCAGAAATGCACAGGTTTGGTAGGTTTCCCTAGGTGGCGGCTGAGCTAGAGGCCAAAATCTACAGGTAGTCACTTTGCTAAAAACAGCTCTGTTTTCTGTGATATGTCCACGTTGTGTTTTGGGGCATATCCTGTCGCGGGCGCTAGGCCTACCCACACAAGTGAGGTATCATTTTTATCGGGAGATGTGGGGGAACGCTGGGTGGAAGGAAATTTGTGGCTCCTCTCAGATTCCAGAACTTTCTGCCACAGAAATGTGAGGAACATGTGTTTTTTTAGCCAAATTTTGAGGTTTGCAAAGGATTCTGGGTAACAGAACCTGGTCCGAGCCACACAAGTCACCCCTCCTTGGATTCCCCTAGGTCTCTAGTTTTCAGAAATGCACAGGTTTGGTAGGTTTCCCTAGGTGGCGGCTGAGCTAGAGGCCAAAATCTACAGGTAGTCACTTTGCTAAAAACAGCTCTGTTTTCTGTGATGTGTCCACGTTGTGTTTTGGGGCATATCCTGTCGCGGGTGCTAGGCCTACCCACACAAGTGAGGTATCATTTTTATCGGGAGACGTGGGGGAACGCTGGGTGGAAGGAAATTTGTGGCTCCTCTCAGATTCCAGAACTTTCTGCCACAGAAATGTGAGTAACATGTGTATTTTTAGCCAAATTTTGAGGTTTGCAAAGGATTCTGGGTAACAGAACCTGGTCCAAGCCCCGCAAGTCACCCCTCCTTGGATTTCCCTAGGTCTCTAGTTTTCAGAAATGCACAGGTTTGGTAGGTTTCCCTAGGTGCCGGCTGAGCTAGAGGCCAAAATCTACAGGTAGGCACTTCGCAAAAAACACCTCTGTTTTTTTCCAAAATTTAGGATGTGTCCACGTTGCGCTTTGGGGTGTTTCCTGTCGCCGGCGCTAGGCCTACCCACGCAAGTGAGGTATCATTTTTATCGGGAGACTTGGGGGAACGCTGGGTGGAAGGAAATTTGTAGCTCCTCTCAGATTCCAGAACTTTCTGCCACAGAAATGTGAGGGACATGTGTTTTTTTAGCCACATTTTGAGGTTTGCAAAGGATTCTGGGTAACAGAACCTGGTCCGAGCCCCGCAAGTCACCCCTCCTTGGATTCCTCTAGGTCTCTAGTTTTCAGAAATGCACAGGTTTGGTAGGTTTCCCTAGGTGCCGGCTGAGCTAGAGGCCAAAATCTACAGGTAGGCACTTCGCAAAAAACACCTCTGTTTTTTTCCAAAATTTAGGATGTGTCCACGTTGCGCTTTGGGGTGTTTCCTGTCGCCGGCGCTAGGCCTACCCACGCAAGTGAGGTATCATTTTTATCGGGAGACTTGGGGGAACGCTGGGTAGAAGGAAATTTGTGGCTCCTCTCAGATTCCAGAACTTTCTGCCACAGAAATGTGAGTAACATGTGTATTTTTAGCCAAATTTTGAGGTTTGCAAAGGATTCTGGGTAACAGAACCTGGTCCGAGCCCCGCAAGTCACCCCTCCTTGGATTCCCCTAGGTCTCTAGTTTTCAGAAATGCACAGGTTTGGTAGGTTTCCCTAGGTGCCGGCTGAGCTAGAGGCCAAAATCTACAGGTAGGCACTTCGCAAAAAACACCTCTGTTTTTTTCCAAAATTTAGGATGTGTCCACGTTGCGCTTTGGGGTGTTTCCTGTCGCCGGCGCTAGGCCTACCCACGCAAGTGAGGTATCATTTTTATCGGGAGACTTGGGGGAACGCTGGGTGGAAGGAAATTTGTAGCTCCTCTCAGATTCCAGAACTTTCTGCCACAGAAATGTGAGGGACATGTGTTTTTTTAGCCAAATTTTGAGGTTTGCAAAGGATTCTGGGTAACAGAACCTGGTCCGAGCCACACAAGTCACCCCTCCTTGGATTCCCCTAGGTCTCTAGTTTTCAGAAATGCACAGGTTTGGTAGGTTTCCCTAGGTGGCGGCTGAGCTAGAGGCCAAAATCTACAGGTAGTCACTTTGCTAAAAACAGCTCTGTTTTCTGTGATATGTCCACGTTGTGTTTTGGGGCATATCCTGTCGCGGGCGCTAGGCCTACCCACGCAAGTGAGGTATCATTTTTATCGGGAGACGTGGGGGAACGCTGGGTGGAAGGAAATTTGTGGCTCCTCTCAGATTCCAGAACTTTCTGCCACAGAAATGTGAGGAACATGTGTTTTTTTAGCCAAATTTTGAGATTTGCAAAGGATTCTGGGTAACAGAACCTGGTCCGAGCCCCGCAAGTCACCCCTCCTTGGATTCCTCTAGGTCTCTAGTTTTCAGAAATGCACAGGTTTGGTAGGTTTCCCTAGGTGGCGGCTGAGCTAGAGGCCAAAATCTACAGGTAGTCACTTTGCTAAAAACAGCTCTGTTTTCTGTGATATGTCCACGTTGTGTTTTGGGGCATATCGTGTCGCGGGCGCTAGGCCTACCCACACAAGTGAGGTATCATTTTTATCGGGAGACGTGGGGGAACGCTGGGTGGAAGGAAATTTGTGGCTCCTCTCAGATTCCAGAACTTTCTGCCACAGAAATGTGAGGAACATGTGTTTTTTTAGCCAAATTTTGAGCTTTGCAAAGGATTCTGGGTAACAGAACCTGGTCCGAGCCCCGCAAGTCACCCCTCCTTGGATTCCCCTAGGTCTCTAGTTTTCAGAAATGCACAGGTTTGGTAGGTTTCCCTAGGTGGCGGCTGAGCTAGAGGCCAAAATCTACAGGTAGTCACTTTGCTAAAAACAGCTCTGTTTTCTGTGATATGTCCACGTTGTGTTTTGGGGCATATCCTGTCGCGGGCGCTAGGCCTACCCACACAAGTGAGGTATCATTTTTATCGGGAGACGTGGGGGAACGCTGGGTGGAAGGAAATTTGTGGCTCCTCTCAGATTCCAGAACTTTCTGCCACAGAAATGTGAGGAACATGTGTTTTTTTAGCCAAATTTTGAGGTTTGCAAAGGATTCTGGGTAACAGAACCTGGTCCGAGCCACACAAGTCACCCCTCCTTGGATTCCCCTAGGTCTCTAGTTTTCAGAAATGCACAGGTTTGGTAGGTTTCCCTAGGTGGCGGCTGAGCTAGAGGCCAAAATCTACAGGTAGTCACTTTGCTAAAAACAGCTCTGTTTTCTGTGATGTGTCCACGTTGTGTTTTGGGGCATATCCTGTCGCGGGTGCTAGGCCTACCCACACAAGTGAGGTATCATTTTTATCGGGAGACGTGGGGGAACGCTGGGTGGAAGGAAATTTGTGGCTCCTCTCAGATTCCAGAACTTTCTGCCACAGAAATGTGAGGAACATGTGTTTTTTTAGCCAAATTTTGAGGTTTGCAAAGGATTCTGGGTAACAGAACCTGGTCCGAGCCACACAAGTCACCCCTCCTTGGATTCCCCTAGGTCTCTAGTTTTCAGAAATGCACAGGTTTGGTAGGTTTCCCTAGGTGGCGGCTGAGCTAGAGGCCAAAATCTACAGGTAGTCACTTTGCTAAAAACAGCTCTGTTTTCTGTGATGTGTCCACGTTGTGTTTTGGGGCATATCCTGTCGCGGGTGCTAGGCCTACCCACACAAGTGAGGTACCATTTTTATCGGGAGACTTGGGGGAACATAGATTAGCAAAACAAGTACTATTGCCCCTTGTCTTTCTCTACATTTTTTCCTTCCAAATATAGGAGTGTGTGTAAAAAAGACATCTATTTGAGAAATTCCCTGTAATTCACGTGCTACTATGGTCACCCCGGAATTCAGAGATGTGCAAATAACCACTGCTCCTCAACACCTTATCTTGTGCCCTTTTTGGAAATGCAAAGGTTTTCTTGATAGCAATTTTTTACTCCTTATATTTCAGCAAATGAATTGCTGTATACCCGATATAGAATGAAAACGCACTGCAGGGTGCAGCTCATTTATTGGCTCTGGGTTCCTCGGGTTCTTGATGAACCTACAAACCCTATATATCCCCGCAACCAGAGGAGTCCAGCAGACGTAACGGTATATTGCTTTCGATAATCTGACATTGCAGGGAAAAGTTACAGAGTAAAACGTAGAGAAAAATTGATGGTTTTTTCACCTCAATTTCAATATTTTTCTTTTTCAGCTGTTATTTTCTGTAGGAAACCCTTGTAGGATCTACACAAATTACCCCTTGCTGAATTCAGAATTTTGTCTACTTTTCAGAAATGTTTAGGTTTCTGGGATCCAGCCTTGGTTTCATGACCATTCCTGTCACTGACTGGAAGGAGGCTGAAAGCACAAAAAATTGCACAAATGGGGTATGCCCCAGTAAAATGCCAAAATTGTGTTGAAAAATTGGGTTTTCTGATTCAAGTATGCCTGTTCCTGAAAGCTGGGAAGCTGCTGAGTTTAGCACCGCAAACCCTTTGTTGATGCCATTTTCAGGGGAAAAACCACAAGCCTTCTTCTGCAGCCACTTTTTCCAATTTTTTTGAAAAAAACGAAATTTTCACTGTATTTTGGCCAATTTCTTGGCCTCCTTCAGGGGAACCCACAAAGTCTGGGTACCTCTAGAATCCCTAGGATGTTGGAAAAAAAGGACGCAAATTTGGCTTGGTTAGCTTATGTGGACAAAAAGTTATGAGGGCCTAAGCGCGAACTGCCCCAAATAGGCAAAAAAAGGCCTGGCACAGGAGGGGGAAAAGGCCTGGCAGCGAAGGGGTTAAAAAGTGGACACAGTGCAAAAATCAACAGTTCCTGGGGGAGGTAAGTAAACGTTAAGTTCACAGGTAAGTAAAAACACTTACAGGGTTCAAAGTTGGGTCCAAGGTAGCCCACTGTTGGGGGTTCAAGGCAACCCCAAATTTACCACACCAGCAGCTCAGGGCCGGTCAGGTGCAGAGGTCAAAGTGGTTCCCAAAACACATAGGCTTCAATGGAAATAGGGGTGCCCTGGTTCCAGTCTGCCAGCAGGTAAGTACCCGCGTCCCCGGAGGATAGACAAGGGGGGTTTTGTAGGGCACCGGGGGGGGGACACTAGCAGGCATAGAAAGTACACCGTCAGCGGCACAGGGGCGGCCGGGTGCAGAGTGCAAACAGGCGTCGGGTTTCAGATAGGAATCAATGGGGAGACCCGGGGGTCTCTTTAACGATGCAGACAGGCACAGGGGGGGCTCCTTGGGGTAGCCACCACCTGGGCTAGGCAGAGGGCCGCCTGGGGGTCGCACCTGCACTGGAGTTCGGTTCCTTCAGGTCCTGGGGGCTGCGGGTGCAGTGCTGGTTCCAGGCGTCAGGTTCCTTGTTACAGGCAGTCGCGGTCAGGGGAAGCCTCTGGATTTCCTCTTCAGGCATCGTTGTGGGGGGCAGGAGGATCAACTCTGGCTACTCACGGGCTCGCAGTCGCCGGGGAGTCCTCCATGTAGTGTTAGTTTTCCGCAGGTCGAGCCGGGGGCATCGGGTGCAGAGTGGAAAGTCTCACGCTTCCGGCGGGAAACGTGTGGTCTTTAAAAGTTGATTCTTTGTTGCAGAAAGTTGCAGTTTGTTGAACAGGGCCGCTGTTCTCGGGAGCTTCCTGGTCCTTTAGATGCAGTGTAGTCCTCTGAGGCTTCAGAGATCGCTGGACCCTGTTGGATGCGTTGCTGTAGCAGTTTTCTTCGAAGTAGGGAGACAGGCCGGTGGGGCTGGGGCCAAATCAGTTGTTGTCTCCGTCTTCACTGCAGGGCTTCAGGTCAGCAGTCCTTCTTCTTCTTTAGGTTGCAGGAATGTATCTTCCTCGTTTCTGGGAGCCCCTAAATACTGAATTTAGGGGTGTGTTTAGGTCTGGGAGGGCAGTAGCCAATGGCTACTGTCCTTGAGGGTGGCTACACCCTCTTTGTGACTCCTCCCTGTGGGGAGGGGGGCACATCCCTAATCCTATTGGGGGAATCCTCCTTCTGCAAGATGGAGGATTTCTAAAAGTACAAGTCACCTCAGCTCAGGACACCTTAGGTGCTGTCCTGACTGGGGGGTGACTCTTCCTTGTTTTTCTCATTATCTCCTCCAGCCTTGCCGCGAAAAGTGGGGGCAGTGGCCAGAGGGGTGGGCATCTCCACTAGCTGGGATGCCCTGTGGCGCTGTAACAAAGGGGGTGAGCCTTTGAGGCTCACCGCCAGGTGTTACAGTTCCTGCAGGGGGAAGTAAGAAGCACCTTCACCCAGTACAGGCTTTGTTCCTGGCCACAGACGGACAAAGGCACTCTCCCCATGTGGCCAGCAACATGTCTGGTGTGTGGCAGGCTGGCAGAAACTAGTCAGCCCACACTGGAAGTCGGTATGTTTTCAGGGGGCATCTCTAAGTTGCCGTCTGGGTGTATTTTACAATAAAGTGCACACTGGCATCAGTGTGCATTTATTGTGCTGAGAAGTTTGATACCAAACTTCCCAGTTTTCACTGTAGCCATTATGGTGCTGTGGAGTTTGTGTTTGACAGACTCCCAGACCATATACTCTTATGGCTACCCTGCACTTACAATGTCTAAGGTTTTGCTTAGACACTGTAGGGGCATAGTGCTCATGCACACATGCCCTCACCTGTGGTATAGTGCACCCTGCCTTAGGGCTGTAAGGCCTGCTAGAGGGGTAACTTACCTATGCCACAGGCAGTGTGAGGTTGGCATGGAACTCTGAGGGGAGTGCCATCCCGACTTAGTCATTTTCTCCCCACCAGCACACATAAGCTGGCAAGCAGTGTGTATGTGCTGAGTGAGGGGTCACTAGGGTGGCATAAGATATGCTGCAGCCCTTAGAGACCTTCTCTGGAATCAGGGCCCTTGGTACCAGGGGTACCAGTTACAAGGGACTTACCTGGGTGCCAGGGTTGTGCCAATTGTGGAGACAAAGTTATAGTTTAGGGAAAGAACACTGGTGCTGGGGCTTGATTATCAGGGTCCCAGCACACTTTCAAATCAAAACTTAGAGTCAGCAAAGGCAAAAAGTCAGGGGGTAACCATGCCAAGGAGGCATTTCCTTATACAACCCCCCCCCCAAACGAAAGAGGATGAGACTAACCTTTCCCAAGAGAGTCTTCATTTCCTAAGTGGAAGAACCTGGAAAGGCCATCTGCATTGGCATGGGCAGTCCCAGGTCTGTGTTCCACTATAAAGTCCATTCCCTGTAGGGATATGGACCACCTCAACAGTTTAGGATTTTCACCTTTCATTTGCATTAGCCATCTGAGAGGTCTGTGGTCAGTCTGAACTACAAAGTGAGTACCAAAGAGGTATGGTCTCAGCTTCTTCAGGGACCAGACCACAGCAAAGGCCTCCCTCTCAATGGCACTTCAACGCTGCTCCCTGGGGAGTAACCTCCTGCTAATGAAAGCAACAGGCTGGTCAAGGCCATCATCATTTGTTTTGGACAGAGCTGCCCCTATCCCATGTTCAGAGGCAATAGTCTGCACAATGAACTGCTTGGGGTAATCTGAAGCTTTGAGAACTGGTGCTGTGCACATAGCTTGTTTCAGGGTGTCAAAGGCCTGTTGGAATTCTACAGTCCAGTTTATCTTCTTGGGCATTTTCTTAGAGGTAAGTTCTGTGAGGGGTGTCACTATGGATCCATATCCCTTCACAAACCTCCTATAGTAACCAGTCAAGCCAAGGAATGCCCTGACTTGAGCCTGGGTTTTTGGAGCTACCCAGTCCAGAATAGTCTGGATCTTGGGTTGGAGTGGCTGAACTTGGCCTCCACCTACAAAGGTGTCCCAAGTAAACCACAGTACCCTGCCCTATCTGACATTTGGATGCCTTGATAGAGAGGCCTGCTGCTTGCAGGGCCTGCAAAACCTTCTTCAGGTGGACCAGGTGATCCTGCCAGCTGGAGCTAAAGACAGCAATATCATCAAGATAAGCTGCACTAAAAGACTCCAAGCCAGCAAGGACTTGATTCACCAACCTTTGGAAGGTGGCAGGGGCATTCTTTAAGCCAAAGGGCATCACAGTAAACTGATAGTGCCCATCAGGTGCAGAGAATGCTGTCTTTTCTTTTGCTCCTGGTGCCATTTTTATTTGTCAGTACCCTGCTGTCAAGTCAAAGGTACTCAAGTATTTGGCAGCACCCAATGTATCAATTAACTCATCCGCCCTTGGAATGGGATGGGCATCTGTCTTGGTGACAGAATTAAGTCCTCTGTAGTCCACACAAAACCTCATCTCTCTCTTGCCATCTTTTGTGTGAGGTTTGGGGACTAAGACCCCTGGGCGAGCCCAGGGACTGTAAGAGTGCTCAATTACTCCCAATTCCAGCACCTTGTGGACTTCCACTTTGATGCTTTCCTTAACTTGGTCAGACTGTCTAAAAATGTTGTTTTTGACAGGCATGCTGTCACCTGTGTCCACATCATGGGTACACAGGTGTGTCTGACCAGGGGTTAGGGAAAAGAGCTCAGCAAACTGTTGTAGGACTTTCCTAGAGTCAGCTTGCTGTTGGCCAGAGAGGGTGTCTGAATAGTTCACTCCATCTACTGAGCCATCTTTAGGGTCAGTGGAGAGGAGATCAGGGAGAGATTCACTTTCAGCTTCCTGGTCCTCATCTGTAACCATTAACATGTTTACATCTGCCCTGTCATGAAAGAGTTTGAGGCGGTTCACATGGATCACCCTTTTGGGGGTCCTGCTAGTGCCTAGGTCTACCAGGTAGGTGACCTGACTCTTTCTCTCTAGTACTGGGTAAGGGCCACTCCATCTGCCCTGAAATACCCTGGGAGCCACAGGCTCCAGAACCCAGACTTTCTGCCCTGGCTGAAACTCAACCATAGTAGTCTTTTGGTCATACCACATCTTCTGGAGTTGTTGGCTGGCCTCAATGTTTTTACTTGCCTCTTCCATGTACTCTACCATCCTGGAAAGTAGGCTTAGTACATAGTCCACTATATCTTGCTTAGGCTCATGAAGAGGTCTCTCCCAGCCTTCTCTCACAAGAGCTAGTGGTCCCCTTACAGGATGGCCAAACAGAAGTTCAAAGGGGGAAAACCCTACTCCCTTCTGAGGCACCTCTCTGTAGGCGAAAAGCAGACATGGCAAGAGGACATCCTATCTCCTTTTGAGATTTTCAGGGAGCCCCATGATCATGCCCTTCAATGTCTTGTTAAACCTTTCAACAAGACCATTGGTTTGTGGATGGTATGGGGTGGTGAATTTGTAAGTCACCCCACACTCGTTCCACATGTGTATAAGGGATGCTGACATGAAGTTGGTACCTCTGTCAGAAACCACCTCCTTAGGAAATCCCACTCTGGTAAAGATACCAATGAGTGCTTTGGCTACTGCAGGGGCAGTAGTGGACCTAAGGGGAATTGCTTCAGGGTACCTAGTAGCATGATTCACTACTACTAGGATATACTGATTCCCTGAGGCTGGGGGAGGTTCAAGTGGATCCACTATGTCCACTCCCACTCTTTCAAAGGAGACCCCCTCCACTGGAAGTGGAATGAGGGGGGCCTTTGGATGGCCACCTGTCTTACCACTGGCTTGACAAGTGGCACAGGATGCAAAAAAACTCCTTGACTTTCTGCGACATGTTGGGCCAATAGAAATGGTTGACTAACCTCTCCCATTTCTTGGTTTGTCCCAAATGCCCAGCAAGTGGAATGTCATGGGCTAAGGTCAGAATGAACTCCCTAAGCTCCTGAGGCACTACCACTCTCCTAGTGGCACCAGGTTTGGGATCTCTTGCCTCAGTGTAAAGGAGTCCATCTTCCCAATAGACCCTGTGTATTCCACTGATTTTTCCTTTTGTTTCCTCAGCAGCTTGCTGCCTAAGGCCTTCAAGAGAGGGACAGGTTTCTTGCCCCTCACACAGCTGTTCCCTTGTGGGTCCCCCTGGGCCTAAAGGTCCAACCTGATAAGGTTACAACTCCATGGGCTCAGTTCCCTCAGAGGGTAGAACTTCTTCCTGGGAAGAGAGGTTCTTTTTCTTTTGCTGGGTTAAAGCTGGTTCCTCAGTCTTCTTTCCTTTCCTCTTGGAGGGTTGGGCCATTCTTCCAGGCTCCAATACCTCTTTTTCACCCTGAGCCTTGCACTATGCCCTTGTCTTGACACACACCAGTTCAGGTATATCCAGCATGGCTGCATGGGTTTTGAGTTCTACCTCAGCCCATGCTGAGGACTCCAGGTAATTTCCAAGCAAACAGCCTACTGGGATAGCAGAGGAGACTACCACCTGTTTCAGGCCAGTGACCCCTCCCCATTCTAAAGTTACCATAGCCATGGGATGTACTTTAGTCTGATTGTCAGCGTTGGTGACTGGATAAGTTTGTCCAGTCAGGTATTGTCCTGGGGAAACCAGTTTGTCTGTCACCATTGTGACACTGGCGCCTGTATCCCTCAAGGCTTCTACACTAGTCCCATTAATTAAGAGCTGATGCCTGTATTTTTGCATATTAGGGGGCCAGGCAGCTAGTGTGGCTACGTCCACCCCACCCTCAGAAACTAATGTAGCTTCAGTGTGGACCCTGATTTGCTCTGGGCACACTGCTGATCCCACCTGGGGACTGGCTATTCCAGTGCTAACCGGAGTAGTAGTAGAAGTGGAACCTTTCTTGGGACAGGCCTTGTCTCCAGTTTGGTGTCCCTGCTGATTACAGCTAAGACACCAGGCCTTTTTGGGATCAAAGTTTTTACCCTTGTACCCAAATGTGGATTGTGAAGAGGCTTTGGACCCTCCCTCCTGAGCAGGTTTTTGGGTCCCTGTAGAAGACTCTTTACTTTTACCCTTGGATGTCTCAACACTCTTCCCCCGGGAAGTTTTTGTGACCCCTTTCTTTTGGTCACCCCCTGTGGAAGTCTTGGTCTCCCTAGTCTTGACCCAGTGGTCTGCCTTCTTTCCTAATTCTTGGGGAGAAATTGGACCTAGGTCTACCAGATGCTGATGCAGTTTATCACTGAAACAATTACTTAAAAGGTGTTCTTTCAAAAACAGATTGTATAGCCCAGCCTAATCATTTACACCACTGCCATTAATCCAACCATACAGTGTTTTGAATGAGAAGTCAACAAAATCAACCCAGGTCTGGCTTGAGGATTTTTTCGCCCCCCTGAACCTAATCCTGTACTCCTCAGTTGAGAATCCAAATCCCTCAATCAGGGAAGCCTTCATGAGGTCATAGGATTCTGCATCTGTTCCAGAGAGATTTGTTTACTTTTCTAGTTGCACAAGCCCTCTCAAAAGCTGTGAACCATTTGGTGATATCATCACCATCTTCATATTTTGTTACAAATCCCTTTGGGGATTTTTAGCATGTCAGTTTTCTCTCTGACCCTATTTAAGTTGCTGCCACCATTGATGGGAGCTAAACCCATCTCTTGTCTTTCCCTTTCTATGGCTAGGAGCTGTCTCTCCAAAGCCAATCTTTTGGCCATCCTGGCTAACAGGAGGTCATCTTCATTGAGGCTGCCCTCAATGCTTCCAGAGCTGTTGGACTCCCCTGTGGGAGAAGCAGCATCTCTGACTATCACTTGTGGAGTCAGAGTTGGAGGAACCCTGGTCTCCCTAACTAGGAGTGGAGGGGGTAAATTGTCCTTCACTTCACTAGCTTCATCCTCTGTAATGGTATCTTCAGAGGGGTTGTCTCTAGCAAACTTTGCCAAGAGCTCCTGGAGCTGTACTTTGGTAGGGTTTGATCCAGTTTTTATCTTTTTAATTTTGCAGAGAGTCCTTAACTCTGACAACCTAAGATGCAGGTAAGGGGTGAGGTTGAGCTCCACCACCATCTCTTCTGCAGTAGATCAAATCAAATCAAATCATTAGCATTTATAAAGTGCGCTACTCACCCGTGCGGGTCTCAAGGCGCTAGGGACAAAGGGGGTGGTTATCGCTGCTCGAACAGCCAGGTCTTTAGGAGTCTCCGGAAAGCGGAGTGGTCCTGGGTGGTCCTGAGGCTGGTGGGGAGGGAGTTCCAGGTCTTGGCCGCCAGGAAGGAGAAAGATCTCCCACCCGCCGTGGAGCGTCGGATGCGAGGGACGGCGGCGAGTGCGAGGCCAGAGGAGCGGAGGGGGCGGGTGGGGACGTAGAAGTTGAGGCGTCTGTTGAAGTATTCCGGTCCCTTGTCGTGGAGGGCTTTGTGTGCGTGGGTGAGAAGTCGGAAGGTGATCCTTTTGCTGACTGGGAGCCAATGCAGGTGTCTCAGGTGTGCGGAGATGTGGCTGTTGCGGGGTACGTCGAGGATGAGGCGGGCTGAGGCGTTTTGAATGCGTTGCAGGCGATTTTGGAGTTTGGCGGTGGTCCCAGCGTAGAGGGTGTTGCCGTAGTCCAGGCGGCTCGTGACGAGGGCGTGGGTCACGGTTTTTCTGGTGTCGGCGGGGATCCAGCGGAAGATCTTGCGGAGCATGCGGAGGGTGAGGAAGCAGGCGGAGGACACGGCGTTGACTTGCTTGGTCATGGTGAGAAGGGAGTCCAAGATGAAGCCGAGGTTGCGGGCGTGGTCTGCGGGGGTCGGTACGGTGCCGAGGGCCGTGGGCCACCAGGAGTCGTCCCAGGCGGACGGGGTGTTGCCGAGGATGAGGACTTCAGTTTTTTCAGAGTTCAGCTTTAGGCGGCTGAGCCTCATCCAATCTGCGACGTCCTTCATACCCTCTTGTAGGTTGGTCTTGGCGCTGGCGGGGTCCTTGGTGAGGGAGAGTATAAGTTGGGTGTCGTCGGCGTAGGAGGTGATGATGATGTCGTGCTTGTGTACGATGTTAGCGAGGGGGCTCATGTAGACATTGAAGAGTGTCGGGCTGAGTGATGAGCCTTGAGGTACGCCGCAGATGATCTCAGCGGGTTCTGAGCGAAACGGAGGGAGGTAGACTCTTTGGGAGCGGTTTACGAGGAAGGAGGCGATCCAGTCCAGGGCCTGGTCTTGTATCCCGGTGGAGCGGAGGCGGGTGATTAGGGTGCGGTGACAGACGGTGTCAAAGGCAGCCGAGAGGTCGAGAAGAATGAGGGCGACTGTTTCACCGTTGTCCATCAGGGTTCTGATGTCGTCTGTGACTGAGATGAGGGCGGTTTCAGTGCTGTGGTTGGTTCGGAATCCGGTCTGTGAGGGGTCGAGCAGGTTGTTGTCTTCCAGGAAGGTGGTCAGCTGTTTGTTGACGGTCTTCTCTATTACTTTGGCTGGGAAAGGCAGAAGGGAGATGGGGCGGAATTTTTTCAGGTCGCTCGGGTCAGCCGTAGGTTTCTTTAGTAGGGCGTTGACTTCGGCGTGTTTCCAGCATTCGGGGAAGGTAGCAGAAGAAAAAGAAGAGTTGATGACGGTCTGGAGGTGCGGGGCGATGATGTTGTCGGCTTTGTTAAAGATGAAGTGCGGGCAGGGGTCCGAAGGGGCGCCGGAGTGGATAGAGTTCATGATGGATTTGGTTTCTTCCGTGCTGATGTGGGTCCAGTTGTTGAGGGTGATGGTCGGGGATGTGGGTTCGGTGGTGTTAGGTTGGGTCTGGTGTCCGAAGCTGTCGTGGAGGTCGCTGATCTTGCGATGGAAGAAAGTGGCGAGGGATTCGCATAGATCCTGTGAGGGCGTGACGGCGTTGGCGTTGGCGCTGGGGTTGGAGAACTCCTTGACGATGCTGAAGAGTTCTCTGCTGTTGTGGCTGTTTTTGTCCAGTCTGTCGGTGAAAAAATTCCTTTTGGCAGTGCGGATCAGGTGGTGGTGTTTGCGGGTAGCGTTCTTGAGGGCGGTCATGTTGTCAGCGGTGCGGTCCTTGCGCCAGGCTTTCTCAAGTGCGCAACAAGTTTTCTTTGATTCTTTGAGGGTGTCAGAGAACCAGAGGGGTTTCTTGGTGTTGTTCTGTCGCTGCGAGCGTTTGAGGGGAGCAAGGTTGTCTGCGCAGTTGGAGATCCAGTTTGTGAGGTTGAGGGCTGCGACGTTGGGGTCGGTGGTGAGGGTGGGTTGGTTGGCGGCGAGTGCGGCGAAGAGTTCCTCTTCAGGGATCTTGTTCCATATTAGTAGACATTATTTCTCTAAAAGTTGGGATACTTTTTAAGAATCTAAAACTATCTCTAGAACTTATTCCAAACTTTTACAAAACTTTTAAACTCTAAAAGAAATGCTAACAGGGACTAACACAAGGCCCTAGCAGGACTTTTAAAAATTTAGAAAAATAGCTCAAATTTCAAAAATCATTTTCTAATGACAATTTTTTGAATTTAGTCGTGTTATCAGGTATTGGCTGAGAAGTCCAGCAAATGCAAAGTCTTGTATCCCACCGCTGCCACCAATGTAGGAAGTTGGCACTGTATATACTATTTCAAAGTAAGAAATAGTGTGCACAGAGTCTAAGGGTTCCCCTTACAGGTAAGATAGTGGCAAAAAGAGATAATTCTAATGCTCTATTTTGTGGTAGTGTGGTCGAGCAGTAGGCTTATCAGAGGGTAGTGTTAAGCATTTGTTGTACACACACAGTCAATAAATGAGGAACACACACTCAAAGATTTACTCCAGGCCAATAGGTTTTTATATGGAAAAATATATTTTCTTAGTTTATTTTAAGAACCACAGGTTCAATATTTACAAGTAATACTTCAAATGAAAGGTATTTTACTCAGGTATTCTAGGCACTTTGAATAATCACAATAGCATGTACAGTTTTGACGAAAATGGCAATAAGCTATTTTAAAAGTGGACACAGGTAAGTAAATGTTAAGTTCACAGGTAAGTAAAATACTGACAGGGTTCAAAGTTGGGTCCAAGGTAGCCCACTGTTGGGGGTTCAAGGCAACCCCAAAGTTACCACACCAGCAGCTCAGGGCCGGTCAGGCGCAGAGGTCAAAGTGGTGCCCAAAACACATATGCTTCAATGGAAATAGGGGTGCCCCGGTTCCAGTCTGCCAGCAGGTAAGTACCTGCGTCCTCGGAGGGCAGACCAGGGGGGTTTTGCAGAGCACCAGGGGGGACACAAACAGGCACAGAAAGTACACCCTCAGCGGCACAGGGGCGGCTGGGTGCAGAGTGCAAACAGGTGTCGGGTTTCAGATAGGAATCAATGAGGAGACCCGGGGGTGGAAAGTCTCACGCTTCCGGCAGGAAACGTGTGGTCTTTAAAAGTTGCTTCTTTGTTGCAGAAAGTTGCAGTTTGTTGAACAGGGCAGCTGTTCTCGGGAGCTTCTTGATCCTTTAGATGCAGGGTAGTCCTCTGAGGCTTCGGAGGTCGCTGGACCCTGTTGGATGCATCGCTGTTGTAGTTTTCTTTGAAGTAGGGAGACAGGCCGGTGGGGCTGGGGCCAAATCAGTTGTTGTCTCTGTCTTCACTGCAGGGCTTCAGGTCAGCAGTCCTTCTTCTTCTTTAGGTTGCAGGAATCTATCTTCCTCGGTTCTGGGAGCCCCTAAATACTGAATTTAGGGGTGTATTAGGACTGGGAGGGCAGTAGCCAATGGCTACTGTCCTTGAGGGTGGCTACACCCTCTTTATGCCTCCTCCCTGTGGGGGGGGGGGCACATCCCTAATCCTATTGGGGGAATCCTCCTTCTGCAAGATGGAGGATTTCTAAAAGTAAGAGTCACCTCAGCTCAGGACACCTTATGGGCTGTCCTGACTGGGGGGTGACTCCTCCTTGTTTTTCTCATTATATCCTCCAGCTCCGCCGCCAAAAGTGGGGGCAGTGGCTGGAGGGGCGGGCATCTCCACTAGCTGGGATGCCGTGTGGCGCTGTAGCAAAGGGGGTAAGCCATTGAGGCTCACCGCCAGGTGTTACAGTTCCTGCAGGGGGAGATGAGAAGCACCTCCACCCAGTACAGGCTTTGTTCCTGGCCACAGAGTGACAAAGGCACTCTTCCCCATGTGGCCAGCAACATGTCTGGTGTGTGGCAGGCTGGCAGAAACTAGTCAGCCCACACTGGAAGTTGGGTATGTTTTCAGGGGGCATCTCTAAGATGCCCTCTGGGTGTATTTTACAATACAGTGCACACTGGCATCAGTGTGCATTTTTTGTGCTGAGAAGTTTGATACCAAACTTCCCAGTTTTCAGTGTAGCCATTATGGTGCTGTGGAGTTCGTGTATGACAGACTCCCAGACCATATACTCTTATGGCTACCCTGCACTTACAATGTCTAAGGTTTTGCTTAGACACTGTAGGGGCATAGTGCTCATGCACATATGCCCTCCACTGTGGTATGGTGCACCCTGCCTTAGGGCTGTAAGGCCTGCTAGAGGGGTGACTTACCTATGCCATAGGCAGTGTGAGGCTCGCATGGCACTCTGAGGGGAGTGCCATGTCGACTTAGTCATTTTCTCCCCACCAGCACACATAAGCTGGCAAGCAGTGTGTATGTGCTGAGTGTGGGGTCCCTAGGTTGGCATAAGACATGCTGCAGCCCTTAGAGACCTTCCCTAGCATCAGGATCCTTGGCACCAGGGGTACCAGCTACAAGGGACTTACCTGGGTGCCAGGGTTGTGCCAATTGTGGAGACAAAGGTACAGTTTAGGGAAAGAACACTGGTGCTGGGGCTTGGTTATCAGGGTCCCAGCACACTTTCAAATCATAACTTAGCGTCAGCAAAGGCAAAAAGTCAGGGGGTAGCCATGCCAAGGAGGCATTTCCTTACAAACCCCCCTCCCCCCCAAATGAAAGAGGATGAGACTAACCTTTCCCAAGAGAGCCTTAATTTTCTAAATGGAAGAACCTGGAAAGGCCATCTGCATTGGCATGGGCAGTCCCAGGTCTGTGTTCCACTATAAAGTCCATTCCCTGTAGGGATATGGACCACCTCAACAGTTTAGGATTTTCACCTTTCATTTGCATTAGCCATCTGAGAGGTCTGTGGTCAGTCGGAACTACAAGGTGAGTACCAAAGAGGTATGATCTCAGCTTCTACAGGGACCAGACCACAGCAAAGGCCTCCCTCTCAATGACACTCCAATGCTGCTCCCTGGGGAGTAACCTCCTGCTAATGAAAACAACAGGCTGGCCAAGGCCATCATCATTTGTTTGGAACAGAACTGCCCCTATTCCATGTTCAGAGGCATCAGTCTGCACAATGAACTGCTTGGAGTAATCTGAAGCTTTGAGAACTGGTGCTGTGCACACAGCTTGTTTCAGGGTGTCAAAGGCCTGTTGGCATTCTACAGTCCAGTTTACCTTCTTGGGCATTTTCTTAGAGGTAAGTTCTGTGAGGGGTGTCACTATGGATCCATATCCCTTCACAAACCTCCTATAGTAACCAGTCAAGCCAAGGAATGCCCTGACTTGAGTCTGGGTTTTTGGAGCTACCCAGTTCAGAATAGTCTGAATCTTGGGTTGGAGTGGCTGAACTTGGCCTCCACCTACAAAGTGCCCCACGTAACCACAGTACCCTGCCCTATCTGACATTTGGATGCCTTGATAGAGAGGCTTGCTGCTTGCAGGGCCTGAAAAGCCTTCTTCAGGTGGACCAGGTGATCCTGCCAGCTGGAGCTAAAGACAGCAATATTATCAAGATAAGCTGCACTAAAGGGCTCCAAGCCAGCAAGGACTTGATTCACCAACCTTTGGAAGGTGGCAGGGGCATTCTTTAAGCCAAAGGGCATCACAGTAAACTGATAGTGCCCATCATGTGCAGAGAATGCTGTATTTTCTTTTACTCCTGGTGCCATTTTTATTTGCCAGTACCCTGCTGTCAAGTCAAAGGTACTCAAGTATTTGGCAGCACCCAATATATCAATTAACTCATCTGCCCTTTGAATGGGATGGGCATCTGTCTTGGTGACAGAATTAAGTCCTCTGTAGTCCACACAAAACCTCATCTCTCTCTTGCCATTTTTTGTGTGAGGTTTGGGGACTAAGACCACTGAGCTAGCCCAGGGACTGTCAGAGTGCTCAATGACTCCCAATTCCAGCACCTTGTGGACTTCCACTTTGATGCTTTCCTCAACTTGGTCAGATTGTATAAATGTTGTTTTTGACAGGAATGCTGTCCCCTGTGTCCACATCATGGGTAAACAGGTGTGTCTGACCAGGGGTTAGGGAAAAGAGCTCAGCAAACTGTTGTAGGACTTTCCTACAGTCAGCTTGCTGTTGGCCAGAGAGGGTGTCTGAATAGATCACTCCATCTACTGAGCCATCTTTAGGGTCAGTGGAGAGGAGATCAGGGAGAGGTTCACTCTCAGCTTCCTGGTCCTCATCTGTAACCATTAACATGTTTAAATCTGCCCTGTCATGAAAGAGTTTGAGGCGGTTCACATGGATCACCCTTGTGGACGTCCTGCTAGTGCCTAGGTCTACCAGGTAGGTGACCTGACTCTTTCTCTCTAGTACTGCGTAAGGGCCACTCCATCTGTCCTGAAGACTCCTGGGAGCCACAGGCTCCAGAACCCAGACTTTCTGCCCTGGCTGAAACTCAACCATAGCAGCCTTTTGGTCATACCACATCTTCTGGAGGTGTTGGCTGGCCTCAATGTTTTTACTTGCCTTTTCCATGTACTCTTCCATCCTGGAACGTAGGCCTAGTACATAGTCCACTATATCTTGCTTAGGCTCATGAAGAGGTCTCTCCCATGCTTCTTTCACAAGAGCTAGTGGTCCCACTACAGGATGGCCAAACAGAAGTTCAAAGGGGGGAAACCCTACTCCCTTCTGAGGCACCTCTCTGTAGGCGAAAAGCAGACATGGCAAGAGGACATCCCATCTCCTTTTGATCTTTTCAGGGAGTCCCATGATCATGCCCTTCAATGTCTTGTTAAACCTTTCAACAAGAACATTGGTTTGTGGATGGTATGGGGTGGTGAATTTGTTAGTCACCCCACACTCATTCCACATGTGTTTAAGGTATGCTGTCATGAAGTTGGTACCTCTGTCAGAAACCACCTCCTTAGGAAATCCCACTCTGGTAAAGATACCAATGAGTGCTTTGGCTAGTGCAGGGGCAGTAATGGACCTAAGGGGAATTGCTTCAGGGTACCTAGTAGCATGATCCACTACTACTAGGATATACGGATTCCCTGAGGCTGGGTGAGGTTCAAGTGGACCCACTATGTCCACTCCCACTCTTTCAAAGGGGACCCCCACCACTGGAAGTGGATTGAGGGGGGCCTTTGGATGGCCACCTGTCTGACCACTGGCTTGACAGGTGGCACAGGAGGCACACAACTTCTTGACTTTCTGGGACATGTTGGGCCAATAGAAACGGTTGACTAACCTCTCCCATTTCTTGGTTTGTCCCAAATGCCCAGCAAGTGGAATGTCATGGGCTAAGGTCAGAATGAACTCCCTAAACTCCTGAGGCACTACCACTCTCCTAGTGGCACCAGGTTTGGGATCTCTTGCCTCCGTGTAAAGGAGTCTATCTTCCCAATAGACCCTGTGTGTTCCACTGATTTTTCCTTTTGTTTCCTCAGCAGCTTGCTGCCTAAGGCCTTCAAGAGAGGGACAGGTTTCTTGCCCCTTACACAGCTGTTCCCTTGTGGGTCCCCCTGGGCCTAAGAGTTCAAACTGATAAGGTTCCAACTCCATGGGCTCAGTTCCCTCAGAGGGAAGAACTTCTTCCTGGGAAGAGAGGTTATTTTTCTTTTGCTGGGTTGAAGCTGGTTCCCCAGTCTTCTTTCCTTTTCTCTTGGAGGGTTGGGCCATTCTTCCAGGCTCCAACACCTCTTTTTCAACCTGAGCCTTGCACTGTTCCCTTGTCTTGACATACACCAGTTCAGGTATACCCAGCATGGCTGCATGGGTTTTGAGTTCTACCTCAGCCCATGCTGAGGACTCCAGGTCATTTCCAAGCAAACAGTCTACTGGGATAGCAGAGGAGACTACCACCCGTTTCAGGCCAGTGACCCCTCCCCATTCTAAAGTTACCATAGCCATGGGATGTACTTTAGTCTGATTGTCAGTGTTGGTGACTGGATAAGTTTGTACAGTCAGGTATTATCCTGGGGAAACCAGTTTGTCTGTCACCATTGTGACACTGGTGCCTGTATCCCTCAGGGCTTCTACACTTGTCCCATTAATTAAGAGCTGATGCCTGTGTTTTTGCATATTCGGGGGCCAGGCAGCTAGTGTGGCTAAGTCCACCCCACCCTCAGAAACTAATGTAGCTTCAGTGTGGACCCTGATTTGCTCTGGGCACACTGTTGATCCCACCTGGGGACTGGCTATTCCAGTGCTAACTGGAGTAGTAGTAGAAGTGGAACCTTTCTTGGGACAGGCCTTGTCTCCAGTTTGGTGTCCCTGCTGATTACAGCTACGACACCAGGACTTTTTGGGATCAAAGTTTTTACCCTTGTACCCAAATGTGGATTGTGAAGAGGCTTTGGACCCTCCCTCCTGAGCAGGTTTTTGGGTCCCTATAGAAGACTCTTTACTTTTACCCTTAGATGTCTCAACACTCTTCCCCCGGGAAGTTTTTGTGACCCCTTTCTTTTGGTCACCCCCTGTGGAAGTCTTGGTCTCCCTAGTCTTGACCCAGTGGTCTGCCTTCTTTCCTAATTCTTGTGGAGAAATTGGCCCTAGGTCTACCAGATGCTGATGCAGTTTATCACTGAAACAATTACTTAAAAGGTGTTCTTTCATAAACAGATTGTACAGCCCATCATAATCATTTACACCACTGCCATTAATCCAACCATACAGTGTTTTGAATGAGAAGTCAACAAAATCAACCCAGGTCTGGCTCAAGGATTTTATAGCCCCCCTGAACCTAATCCTGTACTCCTCAGTTGAGAATCCAAATCCCTCAATCAGGGAAACCTTCATGAGGTCACAGGATTCTGCATCTTTTCCAGAGAGATTTGTTTACTTTTCTAGTTGCACAAGCCCTCTCAAAAGCTGTGAACCATTTGGTGATATCATCACCATCTTCACATTTTGTTATAATCCCTTTGGGGATTTTTTAGCATGTCAGTATTCTCTCTGACCCTATTTAAGTTGCTGCCACCATTGATGGGAGCTAAACCCATCTCTTGTTTTTCCCTTTCTAAGGCTAGGAGCTGCCTCTCCAAAGCCAATCTTTTGGATATCCTGGCTAACAGGAGGTCATCTTCATTGAGGCTGCCCTCAATGCTTCCAGAGCTGTTGGACTCCCCTGTGGGAGAAGCAGCATCTCTGACTATCACTTGTGGAGTCAGGGTTGGAGGAACCCTGGTTTCCCTAACTAGGAGTGGAGGGGGGAAATTGTCCTTCACTTCACTAGCTTCATCCTCTGTAATGGTATCTTCAGAGGGGTTGTCTCTAGCAAACTTTGCCAAGAGATCCTGGAGCTGTACTTTGGTAGGGTTTGATCCAGTTTGTATCTTTTTGATTTTGCAGAGAGTCCTTAACTCTGACATCCTAAGATGCAGGTAAGGGGTGAGGTTGAGCTCCACCACCATCTCTTCTGCAGTAGACATTATTTCTCTAAAAGTTGGGATACTTTTTAAGAATCTAAAACTATCTCTAGAACTTAATCCAAACTTTTACAAAACTTTTAAACTCTAAAAGAAATGCTAACAGGGACTAACACAAGGCCCTAGCAGGAATTAAAAAATTTAGAAAAATAGCTCAAATTTCAAAAATCAGTTTCTAATTAAAAAATGTTTAATTTAGTTGTGTGATCAGGTATTGGCTGAGTAGTCCAGCAAATGCAAAGTCTTGTATCCCACCGCTGCCACCAATGTAGGAAGTTGGCTCTGTATATACTATTTCAAAGTAAGAAATAGTGTGCACAGAGTCCAAGGGTTCCCCTTAGAAGTAAGATAGTGGCAAAAAGAGATAATTCTAATGCTCTATTTTGTGGTAGTGTGGTCGAGCAGTAGGCTTATCAGAAGGTAGTGTTAAGAATTTGTTGTACACACACAGGAAATAAATGAGGAACACACACTCAAAGACTTACTCCAGGCCAATAGGTTTTTATATAGAAAAATATATTTTCTTAGTTTATTTTAAGAACCACAGGTTCAAGATTTACAAGTAATACTTCAAATGAAAGGTATTTCACTCAGGTATTCTAGGAACTTTGAATAATCACAATAGCATGTACAGTTTTGACAAAAATGGCAATAAGCTATTTTAAAAGTGGACACTGCAAAAATCAACAGTTCCTGGGGGAGGCAAGTAAATTTTAAGTTCACAGGTAAGTAAAACATTGACAGGGTTCAAAGTTGGGTCCAAGGTAGCCCACCGTTGGGGGTTCAAGGCAACCCCAAAGTTACCACACCAGTAGATTAGGGCCAGTCAGGTGCAGAGGTCAAAGTGCTGCCCAAAACACATAGGCTTCAATGGAAATAGGGGTGCCCCGGTTCCAGTCTGCCAGCAGGTAAGTACCCGCGTCCTCAGAGGGCAGACCAGGGGGGTTTTGCAGGGCAACGGGGGGACACAAGCAGGCACAGAAAGTACACCCTCAGCGGCACAGGGGCGGCCGGGTGCAGAGTGCAAACAGGTGTCGGGTTTCAAATAGGAATCAATGGGGAGACCCGGGGGTCTCTTCAATGATACAGGCAGGCACAGGGGGGGCTCCTCGGGGTAGACATCACCTGGGCTAGGCAGAGGGCCGCCTGGGGGTCGCTCCTGTACTGGAGTTCGGTTCCTTCAGGTCTTGGGGGAAGCGGGTGCAGTGCTGGTTCCAGGCGTCGGGTTCCTTGTTACAGGCAGTCGCGGTCAGGAGGAGCCTCTGGATTTCCTCTGCAGGCTTCGCTGTGGGGTTCAGGGGGGGTCAACTCTGGTTACTCACGGGCTCCCAGTCGCCGGGGTGTCCTCCCTGTAGTGTTAGTTTTCTGCTGGTCGAGCCGGGGGCGTCGGGTGCATAGTGGAAAGTCTCACGCTTCCGGTGGGAAACGTGTGGTCTTTAAAAGTTGCTTCTTTGTTGCAGAAAGTTGCAGTTTGTTGAACAGGGCAGCTGTTCTCGGGAGCTTCTTGATCCTGTAGATGCAGGGTAGTCCTCTGAGGCTTCGGAGGTCGCTGGACCCTGTTGGATGCATCGCTGTTGCAGTTTTCTTTGAAGTAGGGAGACAGGCCGGTGGGGCTGGGGCCAAATCAGTTGTTGTCTCTGTCTTCACTGCAGGGCATCAGGTCAGCAGTCCTTCTTCTTCTTTAGGTTGGAGGAATGTATCTTCCTCGGTTCTGGGAGCCCCTAAATACTGAATTTAGGAGTGTATTAGGTCTGGGAGGGCAGTAGCCAATGGCTACTGTCCTTGAGGGTGGCTACACCCTCTTTATGCCTCCTCCCTGTGGGGAGGGGGGCACATCCCTAATCCTATTGGGGGAATCCTCCTTCTGCAAGATGGAGGATTTCTAAAAGTAAGAGTCACCTCAGCTCAGGACACCTTAGGGGTTGTCCTGACTGGGGGGTGACTCCTCCTTGTTTTTCTCATTATCTCCTCCAGCCCTGCCGCCAAAAGAGGGGGCAGTGGCCAGAGGGGCGGGCATCTCCACTAGCTGGGATGCCCTGTGGCGCTGTAACAAAGGGGGTAAGCCATTGAGGCCCACCGCTAGGTGTTACAGTTCCTGCAGGGGGAGATGAGAAGCACCTCCACCCAGTACAGGCTTTGTTCCTGGCCACAGAGTAACAAAGGCACTCTTCCCCATGTGGCCAGCAACATGTCTGGTGTGTGGCAGGCTGGCAGAAACTAGTCAGCCCACACTGGAAGTTGGGTATGTTTTCAGGGGGCATCTCTAAGATGCCCTCTGGGTGTATTTTACAATAAAGTGCACACTGGCATCAGTGTGCATTTATTGTGCTGAGAAGTTTGATACCAAACTTCCCAGTTTTCAGTGTAGCCATTATGGTGCTGTGGAGTTTGTGTATGACAGACTCCCAGACCATATACTCTTATGGCTACCCTGCACTTACAATGTCTAAGGTTTTGCTTAGACACTGTAGGGGCATAGTGCTCATGCACATATGCCCTCCCCTGTGGTATGGTGCACCCTGCCTTAGGGCTGTAAGGCCTGCTAGATGAGTGACTTACCTATGCCATAGGCAGTGTGAGGCTGGCATGGCACTCTGAGGGGAGTGCCATGTCGACTTAGTCATTTTCTCCCCACCAGAACACATAAGCTGGCAAGCAGTGTGTATGTGCTGAGTGAGGGGTCCCTAGGGTGGCATAAGACATGCTGCAGCCCTTAGAGACCTTCCCTGGAATCAGGGCCCTTGGTACCAGGGGTACCAGTTACAAGGGACTTACCTGGGTGCCAGGGTTGTGCTAATTGTGGAGACAAAGGTACAGTTTAGGGAAAGAACACTGGTGCTGGGGCTTGGTTCTCAGGGCCCGGCACACTTTCAAATCATAACTTAGCATCAGCAAAGGCAAAAAGTTAGGGGGTAACCATGCCAAGGAGACATGTCCTTAAGGTCTTCCTCTCATTCAAGTTCCACCATATTTTAGTCTTTGATTTTCTCTGTTTTCTCCCCTCTCTTTTCCAGACCTTTTAATCTCACTTCTTTTTCCTCCATTCTTTTTCACATATTTCTATTTCTGATGCCTCTGCTTCCTATATTGTCTTTGACCTTTCTCTTTCATATTGTCGCATTTTTTCTGCTTCGCCTCTCTTCTTTCATCAGCATATTACCTTGCTTTCTCTCATCCTCGCTTAATCTTCCATCTATTCCATCTAATACGTACCCCTTCACAGTCAACCTTCTCTTTCGCCTCATGTCTGTTGTGTTTACTTGCTCGCCTTTTTTTCCGACTTGTATTTCTTGTTCCTTTGGTTTCTGTCCCTTCTTTGAGCTTTCTATTTCCTCTTCCTATACTTTCATTTCTTCCGTTTCACTTGCTTCCTCTCCCCTCTTTTCTAGACATTTATTTAATCTTCCTTCTTCCACTTTCTCTGCTTCTGACCTTTAGCTTTCTATCCCTCTATTTCCTGTTTTCTTTGCTATCTCTAAAAGCCGTTTTTTCCCTCTGCTTCCTATCACATTTATTGTAAGCTTCTGTTTTCTCGGCTTTCTTTTACCTCTCTTCCGGTCACCTGTTCCTTCTCCGTCCCATCCTCGTCTTCCCTTTTTCTTTCCCATCTTCTGCCTAGACTGCGTCTTCTAACCTTCTTTGCTTCGCTCACATGTGGTATGAAACAAACTGGCATGAGTCA
Organism: Pleurodeles waltl; assembly: GCF_031143425.1. Classification (NCBI taxonomy): domain Eukaryota; kingdom Metazoa; phylum Chordata; class Amphibia; order Caudata; family Salamandridae; genus Pleurodeles; species Pleurodeles waltl. The sequence continues at coordinate 772,921,556 of NC_090440.1, read as the reverse complement.
AGCAAACTATCTATCAATTGTATGGTGCTGTTCGCCCTTGTTTGTTCGGGAGCAATCAGTGAATTAGAGAGAGTGCAACTGGCCCTAATACAATCAAGGGAAATGCACCCCTGGCTAGTGGAAAATGAAAACACTGGTATAAATGAGGAGCGGTGGGTCCCTCAAACCCCATGGCCCGGTGCCACTGCACCTACACTTGTACATTAAAGGTACGGCCGGAGGGGGGGGGGTGTTAACTTTGTAGATGCTTATGAGGTTAGCACTGCAGACCATACACTAATCCAGTTTGTGACAATGTGTCCTCCGCAGCATAAGCACTGTTGCTCTGTTAGATGCAGTGCTTAATTTGTAAATAAAAACGTGCCAGTGCCCAAGGTCTCCTTTGAAACACGCGGCTACTGTAATTAAATATGCGAGCACAGAACACCGAGGTAGTGAAATCCCGAAGCCATCTCTAGCCTCTTTAATCCATTTACAGCCACCACTCCCTGCCTCTTCAGCTCATCCTTGCAGCTTTTTGCCTTCTCCCTTTGTGATTTTTTTTGTTTTTCTCTTCCCCTGTTTTTCCCATATGTGCCTTTTGCTCGCAGTAAATGCCTGATGCAGAAAAATAAGTGTTGGCCCTCAATCGCCCCCCCCACTGGAAACCACCGGCTCAAATTAAGCACTAGTTAGATGAAACTACCAGCTTCAATAAGTTGTGGTGGTAGTTCTGTGTGGTTGATGGGTGAAATTGGCTTGCTGGATTAAGTAAATTACTAATGTTCTTGGTCGGTTGGCATGTCCAGTGACATTATGCATTCATTGGTGTAAGGCATCGAATGGGAAAAAGTGCTTTTGAATGTTAAACAGTGTGTTGGGTGTTAAAAGGTCTGTCTTGATGTTCTGTGTGGTAAGATGGTGTGTGGTGGTTTTTGGCAGTCAGTGCTATTGTGAGCATTGTAATACACACGTATATGCCATATCTGTGCTGTGTTGGATGTTTATGCAATGCTCTGCCTAACTCTGTACTGTAGAGCTTTAAGAGGGGGGTAGTTGAATAGCGCTTCATGATATTGTGAGTACACTGATAACCAACTAGGTTCCGCCTAACTTGTACAATTGCATGGTATGTGTATTCCAAAATATCTGCTTTTAATAACATCTCTGCCATCTTTTTTGCTGTTATAGCTCTCTGTTTTTTATTTCTTGATGCCTACACCGCCTTACAGCACTCCCTTGTTTATTCTCCCCATAACGCCCTTCCTTGTTTTCTCTCTCATCTGCTTCCTATTCCATCTATCATTCTTTTTTTCTTCCGAGTTCAGCAATCCTCTTCTAGTTTTCTAACGCATCAGTTTTATATCCCATCTTCTCAATGTATCTCTTCTGGCTTCCTTTCCTCTTTGGTTATTATACTATCACTTATGCTCTTTTTTACTCACAAACCGTCAATCCCTGCCCCACTTGGATCCACCTTCTCAACATTTTCACTGCAGTTCTTTTCTTAATAAAACATTTAATTGTCCATTGTACCAATTGTTCAGTCCACTTTCACCCAGACTGCCTCTATTTCCTTCCACAAGAACTGCGACAAGTTATATTAACATAACGTGTGACATTCAATGTATTGATTTGAAGACGTTCCTTATATCTAGGGCCACTGGAATAAAGATTGCACTTGCTACATCTTCAGCAAACTGCTGCATAATTCGGAGACTTTGACAAATATATTTTCCAGCATAAAAGAGTGAAAAGGTATTTAAAAATGGGCCACGTGTGCAATACAGCAGTCACTTTAACTGTTCTGGTTTGGTTTCGGGTGTTGATTGCAGTACTCCTGTCCCTCCTTAACTTTATGCTAGTATTGTTATATAATTGCTGCCCCCGTGGCGTGCTATAAACATGTATTTTCCAAGCTTCATTGCAGAGAGCTTCTGAGAAGTTATTACAAATAAGGGGGATGTATTATAAGGAGAATTCTGCCATTAAGGACAAGTAATTTTTTCCTTATTTCATACCAACTGCATCACCCATTGTTGATTGCCATGTGCTTATACCTTGGCTGTAGTTAATCCTTGGTCCTCTTATCTATTATCCCTTCTTTTCTCTGCAGGTCCTTCCTATTCCGTAAGACCACAACACAAAATGGCCCCTCAGAGTTGCTTTTGTCCACAATTACACAAGTACATTAGAACCGGTTTGCCTTTTGGACCCAAATTGATTTGACTCCATTATCCGCGGCTGAAGCATTCAAGCTGCTGGGCAAGTATGTTCACTTGTATCGACTCTTTTGAAAGACCCTATGTGGCTCTATTGACTTACATATCGGGTGAGGCAATTAACAGGCAAGCCAAAATAGCAACTTTGTCTGCTTAAAAAGTTGGGAGTTGGAAGTCTTTCATTGAAAATGAGGGTGCTTGCACGTATTCATAGTCACCCAACTCTCATCACACCACTCGCGGCAAAAAAAGTCCACTCAAACACATCCACTTCATGCATTCATACCCTTTACAACATCCCTTCCGCTCACACTCATCATCATTCAACACTCATTCATCTTCACCCTCAATCTCTCCATGCACTCATATCCACCCCTAACTTCCACTTATTCACCCTCAAACTCACTGTTTCTGCTCACTCTATATCCACCCTACACACTGACACTCACATACCTTTCCATTACGACTGGAGTCAAGGCCTATGGCCCATACCCGTCAGGAAAAACAAGAACATCATAACCATGGCCCCCCACAAGCCCTACTGGTTGTGCAAGCTTAGTCCCACTATCCAGTCTGTACTTTTCTCTTTTGATTCGGTGTAGAACAGACAATCAAAAACTCACTGTGTCACACTGTCTCAAGAACAGGCCAAAAATCCTCTGACTGTTGAAACCATCCCCCAGCTCCTCACGAATGGGCTGGGACTCAAAGAGCAAAGGTAACCTCCACAGCAGCCTTCCCTTCCATGCAGAACTTAGCCTGATGTGTCGGAGGACTCAGTGTCTGTGCTCCTAGGGACTCCGATGCAAGACATCTCTGCGTGGCACAACTTATATTTGAAATTAAGACATTTCTATGTGATAGAAAGGCAAAACAACAACATTGAATGCTTCCAAAATTGGGGATCTGAAGTCTAGTTCTGACAATACAAATCCACCCGACCCTCATCCTATCACCGAGCCGAATGTAACCAAAAAAACAAGCATGTATCATAAGGTATTCTACGCACAACCACCATCACATTCCATAGCACAAAAAGCAGGTACTTGCACAGACAAAATAAACCATCTCACCAGGTTGACTACTTCCTCAAGTGCACAACGTGACCCCACGTTCTTAGAGGGCCTCTGGAGCTACCCACCTAAAAGCCTCCTCCCTATTGCCACAGCTCTACTGATTACCATCCATCTTAATCACCTAGATGTCAACAACCAACATCCCCAGGTGATCACCAGCAACGCTCCTCCCCCTGACACGTTCTGCGAGAATACAGCTTTCAGACCTATAAAATCCAATACCTCCATAGGGAATCCATTTGAGCACTACAGTTTCCAGACACCACCATTTTGCAACTCCTTATCAGTAGGAGAGATGGGTAGATGCCTGCCCAGGTGCAGTGCAGTCAGGGCAGAATGGCTCAAGGGGAGCAACTGAGGGTGCAACATCAGTGCGAAGAGCTCTGGTGAGCAGTATTACCAAGATCCACAAGCCAGCCCAAGGCCACAAGGGGACCGAACATGGGCTGCAAAGAGCTTGATGGTAATATAGGATAAAGGAGCATGGCTTAAGACATAGTATGTGATGGAATTGAATACACAAAGGATGACTCCAGGGCACAGCAGAGCCTGGAACCACTTTTCCATTAAACTAATCAGATCAACATACCTGATAGATTTGTACGTGGAAAGCCTAAACTGGAAACACAGTGTCCATGGTGGCATGGTGAGAGGTAGCCACCCTAATCCAAGGTCTGCTGTGCCTTATACCTCACATCCTATTTCGTTGTGCACCGCAGTATTTAAAATAGTCTTCCATTTCTTCGCCACCCTGTAACATTCCTTTAGTCACCAGGGGCCCAATTACGTCAGGTGGAGCTGTATCCCTGAGTGGAATATTGCTCTGCTTAAGCACAAGAAACCCGATGTTACCACAACTGTATTTTGTGCGTAGGGAAACACTGGGCCTGATATTACTGACCTGGCCAGTAATATTATTATGCAGACTGGACTACAGGTGTAGCATGTTCTGGGCTCCTGTCTGGCCCACCCCAAGCCCCCATGGAATGGTGGAGCATGGAACGCTTCCTCTTGTCAGCTGACAGACCCTGCTGACCTCTAACGTTATTCTCGTCTGCATTGCTCCCTCACGCCCATGTAAGTGGTTAATTGGGGCAGATTTGTCCCCATCAAGGGGAGTCTGCAAGGAGAGTGAGACCCAGTAATTCTGTGTTCTGCATGTTATTCACGATTCCAGGGACATAAACTAAGAAATCAGATTTAGGTCAGAGGATACCGGCTGGTATAATTATTTTTGGTCACAAAGTATCCGCAAACATAAATCAGGTGCACTCATAACCGCGGCCATGCAGGAGTACAAAATTACCTAATCGCTGAAATGTTGGGGTCTGAGCCTGTATCCAGGGTCGGACTGGTCTTTTGGTCAATCAGACAATGCCCAACGGCTGGTCTGACAGGTCTGTATGTGGGCTGTCTTTTTGGCTATTTGTGGGCCTGCTTTATGGTCTGCTAGCCCGATTTTTACTATGAACGTATCTGTTGTTGGAACACACATTGCCCATATCAAGCTGAAATCCATGCAGTCATTTATATTTTGCAAAACACTTATACAGTGTTTCTTTACAAGTTACAAACTGCCCCAATTTGTAAGCAGGGGATACTTTTTTGGCTCTCTAATCCACTAATGGGGCCCATATTTAGGTTGAGCGCGCAAGCACTTTTTGACCTGTTGGACGTATTCTGTGGGCTTTTCACCACACCTATCTCATGCCCATCACTTTCACTTGTCTGTGGGCTTGCCTTTCAAAAATCCCTTGATGTAATTGATAAATGCTTTACGTTTGTCCCGCCTAGGCGCGGTTTTGTTACCGCCTTGCAAACTGACCCTGTTCCATTGAATGTTGCACGATTGCTGATATACTTCAGCGTGGGCAAACTATCTTTTTATTTTGTCTCTCCCCTTTGTGCTCCATGGCGGCCATGGCGCTCACAGCGCTCACAGCCCAGAACAGTGCAAACTCCATTTGCGGTATTGAATCACTGGCCAAGCTGTTTACACTGTTACCAAATCAGAGTAATTTCTTTTTGCTCTCCCCTTCACGCTCCATGGTTTTCACAAAAACACTTGTAATTGATAAATACTTTACATAAAAAACACAGAAATCCTCAAATCCACTCTCCCAACACAGTGGGAGAGCCGATTCACTGCACTCAGGAAACTGGCCCCATAATGCTTGGCAGGCCATTAGTTTTAGAAAACATTTTTTTTGTGAAACTTTTTTTTATTGACATTTATCATTTAAGAAACAGTAAAAGAGACAATTCAGACCACACATATACTCCGGCAAAAAGCCAAATGCGTTAGCTCCCCCCTCGCCATAAGGGTAAGCATATCCATATACAACAGAGGCTGAGTTACCAATCAAATATAGCTCTAAAAAAAATCTCCCCCCCCGCCTGGAGTATGCATCACCTTGCTAACTTCTGAATTTGCACTTGCAAAGAAAAAGGGAACGAGAAGAAAATTTAACAATAGAAGGAAGAAAATAGAAACAAAAAAACATAATATTAACCACAAAACTCTATGTCCAATTTCCTACAGTGTATTATATACAGTCGGAGGCTGGAGTGTGAGAAGACAAGGGGCTCATCTGCCCCCAGGACGCGACCCCCCTCTCCTTCCCCGGTATCCCTCATCTGGACTGAGCCTTATACATGAAAAAGGTGTAAAGCCCTAAGACGCGGGCTACAGGCAGTAAGCGGTATACTCCTAGAAAGGAACCTCATCAGGGGGTCCCCAATATTGTCAAAGCTCCTTCTAGAATTATCCAGTTTATCAGTGAAGCACTCCATAGCGAGCTCGCGCCACAGTCTGGCGTACCACAGCGCCATTGGGGGTGGTTCTTTTTTCTTCCAGTATGACACTAGAACCATCTTTGCTTCACCCAATGCCAGCCAAAGAATAGACCAATCACCCTGTGTCTGATGTTGCAATTCGGGAGCACGCAGGGCAATAGAATATGCATACATACGACCATTATTAAAGAAAACAAACCTAGACCCGCAAGACCCCAACAACTACAGACCAATCACAAATGGACCTTTCCTGGGCAAATTGATAGAAAGAGCAGCATTCGCCCAGATGTCAAAATTCATTGAAGACAATTCTATACTTTCAGACTTCCAAACTGGATTCCGCCCAGGAAGAAGCACTGAATCGGCACTCATGGCAATCTGGGACGATCTTTAAATCACAGTCGACCGAAATGGAGTTGCTGCACTACTTCTCTTAGACCTCTCAGCTGCCTTTGATACGGTTGACCATGACACCCTAACTCAAAGACTCCACGAAGCCGGCATACAAGGGATTGCTCTCAACTGGATTACTTCCTATCTCCAAAAAAGAGCGAATATCATCCACTCACCCCCCTTCTCATCCGAACCCTATCTCACAAAAACAGGGGTCCCCCAAGGGTCAATCATCTCACCTTTGCTTTTTAACATCTACATGATATCTTTACCAGAACTGATTAATGATTTCCATCTCACATGCTACAACTATGCAGATGACACACAAATACTACTTCAATTAGAAGACCCCAAAAACATTGAAAACTCACAAATCTTCAGTTGCCTCAGAGCCGTTGATCAGTGGATGACCTGGAGCCATCTCAAACTAAATACCTCCAAAACAGAAATACTCATATGTGGTGACTGGAAAAATTTTGACCCTCTGTGCGTCTTGCCTGACGATCTCAGACCACCTCCTCAATTATCCAAGGAAGTTAAAAACCTAGGAATCACCATGGATTCCAAGCTAACTATGAATGCCCAAGTAGACAAATTAGCACGCACAAGCTTCATCACCTTAAAGACTTTACGACGCATCTTCCCCCACCTCGGATTTCCACACAAGGTGCAAGCTACTATCTCACTTGTATTATCCAAACTGGATTATGCCAATAGCCTATACCATGGATCATCTCTATCTGTTATGAAAAAACTACAACGTATCCAGAATTCCGCAGCCAGGCTACTACTACATATAAAGCCGCAAGCCAACATCTCCCCTGCCTTGAGAGCACTACACTGGTTACCCGTTGCCAGAAGATGCACTTTCAAGCTGCTTTGTATCACCCACAAAGCTATACATGGAACAGGACTGCTTTTTATCAGAAAGAAAATTACCAAATACATCCAACAGAGAACCCTCCGCTCAAGACTGGCACCCTGCCTTAGAACACCACCATACAAGAAAAAGACTGTAGGTGGTACATCCTTCTCCGTCCAAGCAGCCAAACTATGGAATTCATTACCCCTAACTATAAGAGCCACAGATAACTTTCTTGTTTTCAGAAAACTACTCAAGAGTTGGCTCTTTCCTTCATAACCACCTTTTTCAAACAACTACGAACTGCATATGCCTATGTGGATAAATATATTTTTCAGATTATGGCCCTCATTCTGATTCTGGCGGGGGGCGGAGGCTGCCCGCCAGAATTCAGCCCTCCACAATACCGCTCCGCGGTCAAAAGACCGCGGAGGGTATTATGAGTTTTTCCCTGGGCTGGCGGGCGGTCTCCAAAAGACCGCCCGCCAGCCCAGGGAAAAACTCCCTTCCCACGAGGATGCCGGCTCGTAATCGAGCCAGCGGAGTGGGAAGGTGCGACGGGTGCTAACCGTCGCGTATTTCACTGTCTGCTACGCAGACAGTGAAATACTAGCGGGGCCCTCTTACGGGGGCCCCTGCAGTGCCCATGCCATTGGCATGGGCACTGCAGGGGCCCCCAGGGGCCCCACGACAATCCTTACCACCATCCTGTTCCTGGCGGGCGAGCCGCCAGGAACAGGATGGCGGTAAGGATTGTCAGAATCCCCTCGGCGGCGCAGCGAGCTGCGCCGCCTTGGAGGATTCTTAGGGGCAGTGGAAAACCGGCGGGAGACCGCCGGTTTTCCCTTTCTGACCGCAGCCAAAGCGCCGCGGTCAGAATGCCCAAGGGAGCACCGCCGGCCTGTCGGCGGTGCTCCCGCCCCCGTTGGCCCTGGCGGTTCTCTACCGCCAGGGTCATAATGAGGCCCTATATGTATATTTCTATTTATTTATAGTTTCTTTGGAAAATATGTATTGCTACTGTCATAACAATAAAATACACACACACTCTTTTAAACCTGTCTGACTAAGTATTTTTTACCCATGATTCTAATTAGGTATTGTATGTGCATATGTGTGTGTATTCATGTGTGTGTGTGTGTATAAATATATATATATATATATATATATGTGTATGTATGTGTATATGTTGTTTCTGTGCTTGGCATGTTTGTGGATCATTGCATGGCTCCTGGTTTTTGGGTTGTTATACTAGATATCTATGAATTTCTGCTCTCATTTTATCACACTTATCTACTCATCACTCTTATGTCATGTCTCTATCAAACTATCCTCCATTCTCACTCTGACTCATCCCAAATCCCTTCGACCACTTTCATCTCCTAAATATCTCTGCCTAAGCTCTTCCCTCCACCTCCACATCTAACTCACCAAACCTCACTCTACCTCTGTGACCTCCCACACAACCCTACTAAATTCTCCTGCATTCATCTCACCCTGCTACTATTTTCTCCCTAACCCTTCCACATACTCTTCCCCCACAGCCCCCCTTTATTCATCCCAAGCCTTTGGGTTGAGTAAATGAAGGATATACTCCCAATTAACACTTCTGGATTTCTTTCCTCCTTCACCCCTACATTACTCCAGTCAATCTAACTAACAAACTCTCATATCCGCTGCTCAAATTAACTCATAATAATACTAAAACTGTACTCATTATTAAATGATACTAATCCATCACTAATTCTTGTTGGGTTCCGGAGTAGCGTGCTACTCATCGAAAAGCGCTTCAACGCCTCGTCAGGGGTAGTAAGCGCTATATAAATACGATTACAATACAATACAATACAATATGTGCCAATGATGCCAGAATAGGATAGCCCAGAATTTCATTCCAGTATGGGCAAATATTGGGACAGTCCCACCAGATATGCCTAAAATCTCCTAACATCCCACATCCCAGCCAGCACCTATCAGAGACCTAGGGAAAGAGTTTTTTTAAGGTTCCCTGGGTAGAGATACCAGTTGTAGAGAAGTTTATAATGAGCTTCTCTAGCACCCATGGAGTGGTTATATTTGACTATATCATGGAACAGGCGGGACCAGAGACTCTCCTCCACCGGAGATTCCAACGTCCGCTCCCCAAACACCAAATGACAAGGAGTGTAAGTGCGTTGTGCTGATATCAATAATCTGTAGCCGCCGCTCTCATATGAGGTTGAGTAACCCAATGGAGTAATTGATTATAATGAAAGAGTTAAAAAATGGGTAGATGGAAGTCCCTACAACAATTTTCGAAGGTGTGTATCTGGTCCTCATGAAAAAGACCAGCAATCGTCCCACAAGACCCCTCTCTCCAATTATCAAAGGGTCCTGGTGTAGCTCCCGGGGGGAAGGCCATGTGATAATGGATTGGGGTATGGTGTGAGGGGAAGGTCGTAAGTCTGAGGGTGCTTGTCACCATGTCCCACACCTTGAGAGTAGTAGCCGTGGGGGTACTAAGGTAAGCATTTTTCGGGTGGTCACACCTAGGTATCAACAGCACATCCCGCAATGTCCGCCCCGTTATTGCCCTATCCATGTGCAACCACAGCTTGTCTGATTCTCGAAGGGACCACTCCGCAATAACCCGGAGCTGTGCCGCTCTATAGTATATAAGAGGGTCCGGAAGGGCTCACCCGCCCCTGTCTCTGGGGCTTGTAAGCAGTCTGTTAGAGAGCAGGGCTCTAGCGTTCTGCCAAATAAACTGAGTAAACAACCTACGAAGCTCGGTAAAAAAGTCTGGAGTAATGTCAATGGGCAGGCTTTGGAACAAATATAACAACCGCGGGAGAACCGTCATCTTAATAGTGTTAATGTGGCCTAACTAAGAGTGCCAGAGTATTGACCATCTCTTAAAATCAGCTCGCAATGTCCTAAGGAGGGGCGGAAAATTTGCCTTGAATATGTCAGTCACCCTAGGGGTGAGCCGTACTCCCAAGTACAACATTTCTTTCTTGGCCAAGACGAATGGAGAAGGGGAGGCCAACACACTCATCTCTGTGGAAGGGACCATTAAATTGAGGATATAGGATTGCCCCTTATTCACTTTGAAGTCTGCTACCTGCTCAAAAAGAATCAACTCTTCCAAAACAGTCTGAAGGGTCATTCATGGATGAGTGACAAAAAGCAGAATATCGTTGGCAAACAATGAAATCCTATGCTGATCGGAGCCAAATAGAATGCCATGAAAATTCGGATCTGCCCTTATCCGGGCCGCTAGTGGCTCCATGCTAAGCGCAAAAATCAGCGGAGAAAGAGGACATCCCTGTCTGGTTCACCTGGACAAGTCAAAGAAATCTGATATCACCCATTGACACATATTTGTGACCTGTGGCCCGAGTAGTTGCTCATCACCATAGCTATAAACTGTTCCCCAAACCCAAAGCACCAGAGAGTCGCCACCAAAAAGGACCATTCCACCCCGTTGAAAGCTTTCTCAGCATCCAGTGCTAACAGTATAGCCGGGACTTGCTTCTTCACCACCTTTTCCATCAGGTGGATGACCCTTCTAAGGTTATCATGTGTTTGCCAACCCTTTATAAAACCAGATTGATCCAGATGAACCAAATCCGGCACCACCCCTTCAAGCCTCCGTGCCAGTATTTTGGTGTACAGTTTTGCGTCGAGATTGAGCAGGGCAATGGGCCTATAGGAAGCACAAAGCTGAGGATCCTTCCCCTCCTTAGGAACAAGTGAGATCAGGGCTTCCCCCATAGTAGGGGAGAGAGTGTGCTCGGATCGTATGAAATCGAACAGTGCAGCTAAATGGGGGACGAGTTCAGCCTCAAAAGTCCTGTAGAAATGCGCAGTGAAACCATCAGGACCCGGGGCTTTGTGCAGAGGAAGGGATTCAATGGCCATGAGTAATTCATCTAAGGTGAATGGGGCCTCTAAAAACTCATTGGTATCCCTGGAGACCTGCGGAAGCTGAATGTGGCGTAAAGAGCTCTCCTGGGCGGTAGCACTCGGGTTATCTGAGGTATACAAGCGAGTATAACATTTTCTGAAAGCACGCACTTTCTCCTCCTCTGAATGGTGCTCCCCAGATTCATCACACACATGCGCAATATAGCCCTTAGATTGCATAACAATGCCACCTCTGCCCTATTCATGTAGCTAGACTGTGTAGGAAAGTACCATCTTGCCTGGCATGTTACCCCCATATTTCACTGTATATATGTTGTTTTAGTCTATGTGTCACTTGGACCCTGCCAGGCAGGGCCCCAGTGCTCATAAGTATGTGCCCTGTATGTGTTCCCTGTGTGATGCCTAACTGTCTCACTGAGCCTCTGCTAACAAGAACCTCAGTGGTTATGCTCTCTCTCGACTTTCAAAATTTGTCAATAACAGGCTAGTGACTAAATTTACCAATTCACATTGGCATACTGGTACACCCATATAATTCCCTAGTATATGGTACTGAGGTACCCAGGGTATTGGGGTTCCAGGAGATCCCTATGGGCTGCAGTATTTCTTTTGCCACCCATAGGGAGCTCTGACAATTCTTACACAGGCCTGCCACTGCAGCCTGCGTGAAATAATGTCCACGTTATTTCACAGCCATTTACCACTGCACTTAAGTAACTTATAAGTCACCTATATGTCTAACCTTCACCTGGTGAAGGTTGGGTGCAAAGTTACTTAGTGTGTGGGCACCCTGGCACTATCCAAGGTGCCCCCACATCGTTCAGGGCAAATTCCCCGGACTTTGTGAGTGCGGGGACACCATTACACGCGTGCACTGTACATAGGTCACTACCTATGTACAGCGTCACAATGGTAACTCTGAACATGGCCATGTAACATGTCTAAGATCATGGAATTGTCACAATTCCATGATCCCCCGGGTCTCTAGCACAGAACCGGGGTACTGCCAAACTGCCTTTCCGGGGTCTCCACTGCAGCTGCTGCTGCTGCCAACCCCTCAGACAGGTTTCTGCCCTCCTGGGGTCCAGGCAGCCCTGGCCCAGGAAGGCAGAACAAAGGATTTCCTCTGAGAGAGGGTGTAACACCCTCTCCCTTTGGAAATTGGTGTCAGGGCTGGGGAGGAGTAGCCTCCCCCAGCCTCTGGAAATGCTTTGATGGGCACAGATGGTGCCCATCTCTGCATAAGCCAGTCTACACCGGTTTAGGGATCCCCCAGCCCTGCTCTGGTGCGAAACTGGACAAAGGAAAGGGGAGTGACCACTCCCCTGACCTGCAACTCCCAGGGGAGGTGCCCAGATCTCCTCCAGTGTGTCCCAGACCTCTGCCATCTTGGAAACAGAGGTGTTTGTGGCACACTGGACTGCTCTGAGTGGCCAGTGCCAGCAGGTGATGTCAGAGGCTCCTTCTGATAGGCTCTTACCTCTCTTGGTAGCCAGTCCTCCTTCCTTGGTAGCCAAACCTCCTTTTCTGTCTATTTAGGGTCTCTGCTTTGGGAAATTCTTTACATAACGAATGCAAGAGCTCACCAGAGTTCCTCTGCATCTCCCTCTTCACCTTCTGCCAAAGGATCGACCGATGACTGCTCAGGACGCCTGCAAAACCGCAACAAAGTAGCAAGACGACTACTAGAAACCTTGTATTGCTTCATCCAGCCGGCTTTCTCAACTGTTTCCAGGTAGTGCATGCTCTGGGGGTAGCCTGCCTCCTTTCTGCACTAGGAGCTCTGAAGAAATCTGCTGTGGGTCGACGGACTCTTCCCCCTGCAACCGCAGGCACCAAAAGACTGCATCACTGGTCCTCTGGGTCCCCTCTCAGCACAACGAGCGTGGTCCCTGGAACTCAGCAACTCTGTCCAAGTGACTCCCACAGTCCAGTGACTCTTCAGTCCAAGTTTGGTGGAGGTAAGTCCTTGCCTCCCCACGCTAGACTGCATTGCTGGGTACTGCATGATTTGCAGCTGCTCTGGCTCCTGTGCACTCTTCCAGGATTTCCTTTGTGCACAGCCAAATCTGGGTCCCCGACACTCCTTCCTGCAGTGCACAACCTTCTGAGTTGTCCTCCGGCGTCATGGGACTTCCTTTTGTGACTTCGGGTGGACTCCGGTTCACTTTTCTTCCAAGTGCCTGTTCAGGTACTTCTGCGGGTGCTGCCTGCTTCTGTGAGGGCTCCCTGAGTTGCTGGGCGCCCCATCTGTCTCCTCCTCCAAGTGGCGACATCCTGGTCCCTCCTGGGACACAGCAGCACCCAAAAACCTCTACTGTGACCCTTGCAGCTAGCAAGGCTTGTTTGCAGTCTTTCTGCGTGGGAACACCCCTGCAAGCTTCATTGCAACGTGGGACATCCGTCTTCCAAAGGAGAAGTCCCTAGCTCTCTTCTTTCTTGCAGAACTCCAAGCTTCTTCCAACTGGTGGCAGCTTCCTTGCACCTGCAGCTGGCATTTCCTGGGCTCCTGCCCACTCTTGACACTGTTTCGACTATTGGACTTGGTCCCCTTGTCTTACAGGTACTGAGGTCTGGAAATCCACTGTTGTTGCATTGCTGGTGTTTGTTTTTCCTGCAGAATCCCCCTATCACGACTTCTGTGCTCTCTGGGGGTAGTAGGTGCACTTTACACCTACCTTTCAGGGTCTTGGGGTGGGCTATTTTTCTAACCCTCACTGTTTTCTTACAGTCCCAGCGACCCTCTACAAGCTCACATAGGTTTGGGGTCCATTCGTGGTTCGCATACCACTTTTGGAGTATATGGTTTGTGTTGCCCCTATACCTATGTGCTCCTATTGCAATCTATTGTAATTCTACACTGCTTGCATTACTTTTCTTGCTATTACTTACCTAATTTTGGTTTGTGTACATATATCTTGTGTATATAACTTATCCTCATACTGAGGGTACTCACTGAGATACTTTTGGCATATTGTCATAAAAATAAAGTACCTTTATTTTTAGTACTTCTGTGTATTGTGTTTTCTTATGATATTGTGCATGACACCAGTGGTATAGTAGGAGCTTTACATGTCTCCTAGTTCAGCATAAGCTGCTTTGCCATAGCTACCTCCTATCAGCCTAAGCTGCTAGAAACACCTCTTCTACACTAATAAGGGATAACTGGACCTGGCACAAGGTGTAAGTACCTCTGGTACCCACTACAAGCCAGGCCAGCCTCCTACAGACTCCAGTTTGCCTTTTATGGAGGTCACCTTCCTTTGATTCTGCCAAGCGGGGGAGAGCTTGTGAACCCTTTCAGCCTCCTGCAATGCATTCTCCAAGCCTAGTCTCTCTTCAGCTTTTAACCGATAAAGTGAGCTCGCTAAAAAGATACATGTGCCCTGGATGACAGCTTTTAACGCATCCCAAATAGTAGGGAGAGGGGGTCCCCAGGTTGATTACTCTGAAAGAACTCACTGAGAGCTCCCCTCAGCGTATCGCGGGTCGTTGGGTCTCTAGTTAACATGTGTGGAAAATACCAGTGCCCCCTCTGTGATTTCGGGAGGTGCCACTCCAAACTCACCTCAACCGACGCGTGATCTGAGATGATTATCGGATGGATAGTGGCCGTTTGGAGGAGCTTTCGAAGGGGCTTGCTTATGAAAATATAATCAATCCTAGAATAGGACCTGTGTGAGTAGGAGAAAAAGGTATAGTCTTTTACCATTGGGTGAAACACGCGCCAAGAGTCAAGAAGCCCCAATCTGTGAAATGCCATCTTAACGGATTTTGCAGACACTAGTAAGCGATCTTTTTGGGATGCGTTGTGTCTGAACGGTATCCCAAATCAGTTTGAAATCTCCCAAAAGCACTATCTCACCCTTCGCAAAGCCCTCCAACACATCCAGAAAGTGCAATAGAAACTGTGTTTGGCCACTATTAGGCGCATAGAGTGTGGCTATCGTACAAACCTCGCCGCCCAGGGATCCCATAACTAACAAAAATTGGCCCTCCTTGTCTAGATGTGACCCCGAAGGATGAATGTGCATGGATCGATGAAACAGCGAGGCTACCCCACATTGCTTTGTTGTCTCAGATTCAGTATATATCTGCGGGTAGTGTTTGTGCTGCAGTCTATGGGCGTCACCTTCTTGAGATGTGTTTCCTGCAATGCCACTATATCTTACTGGTGGTCATCAAAGAATTTCCGCAGCTGTGACTGCCTGTTAGGTGAATTCAGCCCCTTAACATTCCATGTTAAAAAGTGTAACATTATACCAAGGCATCTAATAAGCGTTCGCCCATGATTACTTCTGACCAAATGTGTCGCCCTGGAGCCCCAGTGCCCCCCCTTCATCCCATGCCTCCCGTCCTCCTCCTCCCCCAAACTGTCCACCCGCAGGAAATAGGGACAACAAACAATAATCAAACATCAAGAATGATAACACAAAAAATAACATCATAGCGACTATAAGTCTCTGAAATTGAAACAAGAAACTTCGTGTAGTCCTCATGATCTGGAGAGGGTATTCATCCGCCTCCACCCCCCAGCAGACCCCTGACAGAAGCACATAAAGTCCCTCATTATGAACACACCGGTCCGTACCACACCGCCGGTGGTAAAAATCGCCAACAGAGGATCGGTCCAGACCGCCAAATAATGTACCAAACAAACACAGGCATCCAGAAATCAATCCACCGCCAGTAGAGGAGTTCCGACGACGACGGCAGAATCTGCACACAGGCCTATGGAAAGGCCCAACCCACCCATCAAAAAATGAACCACCAGTCCGCCGCCAGTTCTGGGGCAGGAACCCCCGCCACGCAAAGCCAGGCAGAAATGAACCAAATCCAATGAAACACTCACCGGAGGCCCTCACAACGCGCCGACGCAGACATGGATAGAGAGCTGCAGATCATGCCAGCCCTGCTCCTTGCCATATACCTCCACGACCGAGACCGCCGACGAAGACGACAACGGTAAGTAACGCAACCAACTAAACGAGGGAGGAAAGGGCACAGTTACATACCCACCCACTCCACCCACCCTGCAACGCCCCCCCCAACCCTTCCCAGCAGCACAACCCATACACCCCACAGCAAGAACGACTTACCCGAAACAAGGCAAATCCAACTTGACCATAGTACATACAAATGCCCCACACCCATAAACAATTAAACAAAAGACCAGGGTTCAACAGTGTGCCGCCAAAACACAGGCCACACAGAAATATTTTATTAAAGCTCACAGAGCCAGCTATTTCAAACAGGGCCAATGGCTAGTCCGTACCGCTACAAGTGCCATGGGCCACAACGGACCCAACCTGACTCCCAAAAGTGCACAGTACTCCACCTAATGGGGCAACAAAGGGGCATCCAGGCACCTCACGGAACGGGGGCAGGGGGCGGTGGGGGTGGGGATTTGCGACAGGGGTGGGCCTTGGACTTTCGTTTGGAAGGTGGAGAGGGTGTGGGGTTCTCCTTTGAATGTGGGGGGGGTGTTTTGAGCGGGTGGAGCCAGATGGACTTGGCTCTGCCCGGGCCTTTTTCTTTTCTGGGGAAGGGGCACGGGAATGTGAAGGGCGGACAGGGGTGGGCTGTGAAGTGGAAGGAGTGGAAAGGGCAAGGAGGTGAGCACGCATAGGGACAAGACGGGGTGGGCCAGTGGGTTGGAAGAGGTCAGCATGGGAGAGGAAACGTTTTTTCAGAGCAATTGGGGTGGTCCTGGATGAGGGTGTGGGAGTGGAGGCAAAGGCAGTGGAATTATGTGGTGTAGGGGTGCGTGTAGTCGGTGCAGGTGACTGGACAGTAGGATGTGGTGTGGTGGATGTGTGATGGATGGGGTCTTGGTGCGTTTGTGTGTTTTTGGAGGAGGGGGGTGGACGCAGTGGGAGAAGACAGGCAGCTAGTGTGGATGTATGTTGTGTGGGTGTCTGCAAGTCTGGTGAGCGTGCTGCATGTGTCAACTACAGTAGTTGTGGTTGGTGCAAGTGTGGTGTATGGGGTGCATGTATGGATGTCTGCTATTTTGGTGAGTGCAGTAAGAGGAGCAGTGACAGAAGGTGCAGTGCATGAGGGTGTGGATGTAGAGGGGACAGACAGGGAGGCGGAAGAGGTGGGCACACTGGGGGAAGTGGATGTTGTGTGCATGTGTCTGTTGGCTGTGTGAATGCTTGTGGTGGGAGGTGTGGTGCTTGTGTTTAGAAGTGTGCTTCTTGTGTGTTGATGTGCTTGACTGCGTGTCTGAATGTGTGCTTTGGATGGGTGAAGGGAGTGGGGTGCTGGAAGGGGTGGAGGAGGTTGGAGGGGGGACAGAATGACCAGGGAAACTCTAGCGGTATGAGGTCTCTTCCACAACGAGAGGCCTGGATTACAGTGGGCAGACATTTTGGCAGTAACTACGCATCTCAAAATAAAAATGTGCACAATGCAGGCCCTACTAGCCACATGAAGCACCTATGCATGTGACCATTCCGTAATATACCACAAATGAAAAACACTGTTCCCTCATTGAGGTGTAGATGTAGATCTGTCAAGAAGCAGTTAATGTTGAGTCACTACAATAAAATATGCAGTGCACAATTGATGGCAATGTGTGCCTATGTATGTGTGTTCATCACACCTTTTTGATACCCCTCGTATGTACCGACCCTTATGGCGAGGAAGGGCACCATCAGTGTACAGACCACTTGAGGACCATGGTGGAGCATCAGATCATAATCAATTACAGACTCACCCGTGCAACAATTCAGGAACTTTGGGTTTTACTGGATCCTGCACTAACTCCGAGAAATCGTAATCAGCATGCCATCCCTACTGAACTGCAGGTGCTCTCCGCACTCTATTTCCTGGCCACGGGCTCATTTCAAGTGACAGTGGGCATGGGTGCTGGATTTTCGCAGCCAATGTTCAGCATGGTACTGACAAGATTTATAAATGCATTTGTACGACACCTGCAGTCCTATGTGAGGTTTCTCCAAAGTACTGACCTCCCTGCCATCAAGTCAGAATTCTATGCCTTTGCTAACATACCCCATGTGATAGGTGCCATCGATGGCACCCACATACCGATCATCCCCCCAAGAGTCAGTGAACAGGTGTACAGAAACAGAAAGAACTTTCACTCTGTGAACATCCAATTGGTATGTACTGCAGACCAGTACATCTCACATGTGAATGCCATGTTCCCAGGTTCAGTCCATGATTCCTTTGTGTTGAGGAACAGTAGTGTGCCACAGAGGATGGAACAACTCCAAGAGGACAGAGGGTGGATCATGGGTAAGTGTGTCTGTCACAAACTGACACATAGCAGACAGCCTGGCTGTCTGACTAGAGGGCTTAACAATGACTACTCTGTATTGCACCTTTTTCTAGGTAATTCTGGCTATCCAAACTTGCGTTGGCTCCTGACACCAGTGAGGAATCCTAGGATGGATGCTGAGAGGAATTACAATGAGGCCCATGGACATACTAGGAGGGTGATGGAGCGCCCAACAGGTCTCCTGAAGGCTAGATTTTGTAGTCTACATATCTCTGGGGGTTCCCTGGCCTATGGGCCTGAACAGGTGTGTAGAATAGTGGTGGCCTGCTGCATGCTGCACAATGTGGCAGTGAGACATTCTATCCCCCTCTTGGAGGTGGAGGGTGCTGTATGTCCTGACCAGCTTCCTCAGAGAGGGGAGGAGAGTGATAGTGATGATGCGGAAGGGGAAGATGTCAATTCCAGGACCCAACTGGTACAACTCTACTTCCAGTAACTGTGTGAGACTAAGGGCTGACATTGGGGTTTGTGACACATACTGTCAGTGTGCTCAGTCATATGGGGGGGTTGAAAATAATATGTGAAACATGGTCCAGGTCTGCATGGTCCAGACTGATATTTTCTGCATTTACTTAGGGCCCACATTTAGGCACACAGGACTCCCTTCATGCAAAGATTTGACAATAAAGTGGTTATCAGCCAGTTGCATCCATACTTCACTTTGTTCACATTTTAACACAGGGGTCAGTGTTACAGGTGTGAAATGTATTGGTTGCAGGGAGTGAATAGTGCTATTTACAGTGATGGCAAGTCGTAGGGGGTGGGTGTCCTCAAAGCCAACATGGTGGCAACCTTGTTGGTAGTATTGATGGGTCCATCATTTCTTACATTAGTTCACATTGCCTCTTAGCAATGTGTGGTGGCTGATTGAGTGGGATGGTTGTGTGCAGAGTGTTTGCAGAGTTACTTCTTGAAGGGGGCCTTGTTCTTTGATGGGGTTCCAGTGCCATATCTTGGCCTGAGGGTCCGTTTGGGTGCCTGCGGTTGATCTTGAGGGGATGACATTGTAGGCCCTTGGGTTTCCTGTGAGGGAAGTTCCTGGGATGTTCTGCTAATGGTGTAATTTCATGGTGGGTGTCCGGTGCTGTAGTGGGGGCCTCTTGTCCTGTGTGGGTCTCAGACTGGGTTTGTACCAGCTACAGCAGTGCTCCTGCTATGGTGGCCATTGTGGCATTGGGCTGTTTCCACTGCTCCATAGCCTGTTGGTGGTGTTCCTGCTGCATCCTCTGACTGTGCTTCAGGGTGGACGCTATCTGTGCCAACCTGTCATGGGTATGCTGGTAGGCCCCAATACCTCTGATATCACGTCCTGGGCTGCTGCATCGATCCTGTGGCCTCCCCCCTGGCCCACTGATACCCTTGCACTTACCCTAGCCCCCTGTGCCCGTGTCCCCTGCACAGGTCTGGCAGTACCACTTGTACTGGGGCCCTCGCCTTCTTGCATGTTGGGAGTGGGAAACTGTGGCCTCTGTAGCTGTGTTCCACCAGACTGTGGCCTGGATACACTGGTGTGGGGATCCCTGGGCTGCTGGTCTTGACTGTATGGAGGGGTGACAGTGTTTTCCTGGGTGGGGCTGCTGCATGGTGACAGTCCAGGACTGTGTGAGGGGCCTGCCTGCTCATCAATGTCCAAGGATCCTTCACCAGTGTCCTGTGAGGTACCTCTGTCTCCCTGAGGGGGCACAGGCACTCCTTGTCCCGTCTGTTAGGGTGGCATGGGTGGTGGTGCCTGTTGGGCGACATAGACATGTCTGTTACAGATGCATAAACGTTTGGGGTGGACAGGACTGGGCTATTTTGTGCTGGGGTTAACTTTCAGTGGCCTTGCAGGGTGCCTTTGTGAGGTTGACACTGCATTTAGCTTCGACTGTGGGGTTGCATTGTGGTGGGGGGTGTCGTACCATTGTGGGTACTTGCAGGGGTAGGTGGCTGTGCACGGGGGAGGGATATGGGTCTGCTTGTGGGTTTGTGGTCATGCAGGCGGGGTGGATTTAGTGGCTGTTGCCTGGGTGGGGTGTTGGTCCTGGTGGGTGTGGGTGGGGTGGGGTGGTGCATGCATTACAGGTATGGTGTATATGGGGTATATGTTGATAACTTACTCAAGTCCATTCCTCCAGTGAGTCCCTCAGGGTGCAGGATGGCAGTATCTTTTCCTCCCAGTCTGTGTATTCTGGTGGTGTTGGTGGTGGTCCTCCCCCAGTCTTCTGGACTGCAATGTGGTGCCTTGATGCCATGTCCCTGACCTTCCCCCGCAGGTCGTTCCATCTCTTCCGGATGTCGTCCCTGGTGCGTGGACGGTGTCCCACTGCATTGACCCTGTTCACTACGGTCTGCCATAGCTCCATCTTCCTTGCGATGGGTGTGTGCTGCACCTCGGGCCGAATATTTGTGGCTCCACCTTCAGGATCTTGTCCACCATGGTCCTTAACTCCCTTTCTGTGAAACGTGGATGTTTGAGGGGGTGTCATGGTGAGTGTGGTGAATGGTGTCTGCACTGGGAACGCGGTGAGGGTGCTCTTCTGTGGGTCGGTGTGCGTCTCGTGTATGGTGGCGTTCAGTGTCTGCCTTTGGTTCTCTTCGTCTTCTCGACCTGGTTTCGTTGCAAAGGATTGTGGGGTATGTCTAGGGGTGTTTTATGGGATTATGGATGTGTGTAAGATGCTTATCAATGTGTGCACTTCTTGCTGTTGGGCCCCTTGCCGCCCGTGGCAGTCGGCACCGCCAATGGTCGTCCGGCCTCCACTGTTCGCCAAGGTGATTTGTGCATCATTATTTGGAGGGCGGGATGTGGGTGTGCTCGGCGGTGGCGGGGTGGGGAGGTCTGGGTTTCCCGCCGACAGGGTCATGGCGGGGAGTGGTGATCTGGTGATTTTTGGCGGGGTCGGAATTTTCGTTCATTATATGGCGGGTTTTCATTCACAGCCAACGGCGGCCTTCTGTTCACCGCCGCCACGGCGGTCGGCGGTGTTTCCCGCCGTGTTCATAATGACCGCCATAGTGTCTGGTGTAGAGACTTCCTTTGCTGCCCCTGGAGGGATGATTAGAGAGCTGCCCCGAAAGCGGTCAAGCCACCTGCATTCCACCGGTCTGTCCAGGGCCTCCACACTCTCCCCCAGTAGGAGGAACGCCACATAGCCCCTCTCAAAAGCCTTCGCCTTTGCCCCCAGAGATTTCCCCAGCCGGAAGCAAACAAGTTCACATACTACTCCTTGAGGGCTTTCCTCCCCCTCTGCGGCAACCTCCAACGGTCCCCAACGGGAGACACGACGGGCTCCTCCCGACGCCGCGACTCCTCTTGTCCAGCAAGGCCATTGTCCACACTTGTCTCCGGCAGGCCTAGCGCAGCCGACACCTCCCCACACTCCACAAAGGGGTACGGCTTGTTGTTCAGTTCAAAAGCAATGCCAAATGGAAATGTCCATCTGTACCAAATATTTTGCGCTTTCAACTCATCCATGATCAGGCGGAATTGCTGCCGTCGGAGTACTGTAGCTGGGGCAATGTCCTGGAACAGCACACATTGAGCACCTTGAAAGGACACCACATCTTATCACCTCGCCTTCTGCAGTATGCGCTCTTTAACCTTGAATGAGCTCAATTTCACCAAAATATCGTGGGGTCTCTTATTCTAGGTGGTGGGGCGGCTCCCCACCCTATGCATCCTTTCAATGTGTACTTCTGGATGATCATCGACCAAGAGATGCGAGAAGAGACCCACCACAAATGCCTCCAGATCTGGACCCTCACTGCCCTCCTCCAGCCCCCGCACTCTAATGTTGTCTCTTCGAGAACAATTTTCCAAGTCCTCACATTTAAGTATCAATAGTTGGAGTTGCAACTTGAGCTGCGAGACCTCCTTCTCCAAAGGACTTACTTGTTGTTTTATCTCTTGGACCCGAGTTTCAAGGTCTAACATGCGGGTCCCCACTGAATCCAAGTCCGCTTGAAGAGAGGTCATGCGTCTTGTAATGTCTGATTGAAGCACCTCCAGCACTGACTTCAAATCCGGCGTGAGTTCCTCTCGCAGTTCCCCCTTGTTCTGCTTTCCCTCTTATCTCATAACCATGCTTACAGAACCTCTCTGGAATGCACTTCTGAGTTTAAAGAAGACATTTATTGTTATTAATTCCCCACCCACAAGTTCCTGAGAGACGAAATTAGTAGATTGGAAGCACACGTTCAAAAGTAGTCGCAGCAATGAAAGCAAAATATATCAAAGTACTTCTCAGTTGCAATGTACACAGCAAAATATAAGTGATTATATTATAGCATAACTGCAAAGCAAAGCATAAAAGTCAAATTCATCACCGTAGGGCCTATAGCTCAGCTTCATCTTTCTGGGGTCTGCAAGTTGATGACTCCGGTCAACTGCGAGAAAGAGATTCTCTACCCAAACCGGAGGCAGGCAACTGACGTCTAGTTCCTGTCTGAAGTCAAGCAGATTTAAATCTAACTCACTGTAGCCCAGAGTCATCCTTAAAAGCAAACTCAGTGTGAGAGCCGAAGAACCTTGGTGAGGGACCAATTCTCCTGAGCTCACTCGCTCTCAAACTGGATTGCGAGGTAAACACAAAATCTACGTGCTCTTATCAGCTAAGGTCTGGTGTGAAGAAAACAGCTTGGTCCATCTTGTGGAAAAACACAGCTTGGAAAAAAACAGCTCATCTTTAATGTCTCAACTGCAATATCTAACCCCATGTCAAAGCCAATAGGCAGCTAACCTGAATATCAAATGTAATGTCTAATATCATGTCAAAGCCAATAGGCAGCTGAACTGAATAAAAAATGTAATGGCTAATGCCATGTCAAAGCCAACAGGCGGAATACATTGAGCAACTAATATGCGCAGTGGTGAAACACAAAGTCATTGGTCAAACACAAATAATAGCATCACATTCCACCCTATGACCAATTAATTTTTGTTTCACATGCCTCTTATTTTAAACAAAAACAAAAAACAACTATTATCAACACAAAAAAAACATTATAAGCAAATCAGATTGGAATGATAAAAGCAATCACTGTAAAGCAATGGAAGTGGATTAACATATTGATCTCATAACCTTTCACATCAGATACATCTACACAGAAAACTGTCTCTAAAATAGCAATTTGATGTAGCATGAGTTCTACTCATGTAAAGGTGCACGGTCCACCTGAAAGGTTTGCTGGCGAAAGTCAGAGTTCCACATGAAAAAACACAGACAGTTAACTGTTAAGGTTGCTTAGTTCCAGTGGAAGAATGTAATCAAACAAGTTGAACTCGAACTGAAGGCGCCAGTTGCGCAAAATGGATCCATGGGGTCTGTACTTTAATCAATCAGGTTCAGGCTGGGGGTTCGGTCCCTTCCCCAACCCCACACGCACACACCTGAAGGGAGACCACACAGCACACTCATGGTCAGTGGCGAAACGTGGTAGGATCTGCAAAAGAAAAAAGTATGACTTTTCTTGCATATAACATTTATCATCTGAAATGTGCCCTTCCTCTTCCTTTCCCCGTTTTATAATCAGCAGGACTTTTTTGGGGGGCCCTTTGTTATGATTTCTGCAGGTTCTGGAGGGTCATTTGGAGATTCAACCCACACCTCAGCACTGAGGTTTTTATCTGCTGCACCACAGCTTCCCTTTCCTTGCACTGTCAGAAGGGCTGGGGCAGACTCCTTGTTTACCAAACCTCCATTCACTGCATTTTTGACAAGTTGGGCCATTCTGTCTCCAA
This sequence comes from Pleurodeles waltl, assembly GCF_031143425.1. Lineage (NCBI taxonomy): Eukaryota > Metazoa > Chordata > Amphibia > Caudata > Salamandridae > Pleurodeles > Pleurodeles waltl. The sequence continues at coordinate 772,897,291 of NC_090440.1, read as the reverse complement.
TTTGTATGAATGAATCAGATTCTTTTCTAGTTATCAGCATAATTTTGATTTTTCCTTGGTAATCTGCAGCAATCACTCCCCCTAAAACCTGATCAATTTGCCATATGTGTCCTGGTAACTTTCCTCTCCCCAACTGATCTTTGACTGTTTGTGGGAAAGATTGCTCTTGTGCGTGCTGCACAGTTTTTATCAAATCTAGGGGAATGTGCATCTCTCTCATCTCTGCCCACTTGTAAGTGGCTTTTTCTCCCAGGTGTCCACATTTCTGGTGCACCCACTTAGCAATCCACACTAAGTCAGAATTCTGGGAGTACACTTCTCTCTCAGAATTTTTCACTTTAACATCTGCAAGGCAATTGAACCAGTTATGTACAAGCCATGTGAAAAACCACATGGCGAAACCATTGGCAGTGAACCAAGAATCAGTGTAAAAACGACACATCTCAAGCAGCTCTTGCTTTAAAGTCTGACACACATTGTACAACGCTGTTCCTTCTCCTGTGGTAGAAAACAACTCTTCAGTCAATGAATCATTACTCAAACAAACATGCTTTTTATCCTCAGGGGACACAAATTCAAATAGTGCACTCAATTTCACCGGTGACTCTTTTACCTGTGGTACTTCCTGCACCCTCTCCACATCCTGAAAAGGGGCTTGTGACACCTGTTCATGTAGGGCTGCAGTGACTCTAGCCCTGTCTTGCATGTACCAGATCCAGTGTAGGATACTAGCTTCCTGTTCCTGTCCAAAACTATGAGATTTAGGTGAATTCATCACCCACTGCATGCTTGATATTTCAGTTTCCATACACCAAAGTTCCAGGGGCACTCTTGTCCTCCCCTGTTCCTTATTTACATGTAAATCAGTGTTTCCCTCTTGCACTGCGCAGAAACCTAAAGTCTGAATTATTTCATTTGCCAAATTAAAAGCACGCAGCTGCTTATATTTTTTCCTAGTGACTTTATACCAAAGTGTTAAGATTTCACTCAGATGAGGGCTATACTGTTTCCAAAAATCAAACCAACTCATGAAACTCGGTGTCTCTTGCTTAGTGCAAATAGTAAGAATCTTCAAAATCTTTTGTTTTACTTGTGCCAGTAACTGCACATTTTGCGACCGTACCTCTGCCATGTAATGAATTTTTCTTTGCAGAAGCGGTCTGTAAATAACATTCTGGGGGTCATTACAACCCTGGCGGACGGAGTTAAAGCGGCGGTGAGACGCAAACAGGCCGGGGGAAAAAAAAGGGAATTATGACCGTGGCGGAAACCGCCAACAAAGACTGCCACTTTAACACTCCGACCGCCACAGCGGTACAGACAAGCAGCGCGGCGGTCACCACCAACAAACAGGCGGGAGACAAAGTACCGCCCACAGTATCACAACCTACCAATCCGCCACCTTTTCCGGGGCGGATTCACCGTGGATAAAAACACGGCGGAAACAGCCATTTCAATGGGAAAACGCTCACCTCTACACACTCCACGAGGAACGAGGGCACCATGGAGCCGGAACTCCAAATACTCCCTGCGATAGTCTTCCTGCTTCTGTACGATCATCATCAACGCCGGCGTCGAAAACAACGGTGAGTACTGCACCTATGACATAGGGGAGGGGGGAGGCAAAAGTCAGGGACAAACACACGCAACACCTCCACCCCGACCCTCATCCACTACAACACACACACCAATGCATATCCAAACATAACAGTAACAACCCCAAAACCCCCCGGAAGAATGCAAAGACAAAAGGAAATGAGTGCAACCATTGTAATGTATCAAAATACAGTAACCAAATATATACAGATATATATACACATTCAACAAAATATACATCACGATTAGTAGTGCAGGTATGCACCATTCAATGTCCGTGGACCACTGGGCAATAAATGCATGGGCGAGGCCCACACACAATACCTGAGCAAAACGGAGAGAACACTGCAGGGGCATCAGATCGAAATACAACAGGCACCTCACGGGGAACGGAAGGGGGGGGCACCTCAGCCGGATGACAGCACTACGCCAGATCCACGAGGGGGATCCATGCCCATTGATGTATCCTGGGGAGTGCAAAGCCACAGTCTCTCAAGTCTCACAAGTGAGTGGGTTGCCCACTGTACCATCCTGGGGAGTGCAAAGCCACAGTCTCTCAAGTCTCACAAGTGGGTGGGTTGCCCACTGTTCAATCCTGGGGAGTGCAAAGCCACAGTCTCTCAAGTCTCTACAGTGGGTGGTTTGCCCACTGTACCATCCTGGGGAGTGCAAAGCCACAGTCTCTCAAGTGGATGACAGTCTCCACTGGTTCTGAAGGGGGACTGGTGCCCAGAGTGCTTCATCCTGTTAAGGATTGAGGTAGTGGATGCTGTTCTCCACTGGTTCTGGAGGGGGACTGGTGCCCAGAGTGCTTCATCCTGTCAAGGTTTGAGGTAGTGGATGCTGTTCTCCACTGGTTCTGGAGGGGGACTAGTGCCCAGAGTGCTTCATCCTGTTAAGGATTGAGGTAGTGGATGCTGTTCTCCACTGGTTCTGGAGGGGGACTGGTGCCCAGAGTGCATCACTCTCCCCATCACGGTCCCAGTTCCGTCACTGCCCCTGCCGCACATGGGCTAGCGGTGCTTGAGTTGGCGGTGCTTGCCCTGTTCAGCAGTGCTTGCCCTGGTCAGCGTTGCTTGCCATGGCGGTCTTTACCCTGTTCAGCGGTGCTTGCCCTGTTCAGCGTTGCTTGCCATGGCGGTCTTTGCCCTGTTCAGTAGTGCTTGCCCTGTTCAGCAGTGCTTGCCATGGCGGCCTTCTCCGCTGTGCTGCTCTTCCCAGACTTTGGCGCTTTCTTCTGCCCCTTCCCCACCTTGGGAGGAGTCACAGCTGACTCGACACTCCCCCCGGGACCCTTGTGAGCGGCTTTGCCGGCTGGATTCTTCCCCCTATCCCGTCGGGCACTGTCCAACTTCTGGTGCTTCACAGGGGGGGGACTGGCTGTGCTTTGGCTCCGCGTCACACTGGCTGCCCTGGTGCCCGGTGCACTCCACATACCTCTAACAGGCACCACTGGTACCGGAGATTTTTTGGCTGAGGTGCTAGTATGGGACCTATGAATTGGAGGGGGGGTGGTGGGAAAGAGGTCAACGTTGCTCAGGAAAAGTTTCTTAGGAACACTGGTACGGGTAGCTGGAGGGGGTCTGGGAGTGGAGGAAGAGGAGGTGGTTGTAGGAGGTGTAACTTTTGATGATTTGGGTGCAGGTGCATGTTCTGGAGGCTGTCGTGAGGTGGATGGATGTCGGGTTTGTGTGTGCCCGCGTTTGGGTACTTTGGGAGGGGGCGTCACAGACACACTGGGAGAGGACACAGGGGACGTGTAAATGGTAGTGGGGGTGGTGAGTGCAGGTGAGCGGGGTGTGGTGGTGGGTGTGCTGGTGCAGGTCCTAGTGGGTGTAGTGGTAGTGCATGCAGGTGAGAGTGTAGATGACACTGGGAGGGAGGAGGGAGACGACGAGGAGGGGGACACATTGGAGGCAGTGGATGTTTCTGTGTCTGTATGTGGGTGATGCTTGTGTGAGTGCCTGTGGGATGTGTGGTGCCTATGTTTGCCTGAGCTTCCCGTGTGTGTTGACGTGTGTGCAGCCTGGTCAGATGGTGTGATTGGGATAGGCAGAGGTACAGGGGATTGGGTCTGGGTGGAGGAAGTTGGAGGGGGGAGCCTAGAGACAGGGACAATGGCTGCCATCAGTGCTGAGGCCAGAGATTGCAGGGTTTGATGATGGGCAGCCTGACCAGAATGAATGCCCTCCAGGAATGCATTCGTGTGTTGCAACTCCCTTTCTACACCCTGGATGGCATTCACAATGGTAGACTGCCCAACAGTGAGTGACCCGAGGAGGTCAATGGCCTCCTCACTGAGGGCAGCAGAGGTGACAGGGGCAGGGGCTGAGGTGCCTGGGGCGAAGGTGATGCCCACCCTCCTGGGTGAGTGGGCACGGGGCGAAGGCTGAGGGGCTGCTGGGAGGGTGGTGCTGGTAGGGGGGGTGGCGGCTGTACCTGTAGAAGTGGGGGGCACAGATTTTGCCACCACCACAAGGGAGCTCCCATCGGGAGGACGAGTCCGTGTCGCTGGTTGCTGATCCGGTGACCGCCGTGAAGCTCCCCTCACCCTCCATCCCACTGGTGTATTTAGAGTCCATGGTGTGGCCCTCCATGGCCATGTGGGATGCAGCTACCTTGTGCTCCGGTGCCACTGTACCCCCGCCTGATGGGGAGAGCACAAAAAGGGGGGGACGACAGAAGAAAGACAGGTTGAGTGATTGGCTTACCGCTACCGTTGGCGGACAATACAGACACAGCAGCCCTCTGCACTACGCCACGCTGTTGGGCTCTACTGATGCAGTTCCTGGGATATGGCCTACATGGCTATGGTGGACATCAGCACACATAGATGACACAGGGGCATGTATAACTGTACTTGGCACTCTACAGAGGTGGGGTGGAGTGCCACATGGCCTGCATTACGGAGGGGCCTAGCCTACGGAACTCGCCCTGGCCTAGGGAAACCCACACCAGACACCTTCACTGCGCGCAAATTCCGCAGAATGATGTTGTACTCACCCCCTTGTGTCTGCTGTGATGCCCTCAAGCGCCCATCCAACTCAGGGTAGGCCACCGCCAGGATCCGGAACATCAGGGGGGGGTCATGGTGCGACGGGCACCCCTCCCACGTTGGGAGGCCATCCCCAGCTGAGCCTCCGCCGTCTTCTTCTCCAGCGGCAAATGTCCTCCCATCTTTTCTGGCAGTGGGTGCTCCATCTCTGGTGGACCCCCAGGGTCTGGACGTCCTTGGCGATGGCACACCACATAGCCTTCTTCTGGTGGGCGCTGACCTACATGACATGTACAGGGGAAGAAGAGAAGTCATTACCAACTGCACCGTCAAAGTGAGTGGCCCACATCCCTGCCCTTGCCATGTGGCACATGCATTCACAGTCCTTCATGCTCGCAGAAATATGCCCCCTTCCTTCTTACAGCCAGCCTTCTCCACCCAGACATAGCCCATACAACTTGCACCCTATGTACTCACCTGTTGGTCTGGAGGACCGTAGAGTAGTGTGTACTGGGGGAGGACCCTGTCCACGAGCTTCTCCAACTCCTGTGCAGTGAAGGCAGGGGCACTTTCCCCAGACGCACTAGCCAGTGTCTCTTCCAGACCGAGGTCACAGCAGCACTTGCAGTATAGGTCCTCTCCTGTCGAAGATCAGGTATCAAGTGATTCACCAGATAGAAAATGGCGGTGACGTCCGCGGCGGTGCGTATCATCACCGCTGGCGCACTTCGTCATTGGCTCCTGGGACCCATAGGGTCCAATGTTAACCAATGGAGCATTGCGCAGCGGTCTTCGACAGCCTACCGCGACGGTGTACAACGCCAGCGCAGTTACCTCACATCCTATTGTCCCAGTTTACAGGTCAGGCAGCCGCCATTTCAGGGGCCCACATGGCTTCACTTTCAACTGCGTCACACATACCTAGGCCTGGACTCAACACACTTACAGACAACTTTTTGGATTATGTTTCGTGTTCTGTGTAGCTGTGAGTACATACCTCTGAGTAGCCTGACTCTGTGGTCGCTGTTGTCCTTCCTAGGCACGTTCAGCTGGTGGACCTGTTGACAATGGAGGAGCGACATTTAATCATCACCTACAGGTTTGACCGTGCCACAATCCAAGAACTGTGTACCCAGTTGGAGTCTGACCTGATGTCAGCAATCCGCCATCCCACAGGAATCCACCCTCAAGTGCAGGTGCTGTCAGTGCTCCATTTCCTTGCAAGTGGGTCTTTTCAAACAACAGTGGCCATGGCATCAGGGATGTCCCAGCCTATGTTTTCCAACGTGTTGGCCAGAGTGTTGTCTGCCCTGCTGAAACACATGAGGAGCTACATAGTTTTCCATCAGGTGGAGGATTTGGCTGCTGTTAAAGGTGACTTCTATGCCCTTGGACATATCCCCAACATCATAGGTGCCATTGATGGGACCCATGTAGCTCTGGTCCCCCCCCCACAGGAGTGAACAGGTGTATAGGAACCAGAAGAGTTATCATTCGATGAATGTACAGATGGTATGTTTGGTACATCTCCCAGGTAAATTATGTGTTCCCTGGCTCTGTGCATGACGCCTACATCCTGCGGAATAGCAGTATCCCTTATGTGATGGGTCAACTCCAGAGTCACCGGGTGTGGCTATTAGGGGACTCTGGTTACCCCAACCTGTCATGGCTACTGACCCCAGTGAGGAATACCAGGACCAGGGCAGAGGAACGCTACAATGAGGCCCATGGGCGGACTAGGAGGGTGATCGAACGCACCTTCGGCCTCCTGAAGGCCAGGTTCAGGTGCCTCCATATGACAGGTGGTTCCCTATTCTACTCACCAAGGAAGGTGTGCCAGATCATCATCGCCTGCTGTATGCTTCACAATCTTGCTTTGCGACGCCAGGTGCCTTTTCTGCAGGAGGATGGTCCAGATGACGGTGTTGTGACAGCTGTGGAGCCTGTGGACAGTGATGAGGAGGAAGCAGAGGAAGAAGACATTGACAACAGGGACTCAGTCATCCAGCAATATTTCCAGTGACACACAGGTGAGAACACATTCTTGCCTACTACAACTACTTTCACACTTCTACCTTTATCCTGTCTGTCTATTTCAAGCAGTATTTGGTAACTGAGTTGTACATATCCATTACGGATTCACAGGTGTGGTTACCAACGTGTGTCATCTGATTGCATCCTTCATGGACTTGTGATGTGTGACATAGGTATGTTGACATTACATTTGAAAACGCATTTTGTCACTGTCATTGCTAATATACATTTTCTAAATCACAGACTGACTCCAGATTGTTTTGTGCTCCAAGGGTGTTTATTGAAGTGCTAATTATTGGAAGGGTGGAAAAAATGGTGATGGGTGATGATGGAGGAATGTCCATGGCAGAGTCCAGTCTATTAGTCTCACAGGTGCACTGCCCATATGGGCATAGGAAGTGGAGCTGGGGCAGTTCCAAAATGGACAGGGTTACTAGTGGGACAGTGGTTTGACAATCAGGGTGGTCTCGTTTCTTGACGGGTGTCTTGGCATCCTGCTCTGTCCTGTTCCTGGATCTCAGGGACCGCTTGCGGGGTGGTTCCCCGTCTGCAGGGGGTGGGGTGCTGGTGTGGTGGTCCTGTGGCGGGGCGTCCTGTCCATTAGCGCCGGCGGAGGTGGTGGGCAGTTCTTCGTCCATGCTAGTGTCAGGGGCCCCTTGGAGTGCCACGGTGTCCCTCCTTGTGTTGAGTAGTTCCTTCAGCACCCCTACGATGGTGCCCAGGGCAGAGCTGATGGTTCTGATTTCCTCCCTGAAGCCCAAATACTGTTCCTCCTTCAGGCGCTGGGTCTCCTGAAACTTGGCCAGGACCGTAGCCTTTGTCTCCTGGGAGTGGTGGTATGCTCCCATGATGGAGGAGAGGGCCTCGTGCAGAGTGGGTTCCCTTGGCCTGTCCGCCCCCTGTCACACAGCAGCCCTCCCAGTTCCCCTGTGTTCCTGGGCCTCCGTCTCCTGGACCGTGTGCCCACTACCACTGCCCCCAGGTCCCTGTTGTTGTTAGGGTGGTGGGTTATCCTGGGTTCCCTGTAGTGGTGGACACACATCTGATTGATGTGTCCTGGGGACGGAGGTATGGGCCCGCTGGGTGGGTGCTGTGCTGGTGTTTCCAGAGGTTGGAAGGTCAGTGTTGGGCTGTGCCTGTGCGAGGGGAACCGACTGTCCCGAGGCCCACGATGGTCCGGGCTGCTCATCTGGATCCAGTTGGCCAGAACTGCTGTCATCACTGTGGGCCTCTTCTGTGGGTGGGGTAGAGATGTCTGGACCCTCCTGTCTGGTGACGTTGGGTAGTTGTCCTACAGGGGTATAAAAGCATGATTATTGCATCTGTGTGTGTCATGGTGTGCTATGGGTGGGTGAGCGTGTACCCCAGTGCTAGCATTCCTGTGTGGGGCTTGTGTGATGATGGTTGGGGGGGTCTTATGGGTATGTGCTGTGGGCATGCTTTAGTGAGGGGTGACCATGCTTTGTTGTGTCAAGCAGGGCTTGGTGTTGGGATGGGTGGTTTATGTTATTAGTACATTAGTGAGGAGTTGGAGTGATAGGGGAGGGGGTGAGGGTGGGGGTGTGTGATAGCATGCAGGTAGGGTGGGGGATATGATAGTTAAGATTTGACTTACCAGTGTCCATTCCTCCACCGACTCCTCCGAGGCCCTCTGCATGCATGATGGTCAAGACCTGCTCCTCCCATGTTGTTAGTTGTGGGGGAGGAGGTGGGGGTCCGTCGCCAGTCCACTGGACCGCGATGTTGTACCTGGAGACCACTGAACGCACCTTCCCCCGTAGGTCGTTCCACCTCTTCCTGATGTCCTCCCGATTTCTTGGGTGCTGTCCCACTGCGTTGACCCTGTCCACGATTCTTCGCCATAGCTCCATCTTCCTAGCTATGGAGGTGTTCTGCACCTGTGATCCAAATAGCTGTGGCTCTACCCATACGATTTCCTCCACCATGACCCTGAGCTCCTCCTTGGAGAACCTGGGGTGTCTTTGCCGTGCCATGGGGTGGTGTAGATGATGTGTGGGGTGGTGTATGTGGTGATGAGTGTGGTGATGTGTAGTGGTGTGGGGTGTTTTGTGCGTGGATGTTGTGTGGGTGATGGTGTTGTGTGCCTCTGTGTGGCGGGGTTGTCTATGCTGTGCTCGCTCTCTGGCCTTCGTCAATAATTTTTGTTCGTAGGGGTTTGTGGGTGATGTGGGTGTGTGTTTTATATTGTGTTGGGTGTGTGGGAGTGGTGTTTGTATGTGTATCAGGTGTGTGTATTTTGAATTGTCCAATGTGGCGGTGTTTTGGAGATGTGTGTGTATTTTGAGCGTGGCGGTGTGTACCGCCAATAGAATACCCCGGTTGAAAGACCGCCGCGTGTATTCGTGGGTCGTGATAGCATGGGAGTGTTTCTGTTGGCGTGATGGTGGAGGTTTTGTTTTCGCCAGTTTATCACTGACCTTTGGTGTGACGGACTTGTGTGGGTGTCTGAATTTCGGCGGATTCCGAGATGTGGGTCATAATAGCTGTGGCGGATTTCCGCGGCCGCTGCAGTGTATTGGCAGTCTTCTGCACGGCGGTAAGCGGCTTTTACTGCCAATGTTGTAATGACCCCCTCTGAGCTCTGTTCTCAGTGTTATCAGTTAAGGAATGCACTTCAACTGCAAAAAGCTCAGGGGTATTTTGTTCCATGCCCAGCACACACGGAGGCTCAGACTGGCTCACAGCTGTCTTAACCCCCTCATTACTGGAATGGGAAAAGCCAGATTCTTCTAAAACAGCAGTTTTATAGCTTTCAGCATTATCTTGCATTAATGTGTTCTGGCTAATTTGCTCACGTAAATTCTTATTTTCATGTTCTAACTGCCTACATCTCTCCTGCATTTTTCTGTAAGCAGATAAAAGTATCCAAACCCTGCTGTCAAGAACAAAAGGAACATCATTGCTTTCAAAAGGCACATTTTCTAAATATGCTTTATCACAGCAAGAAAACAGGTTTCTCACAGCACCATCAGGCAGTTTAACTTCACATGCATTTTCAAACATGGTCTGCCGTGCTTCTGTAATTATCTAAACAACAAAAAACAATTACACTTTTAAACCGTGCACTTAGAAATCTCTAATTTTCTGACTCTGAAAACTGACGACTACAGCAAAATGTTCTGCTGTCCCTCTTATCTCATAACCGTGCTTACAGAACCTCTCTGGAATGCACTTCTGAGTTTAAAGAAGACATTTATTGTTATTAATTCCCCACCCACAAGTTCCTGAGAGACGAAATTAGTAGATTGAAATCACACGTTCAAAAGTAGTCGCAGCAATGAAAGCAAAATATATAAAAGTACTTCTCAGTTGCAATGTACACAGCAAATATAGGTGATTATATTATAGCATAGCTGCAAAGCAAAGCATAAAAGTCAAATTCATCACCGTAGGGCCTATAGCTCAGCTTCATCTTTCTGGGGTCTGCAAGTTGATGACTCTAGTCAACTGCGAGAAAGAGATTCTCTACCCAAACGGGAGGCAGGCAACTGACGTCTAGTTCCTGTCTGAAGTCAAGCAGATTTAAATCTAACTCACTGTAGCCCAGAGTCATCCTTAAAAGCAAACTCAGTGTGAGCCGAAGAAGCTTGGAGAGGGGCCAATTCTCCTAAGCTCACTCGCTCTCAGACTGGATTGCGAGGTAAACACAAAATCTACATGCTCTTATCAGCTAAGGTCTGGTGTGAAGAAAACAGCTTGGTCCATCTTGTGGAAAAACACAGCTTGGAAAAACACAGCTCATCTGCAATGTCTCAACTGCAATGTCTAACCCCATGTCAAAGCCAATAGGCAGCTAAGCTAAATATCAAATGCAATGTCTAATGTCATGTCAAAGCCAATAGGCAGCAAACCTAAATATCAAATGTAATGTCTAATATCATGTCAAAGCCAATAGGCAGCTGAACTGAATACAAAATGTAATGGCTAATGCCATGTCAAAACCAATAGGCGGAATGGCTAACTCCATGTTAAAGCCAATAGGCAGCTAAACTGAACAAAACATATAGGGGGTCATTCTGACCCCGGCGGCCGGCGGGAGCCGCCCGCCTGGAGGGAACCGCCAGAATACCGCTGCGCGGTCGAAAGACCGCCGCGGGTATTCCTGGTTTCTCACTGGGCTGGCGGGCAACCGCCAACAGGCCGCCCACCAGCCCAGTGGGAAACACCCCTCCATGAGGATGCCGGCTCCGAATGGAGCCGGCGGAGTGGAGGATGTGCGACGGGTGCAGTAGCACCCGTCGCGAATTTCAGTGTCTGCTAAGCAGACACTGAAATTCAGGGTGGGGCCCTCTTACGGGGGCCCCTGCAGTGCCCATGCCATTGGCATGGGCACTGCAGGGGCCCCCAGTGGCCCCACGACACCCCATACCGCCATCCTGTTCCTGGCGGCTTCGGGCGGTATGGGGGTCAGAATCCCCATGGCGGCGCAGCAAGCTGCGCCGCCATGGAGGATTGTACAGGGCAGCGGAAAACCGGCGGGAGACCCCCGGTTTTCCCTTTCTGGCCGCAGCTGAACCGCCGCGGTCAGAATACCCTGTGGAGCACCGCCAGCCTGTTGGCGGTGCTCCCACTGACCCCGGCGGTCCTTGACCGCCGGGGTCGGAATCAGGCCCATAATGTGCTACTGGTGAACATTGAGCAACTAATATGCGCAGTGGTGAAACACAAAGTCTTTGGTCAAACACAATTAATAGCATCACACGCCTTAAAGGTGCGGAGGGAGGTCAGAAGATCCTCCTTGGTGAGTGCCATGCCACCTGACCATTGTGTCTTGGGCACCTCAGATCCGGCAGGCGTAAATTAATTAGAGACCCTATTAGATTGTAGCTTCCTCTGAGGCATAAGCGCCCCTCAGACCGCACTCGCCGTGGTGTTCTTCTTTTCACAATAAGTGCCACTCCTGCTGCTGGCCCCCAGCTGCTGCTCACTGGGACGATTCCCACAGTAAAATGCTGGTGGGCACAAAAAAACAGATCCCTATGTAGGGAAAGGAGAAGTGACCCTCCTACAATGGCTCTCTGTAAAACCTCCTCAGGGAAATTCCACGAGGCCTGGCACAGGGTGCCATCTTGAGGTCAGACAGCCAGGTCAGGCAGGCCCCCAAAAAAGAAGAAAAACAGGCTTCCAGGAGCCTACCCTCGCCCCCCCCCCGGACCTCCATGTTGGCTTGTTGGTGGTGTCCAACAAGCCAAAAAGCCCTATTCTGCTGTCCCCGGCATACACTCCTCGCCGGGGCCGCCCTATGTACTCGGCGTTGCAGGAGTTGCTGCGCCTCTCCCCACTTGCGTGGCTGCCTGAAAACAGCAAGGGGTCCTCCCGCCCCCTCTGCCGCATCACTGCTGCCACCCCTTTCTCCCAGACCCGTGGGGGCCCTCTCACTTCACTCGGGGGCTCCACCCGATGCACGGGCCTCCGGGCTCCCACCGGCGTCTGGCTCCCAGGAGATGCGCTTCCTGCGCGGGTGCAGATCGCTACCAAGCCTCCCCAAAGTGCTCCACCGGCTCCCCCGGACTCATGGCATCGTCCAGGGAGCCACTCCAGCTACCGGCTCCCCCCAGACACCTGGTAAAAGGGTCTGCAGGCACGGGTGGTCACGGAGCCTCCGGGCTTCACAATCGGTCGGCCATGTTGGCTGGCCCCACCCCCTTAGAAAACATTTTTGCAGCCTGTTGTTGTCCTAGGATAATGGGACAACCACCAAATGTTCTCTAGGTCCCCATACAAGGTTAGTGGGGACCCCAAAGTAATAACCACTCCCACCATTCAGTGTCTGCTTAAGCTCTCTCGTGGCTGGGTTTTTTTTTTAACAACTTGGAGTTGTTTCTGTTATAAGGGCCTTGGTTGTAATATCATTGCAGTAGGCCTATTAGCTCAGAAAATGTGTAAGGCACTATGCTCTCTAGGGGCTAAATATATGGTTACACTACATTACTTTCTGCTATTTTCTTTTCATGTGGTTATGCCCTTTAGGGGCTAACTATATAGTTACATGATCATGTTTCTTACAAATCTTATTTTCATTGTAGTGTACTTTAGGGGCTGTTCTAAGCATTATAGTCAACATATCAACATAGTACAGTATTCGCGGCACGGAAACTCACCCCATAATGCATTGCATGGTATTACTTTCACAAACAGTTTTGCTTATAACGCAGCCTGTGAGGGTCCTGGCACAAGGGGACGGCCTTTAATACATTCACAATGTGCTCTCTCTGTCTACATCATCTCTGGGTCCTCACACTAGGTTAGTGGGGACCCCAAAACAATAACCTCTCCCACCATTTAGTGCCTTTTTAAGCACTCTCATGGTTGTAACTTTTGTTTTACAGCTGAGGTAGTTTGTGTTTTGAAGGCCTTGTTTGTAATTTCATTGCAGTAGGGTTGCTAACCCTAAAAATGTGTAATGTGCTATGCTCTTTAGGAGCTAAATATATGATTACAGTGCATTGCTTTCTGACATTTTCTTTTCATGTGGTTATGTTCTCTAGGGGTTAACTATATGGTTACATGACCATGTCTCTTACGAATGCTATTTTCATTGTGGTGAGCTCTAGGGGCTATTCTGAGCTTTACAGTCTAATGCTAAAAGTTTATTTCTGATAAAGGTTTTTATTGGATTTACATGATAATTTATATGTTTTATTAATCTCTCCTTATTGCAGTTATGACTATAATTCAGACCAATTTAACATCCTTATTACACTATGACTGTTTGAACACTCTTGATATGGTTGGGTGACCCTTCTAGTTTATTTGTCTCGTTACACCTCCAAGGCTGTCTTCTTTTGAGAATTCTATTAGCCAGCCATCAACTCTGATGGTAGGGTGGTGAAAGTGGTATTCCTTTGGAATTAGCATGGCAGATTTAAATTAGGATGCTAAATGGCACCATTTTCATTTTTGGCTGCAGATAGAGGAAGAAGGTAAATGGAAGTGCTTTAGATATATGCAGAGCCACTGGAATTATGTGGCAGGAAAGGAGTAAATTATGGGGCAGGGTTGACCAATTTATGTGGCAAAAATAGCTCTAACACAAGCACATGCAAGACCTATTACATTGCAAACGCTTGTTTGTGTTGCTGACAGATGCTGACTGTGCCCTGGGCTCTGTTAGCCAGACCCAGGCCACCGCTATTTTAAAACACACACATGTAGCACAGTACACTAGGCCTGACAGACCTTGTAATTCCCTCAAATATAGTAGGGCAAGGGGGTATAATCTGCCTATAAGCCTTTAGTATATAATAGGGCATGGAGATTAGATGCTCAGCAGAACTTCTGCACTTGCATGTGTGCACTGCTGTGTGTGCCTTGCAGCCTGTCTTTAAAAGTTAACTTCATACCATTTGCATGACAGCCCCTATAATTCCCTAGTAAATAATATGGCAAGGGGGTGCCAACTACCTATAAGACCCTAGTACATAATAGGGCACAGACGTAGAGGCCTAGCAGAATTGCTGCCCTTTGCATGTGGGCACTGCTGGAGGTTTTCCTTCATTTTTAAATGCAGCCTGACTATGCAGACTGAATTAAAATGGAGATGGTGTCCCAATTCGACTGTGATGCTGTGAGTACTTTACATGTAATGATCTACCTTATTTTCACATTTTAGGTACCCCCAGGTTCTCCCCTAGGTGTCTCAGGAGTGGGGGTTCATGTAACTATAAGCAGGAGCCTTATAAAAAAAAAATTCTAAACCCTTGTGAGGGAAATACTGATCATTTAATCCCACTCCCCAATTGTAGATACTGGGCCTTGTAGGCTATCATTGCAGTATTGTATTTTATTTTAATGGTAGCCTCCCCAAGCCACTGGTATGCTTTGAAGGGCACATTTGGTGCCCTCCTTGCATAAACCAGTCTGCACCAGTTCAGGGACCTCCAGTCCCTGCTCTGACGCGAACATGGACAATGCAAAGGTGAGTAACCACTCCCCTGTCCATCACCACCCCAGGGGTGGTGCCCAGAGCTCCTCCAGGTGACAACTTGATTCTGCCATCTTTCAACCAAGGAGGGCAGAGGCCTCTGGAAGCCTCTGAGTGGCCAGGTCAGGCAGGAGATGTCACATGCCCCTCCTGATAGGTGGTCACCTTGCTGGGTGACCAATCCTCCTTCCAAGGCTACATAGGGTCTCCCTCTTAGGTGGGTCCTCATATTCAACATGCAAGACTCCAGCAGGACTCCTCTGCAACATTTACTTTGACTTTTGACCACTGGAACTGCAACTGTACTTCACAGCAATCTACAATCTGCAGCTACAGCAACGACTCTGCTCTGCAACATTGTTTCTCCGGCTCCTTCCAGCAACTGCAACATTTTCCCGGCTGTGCATCCTCTGAGGGCGACTGGCCTTCAGCCTGCATAAGAAACAAAAAGGAATCTCCCTTGGTGTGAAGGAGTCACTCCCCTGCATCCACAGGCAACAACTGCAACAACAACCGGCAGCGTGGATCTTCTCTCATCCTGAGGTGCATAGAACCTGCATCCCGGGTGGTGGTTTGGAGTGGTCCTCTTGATCCCCTCTGCTAACTGTGTAACTTTGAAGATGGTAGGTCCTTGTCTATCCATGCAAGACAGTACCCCTGGGCACTGCGCCTCTTGCAGCTACCAAGGCTTGTTGGCATCTCCTCCAAGGGATCTTCAGGCTCCTTGTAGCCCTAACCACCAGCACTCTTCCCTGTGATGCACAGCCCACTGTGTGCTTCTCCTGCGACGTGGTACCCCTTTCCAAGTGTGCTGCATGGGCCTCACTGTGACTCCTGTGCTTGCTGCCTGTGTGTCGTCTGTGGGGGCTGCCTCCTCTTCTTCTAACTCTCCTTGTTGCTAAGAATCACCCGGACTCCCCTCCATGAGTTGAGCAGCAGCTCCAGTTATCGCAATCCACAACATTTGCCTTTGCCAATGCTTATTGGTGGTTTTTCCACACCAGAGACCGACTGCAATTCTTCATTTGGCATGCAACGTTGACTGCATCACTCTGGAACTCCTCTGCTGCTCCAGTGCTGCACTGCTGGCTGTCTTTGTTCACCATCAACCTGGTCCTGCGTCCACAGACGGGTGGGTAGTGGCTCCTGCCACCACCGGACACTCCAACATGAACTGGACTTGGTCCCGTTCCTTTCCAGATCTTCCTCTTCCAGGATCCACCTTTGGTTTCTTGCATTCTTGTCTGGGTCTTGCAATATCCTTCTCTGAAGTTGTTTTGGTGGGTTTGGGGAGAACCAGTTACTTTTCTTCTCCTGGTTGCTGGGGGGCACTCTGGTACTTACCTTCTGGGTTTCCAAGTTCCTCTAGTTCCCCTCTACCGATTCCACTTCCTTGGGTGAGGGCCTGACTTTCGCATAGCCTCTCAGATCTGCTGCCTGAAACTACAAGAGGAAGAAGGACTGCCCTTCTGGAATCTGGATCTGCACCCTTGGCTTGCACTTCCGAGTGAACTGTGCCTGTTGCTCAATCTGGTACTACACCCCTGGGGACGGTACCTTGCTTCAAGAAGGAGTCAGGAGTGGGCTCACTGCAGCTACAGGCAACCAGAGCTTCCCCTGCATCATCTGCAGCAAGAGCCTCCAGCCTGGAGTACATTCAGTGGAATTTTAAGGATGTGGCCAGGTGCATTGTGGGAATTGTGGTCCAACTTTCCAAGGGCCATCCAGGAGATTCCAGACCCTTGGATGTGTGTTTTGGACCCTTTGTACCTGTAAGGAGGAATTCGGAAACACCTCCTGAAGTTTGGAGGATTTGGGTAAAGTTGGCGCTCTGTGTTTTTAAGCACTAGGAAGTGTTATAGTCTTTATAAAATCATATCTCTAGTTCCAAGGACCATCCAGGAGATTCCAGAACCTTGAATTTGTGCTTAGGACCCTTTGCACCTGCAAGGAGGACTTCAGGAAACACCTCCTGAAGTTTGGAGACATTTGGTAAAGTTGGCACTTTGTGTTTCTAAGCACTAGAAAGTGTTTATTCTTTAAAAATTCATATCTTCAGTTCCCTACATTGGATTTTCGTCATTTTGGAGTCTATTTACTTATATAAATGTAACCTATTTTTATAAATTGGAGTGGGATTTTTATTGTGTGTGTGTCTCACTTCTTTACTGTATTGGTATTTTTGAATGCTTTACACTCTTGTCTCCTACGTTAGCCCTGCCTACTCGGATACAGGTACCAAGGGTTGATTAAGGGGCTAATTTACTGGTACCTTTACTGAATCTATATTTGGTTTGTGGCCTTATTGCCAGTGGTAGGTTCATACTTACCATTACCAATAACCCACTTACACACACAGACACACACACACCCCAATTCCCCCCGCCGCCCCCCCCCCCAACGAAAGTCTCCCTTTCAATAACGGTGCACTTCTCTGTTGAGGTTAAAGCCCGGGATGCAAAAGCAACCACGTGTTCTGTACCATCCTCATGCAACTAAGACAGGACTGCTCCAAGCCGTTTCCCACTAGCATCTGTTGTAATGAAACTTCTATATCTAGGGTCAAACCTCTGCAAAGCTGGAGCTGTGCATAAGTCCTCTTTAATAATTTCAAATGTCTTTTAACACTTACTTGACCACACAAATGTACTGCCCTTTTTTAACAGTTGTCTAATGGTACATCTGCCCAGAAACGTTGTATCCGAGTTCGGAATACATTTCAACCAATCCTAGATAGGACCTCACCACATCTTTATTCGGTGGGACCAGAGCCTGTCTTCAACCAGTTCTGTTTTAGGGGTGATGCCTTCAGAGCTAATTTGATGCCCCAACTATGTTACTTTTTTAAATGCAAATTTGCATTTGTTTACCTCAGCGTTCAAGCTATACTCTTCTAGGACTTTTAATACCTCATCTAACTCCTCATCAAGTTTCACCTTGTTTTTACTCACTTAAAATGCCTTGAAATTTTTTTACTTTTCCTTTCTTTGAATCAGCTGGTACATGAGACATTGGGACACTTTAGAGGTCGATGCTAGGCTGCATGGTACTCTCTTGAACTGGAAACACCTTAAGGGTGTTATAAAAGCTGTCAAGATGCTTACTGTCTTGATGTAAAAGTACCTGGTGGAACGCTGAGGTGAGGTCTGTCGTGGAGAACCACTTCATCCCTTTTGTTACAGACAGAACTTCCCTTGGGCGGGGTAAGGGAAACATATCCACAAAAAGGTTTTTATTTAATTCCCTTAAATTTACACTACATCGATTAAGTCCATTAGCATTTTGTGCTATGACCTAAGGGGCCAACCAATCAGAGGATTCTACCTGCTCGGTAATACCTGAATCCATCAATTTGCTCAATTCCTGAATCACCTCTTTTTTAACACTTAGGGGGTTATTCTAACTTTGGAGGAGTGTTAATCCGTCCCAAAAGTGACGGTAAAGTGACGGATATACCACCAGCCGTATTACGAGTTCCATAGGATATAATGGACTCGTAATACGGCTGGTGGTAAATCCGTCACTTTTCCGTCACTTTTGGGACGGATTAACACCTCCTCCAAAGTTAGAATAACCCCGTTAGTGGGATATTTCTAACTTTATGTACACAATGTTATGCGTTTTTCTTTGATACTATTTTGTGATGTAACCATTCAATTCTTCAACTTTGCCAGAAATGACGGATGGAAATTTATTAATAAACAACTCTCCATCTTGTTTGACATTCTTCACAATCAATACCGGGCCTGAACTATTGGAATCAAGTAAAATGCCCAAATCTCCCTGATCTGACCATCCCAGGACTGATTGTCCACTCATAGCTACATATATCTTATTCTGAGCTTTCCTGACTTTAAACTCAAATAAGAATTTATGGAATCCTAGGAGACTGAGGGTTCCCCTATGAAACTCTAGAGATTATTGTCGGGTTTTTCCAACATGTACCATATCTTATGGCTTAAGAGTTAGACCAAATCTCTTTATTAATTATCGTATAAGGTGACCCTGAGTCAGCCACCAACTCTACATGAATTCTGCCTGCCACCATATCACAAATAGTTTTTTTTTCCCCATTGTGTCCACCACTGTCCAAAATTTCCATCACACTGTTTTGTACACATAACACTGTGGACTTTACTAGGCTCTAATAATGCCTGCACTGCTTGCGCTAGCTTCTGGCACTGTACCCTAACTAATGCTCAGCAGGTGTGCATGGCTTGTAACAGCTGGTGTGCATGCCACCATCCTAGTTCTACAATCGATACACTGAAGAAAAAGTCTCACCCAGCAATAACATGCATTTTCCAACTTGAGTGCGCGTCACTGCTGCATACTTATGTTCATTTGCTAAGAAACAAGCCCTACCAAAGATGGCTGTTCTTAACATGGAGTACGACATAAATGTGTCCTTTTGTAATTCAATTCTGTGTCAGGACTGGAGGCGAGGAATATGCATTCCTTTCTTCACTCTAATAAACAGCATTTTCAAAGTACTCAATGAAGAAAAAACATATAACATCAGAACTACAAATCCCACGAAGCCTAGGGATGTAGGTGTCCATAGTAACCATAGTCCAATCATAACACAGTCTCTTCTATATAATCACAAGACGTCCCTTCCTGTTCCTCTTTCTTCACTGCTCATCAGTTAAGTCATTCCTTTATTAACTTCTCCTCACGTATCTTTTCATAGCATTATTGAAATACTGAAACTGTTGTTATAATGGTTTATTGCTTCCTGGG
Organism: Pleurodeles waltl; assembly: GCF_031143425.1. NCBI lineage: Eukaryota > Metazoa > Chordata > Amphibia > Caudata > Salamandridae > Pleurodeles > Pleurodeles waltl. The sequence goes on along the minus strand of NC_090440.1, from coordinate 772,877,978 downwards.
ACTTGTGTATACTTTTTTATCACACAGTTGGCTTTTACTGCCCAAGCGTGTATTCCCCATTAAATGCAGGTCCTTTAGGAGGCACTCGCGCGAGCAGACACAGTCCTGTCAGGCGCGTTGCAGCTTGTGCAGGTGCTCATTTAGCACTTTACCTGACTCACTTGCGTGTGCTAGGAAAATTCCTGTGAGGGTTGCTCTTTGGGTTTCCTCACAAAATTTCCCTGCCAACCCTCGCATTTACACCGCTATGGCCATTATTCCTATTTTGTATATATTTACAGACTGGGTATTTTTTGACACATAGCACTAACTATTACTCTTTTTCACAACAATAATTTTATTTGGTTGTAAGCAACTGCAAGAGGGCTGCCCTTATTAAGTTTTGGGCGTATTTTTTATTGGTGCTCTCACCCTCTTGGTCATGGATCAATGTGTTGACAAATACTCATCCTTTCAGGATGCTGAAGTAGAATAGCCTCCGCAAAAATTACCTGCAGGTATAGCAGGTGCTTTTGTTGGCAACTTCATGAGCATTAGCCTCCCTTAGAGACCAGGTTGATAAGCTTGCCAAAAGCATTCTGTTTTTTTTAATTCAACCTATTATCGCTGAACCAGGCCCTAACACTTCTGTAAAAGTGGGAAAGAAGGCCTATAAGTGTGAGGTAGGGCACTAGGAGGGTTTGGATAAGTTATTGGATGCCTTCCATAAAAGTGCGGGCACGCTTAAACACGCACCCTACTGCAATGATGTTCAACCTGGAGAAAAAAAGCAATGCTGTCGCCCTAAATTCAGACCTCGAGTATGGGGCTCCCTTTTGGGGGGAGCGTGATTCAGATGGAGACCGGGTGGGCTCAAAGAGCTATCTGTCTGCTCGGCAACGCAAATTGTGCATGGCAACATAACGAAGGAGATCCCTCATCATAAAAATTGACCCTAAACTTAGAGAATTTGGCATCATCTGAGGCAGGACCGGTTGCACAGGGTAACCTCCTTGGAGAGCCTTTTGTCAAGGAATTAGGGAAGTTTGTGGCAACATTTTCTGCCCTTGACAAGGTGCAATCCACTATTAAAACAAATCTTCCCTGAAAAGGTTTTTGCAGGTCCTGGAAGAGGCAGAGGCTGCTCCTCCAGCCGTTACTTCCAGCAAGGCCTCTCTAGAGCCCACTTTAAAAGGAACAGCGGTATGGAATAATGGAAGACAGGGGATCTTATACTCCAGAAGAGGTTCAGGAAATGGAAAAAAACAACTGTGCTGCTAGAGCAAGTGCTAATGCACCTGGATGAACTACCGGTAAGCAATACCCTTTTTTCCTCACAAAAACTGGGAGGGAGAATTCAGAAATCTGCTCACAACTGGGGGATGATTACCGCAGACCTTGGGTCCTTCAAACTGTTCAGGGTTTTCACATCAAATTTTATAGTTCCCCAGTCCTAAAAACCCGACTGAGACCACTAATTATCTCCAACAATGAAACAATCATCAGCGATTCAGATGTGCAGGATCTATTACAGAAAGGAGCCATTTACAGGTCAGTACATCACCCTCGTGGGTTCTTAAGCAATATATTTCTGGTACAAAAGAAAGACAAATGTTTCAAACCTGTAATAAATTTAAGAGAATTCAAGGAGTGGTTAGTCTAACGCCCCTTCAAGATGGAAGGTATACATCTCTTGAGAGACAATCTTTTGACAGGGCACTGGATGGTCAAGTTGGATCTCATAGATGCCTACTTCATTGTTCCCATCTTCCCTCCTCACCGGAGATTTCTCCGGTTTTGATGGAAGGTTCAAATTTATGAATTTCGAGCACTTTTCTTCAGTCTATCCTTGGCTCCGTGGTGCTTTACCAAGCTCTTAAGACCAGTGGTGGAGATTCTCCACACAAGGGGGGTTCGGATGATCATTTATTTTGGCGACATACTTCTGATGGACCAATCCCCTCAACATCTCAAATCCAATGCGTACATGAGTATTGCTCTCCTCCAGGATCTAGGATTTATCATCAACAAATAGAAATCGGATCTCATTCCAACTCAACAGATCACATTCCTGGGATTCCTCATCCACACGCTGATGGCTTCCCTCAGTCTTCCTCCATCACAAGTCACAATATTTCAGAAACAACTCCGGACAGCCATTCGACGAGACAGAATGTCTCTTCGTGAACTGGCCAGAATAGTAGGACTGCTCTCGTCGTCCATCCAGGCCATCTTCCCGGGGCCCCTACAGTATCGAGCCCTACAGACCCTAAAAGCCACTCACTTACGCAGGGGTCTAAGATACTCACAATTGATCTCCTTGACCTCAGAAGCCAGGAAGGAACTCCAATGGTGGATAGACCATATGGAAGCCTGGAACAGAAGAGCAATCTTCGGGATGACCCAAGATATAATCATAGAATCACATGCTAGCCACCTGGGCTGGGGAGCCAGATGCTGGAACATTTTGATGGGGGGGAAGATGGTGAACGGAGGAATTACAACTTCACACAAATTGCCTGGAACTCTTAGTGGGGTGATTTGCAATAAAATCTCTCACCAAGGACAATGTGTCATGCTGTATCCTGTTGCGGGTGGAGAACATCTCAGCAGTTCAATACATCAACCGCCTGGGAGAAACTCAGCCAAAAAAGTTATCAGACCTAACCAAGGATTTCTGGCATTATTGCCTGCAGAAACAAATTTCGTAACAGTGGAATACCTACCCAGGACCTAGAACACAATAGTAGATTGGAACGCCAGGATTTTCATGGACAGCAGGAATTGGCAACTAAATCGCCCTGTTTTCCAAGCCCTCATGGAGAGGTGACGTCCATGCGATCTGGATCTTTTTGCTTCTTGTTTGAATTATTAACTTCCTCAGTATGTGAGCTGGAGACGGGACCCGGATGTAGCAGCAATACCTGCGTTCCTTCAGGATTGGTCAAAGAATCATCCATATGCCTTTCCACATTTCTAATGATTCCCAGGGTGGTGGCTCAGGCCAGACGTCAGGCAGCATCTCTGGTGCTAGTAATGTCGATCTGGAAATCGCAAGCTTTGTTTCCAACATTGATGGAACTCTCCTGGGTTCTCATGATAGAACTGCCTTTATTCCCTTCAATTCTACAGAATCACCTAGGTTGCTTGCACCCGATGGTCCTTCAGGGTCATCTTTGCCTAATGGCCTGGAGGATTTCCGGCGATGCTGCAAAGAAGCTGCAAACTTCATGCAAAAAGCGCAGGCTTCGAGCACCACAAAGAGGTATTGATCGGCTTGGTAACGATGGAATAGTTGGGGTGTGGAAAAACATCTGGATCCCTTAGGGGCAGAAGTTACTCATATAACAAATGTATTAGCAGAATTGGCCCAGTCTGGATTAGCCTCTTGTACAATAAACTCCTTCAGGTCAGCTATTTTCTCAGGACATAATACAGTTGACAACAAACCTATTGGTGAACATCCTTGGATTTGTACATTAATGAGAGTTATTCGACTCTCTAGACCTCCTAAGCCCAGATATTCAGGTTTGTGGGATGTTAATATAATCTTACGATTTTTGTTGAATTGGCAAGATAATCGATATGTATCTAAAGAGGAGCTATCAGCAAAACAAGCCATCTTACTTTGTCTTATATCATGTAAAGGAGGCTCTGATACACGAGCATTAGATATTTCAGCAAGAACTTTCACTCCTGAAGAATTTTCTTCTCCTTCAATTGCCAGGTGGGTACGATGGATCATGGTGGAAGCCAGTGTTAATATTCATAAATTTGTTGCTCACTCCAAAAGAGGAGCTATGGTTTCTAAGGCCATCCAGGAAGGTGGCAGGTTGGAAGATGATATGAATGTGGCAAATTCGTAATTAGAATACTCTTTTTAAAAATTCAACTTTAAACCTATTTCAGAAGCTGCATCTCTAGTAAGTAAGATTTCAGCAGGTATAATCCTCGCCTCTGGTCCTGAAATATAATTTAAAAATTCCTAGCTAACGAGAAGGAAAGTTTCAATTCTATTAAGGGCAAGGAGGCTAGGATTATCCCACTCTCAGACGTCAAAACTTGATTCCCTGACCCTCCCTATAACTTCGTACTCAGTAAGTAATGTTTGTTAACCAATATTAATTTGTAATGTTTCTTCCAAAAGGTGTGCAGCTTTACACGTTTCCTATCTCCATCAAGATAATATTGAAATATATATATATTTTGTTTTTCTTTGTATGACAAGAAATAGTTAATCTAGAATAATTTTATAACATGCACTAATTTTATTGCATAGGGAATGATCAAAGGTTTGAATAGGATGGTCATCAAAGGCTGGACTTCCACCTGTGAAGAAGAGGAACAGGAAGGTACATCATGTGATTATATACAGGTGACTGTGTTATTATTGGACTATGGTTACTATGGGCAGCTACATCCCTGGGCTTCATGGGATTTGTAGTTTCTGATGTTATATGTTTTTTTCTTTATTATGTACTTTGAAAATGCTGTTTTAATAAAGTAAAGATAGAATTGCATAATCCTCTCCTCCTTGTCCTTAATAGAATTGAAACGTTCCTTCTCATTAGCTAGGACATATTCTATTGTTCGGGGAACACTGCAGGAGCCCGATAGAGCACGCATACAGGTCAAATGAAAGAGCTGTAGATAGGCGGTAATAATTACTGCACTGCTCACACTGGCTTATTGAACTGTACCTTAACTAATACTCAGCAGGGCTTTTAACAGATGTGTTTGGCAGGTAACGGCCTCAAACCATTACCTCTAAAAACCACTTAATTACTATGGGCTGAAGCGGATGGCGATTTCGCTTAAAATATCACAAGCAATAGCTGCGCCGCTAATGAAAAGTCACAAATAGTTTTACTATCATCAAAGAAAAAGTATGATGGTTTAAGTAGTTTGGTGGGTTCTGCTTGGGATTTGAGCAAATCTGTTGAGTCCAATAATACATCATGCGGCAGTGTCTTTTGATGATTTATGCCCATCGCTCAATTCCTAGCATCAGCTCTTCCATCACTTACACCCTTCTGTGCAGAAGCATCACCAGCAATGCTCTATCTGAGCTCATTATATTCTAGTGCTCGAGCCCGCTTACACTCTCACATTCCATGCCATTCACCCAGTGTCAGGGCAAGATGCTGCCACTCATGTGGTATCATGTCGAGATGCTTAAACACAATAAAGTTCAGAAAAAAACAGGAGGATCCTGGGTAATCTATCCTTATATAGTGTGAAAGCTGAATTAATTAATAATAAATCTGCATTAATTAGTAGCTAAGAATTGACATGAATTATGCTGATATCAAGTGTTTTGGAAAATGTGCCCACATAGATGGCAACCATAACATGTGTGACATTAATAAAGAAATAATATTAATTGTTTTGAAATAATATGCACATATAGAATTAAATATATTAGTGGACCATACTAACGTATTAATGACATGTATTTGCTTAATTTTACTAGGTATAGAGTAATTGTGAAATTTTTGGCCTAGTCGACAAAGCCTCATGTTAAGCCTCAGGGCATAAATAAATGTTCGAAAATGTTTTTCTGCCTCAAGCAAGAATTTTCCACTTGTTCTTTGTTCATTGTTTACAGAGTGTTGAACAAATAGATTTGTAATGCTGCAACGTTAAACTAGATGATGTCTTAAACTTTCTTGTGAAAACTGTCTGCTGGAATGCGATGTACTACCCACAGTTACATTTGTATCTTTGGTGCGTGAGAAGCTAACGTTCCCAGGACCTCACAATGGCGTCACTGACTGGAGTTATGAATTGTAACTCAAAGTTATCTGACGGAAACTGGTGACAGGAACAGGAGAAGAGGAGCCAATCATCGACGTGTAAAAGACTGTCTAACTATATCACAAATTTAAGAAACAGGCCCTCATTACGAGTCTGGCGGTCTTCAGACCGCCAGACTCGCAGTGGTGGTCCCATGACCGACGGTGTGGACCACCATATTACGAGTGTGGTGGTTTGGCCAGTGCCAAACTGCCACTTTCCTGTTCCTACCGCTAGGGCGGTCGGACCGCCGGGCCGGAGATAAGCACCTCCGACCCGGCGGTTCACCTAAGACCGCCGGCAGTATTATGAGTCACCCTTTCTGCCAGGGTTTTCGTGGCGGTAGCACTGCCACGAAACCCCTGGCAGAAAGGCTACCGGAGACAGGAATTTGCATTCCTGTCGCTGGTAGATTACTCCCCCACCCCTTCTACATCCAAGAGCCCCTCACCTTCCTTTCAACATTCTCAAACCCCAAACCCCTGAACACTGTAGTAACCCCTTCACCCCCCCTGCACCCTCCAGCCCCCCACATACATGCACAGACCCAAACGCACACACTTCCACACACGCACACCCTGAAAGTCACTCACCCACTCACAACACCTTACACTTGTGCAAGCATGCATGCACACACAACTCCCCCTCCCCCGAATCCATACACACACACACACACACACACGCACACAACAGCCCTTCTCCCCCCACCTTTTTGGTCGGTCTCCTTACTAGGTCATCGAGGTGGTCGTCCGGAAGGGAACGGGTCCTGGCTCTTGCACCGCCACCAGCGCCCTAACACACCACTACCACGCCGTTTTTCAAACTGAAATACGGCGGGTGGTGTGTTGTTGGCGTGGCCGTGTCGGCAGTGCAACCGCCACTAGACCACCGACCGCTAGTACGACTGCTGGCGGTTTTCCACCTGAAAAATGTCAGAAAGCCACCAGCAGTCGTAATATATCGGTCTGAGGACTGCCGTGCTGGAGGTGTTCTGGCGGCCGCCAGCAAGGCTGTCTTCCCCGCCGAACTCGTAATGAGCACCATAATGTTTATTTTAGATGCAGTTAGTTCCAGCCCAGTTAGTCCGAGAGCAGTCCAGATGCCCTTTATTCCTAGCCTTAGTCTCAACGAGTAGCTATTATTGATTGTAAATGCTATCCATGGTGTTTGTTTAGTTCGATGCCCTTTCTAAGTTGCTTCAGTTAACCCCTTCGCTGCCAGGCCTTTTTCCCCCTCCTGTGCCGAGCCTTTTTTTGGCTATTTGGAGCAGTTCGCGCTTAGGCCCTCATAACTTTTTGTTCACGTAAGCTACCCACGCCAAATTTGCGTCCTTTTTTTCCAACATCGTAGGGATTCTAGAGGTACCCAGACTTTGTGGGTTCCCCAGAAGGAGGCCAAGAAATTAGCCAAAAAACAGTGAAAATTTCGTTTTTTTTAAAAAAAATGGAAAAATGGGCTGCAGAAGAAGGCTTGTGGTTTTTTCCCTGAAAAGGGCATCAACAAAGGGTTTGCGGTGATAAAATCACCAGCTTCCCAGCTTTCAGGAACAGGCAGACTTGAATCAGAAAACCCAATTTTTCAACACAATTCTGGCATTTTACTGGGACATACCCCATTTTTACGATTTTTTGTGCTTTCAGCCTCCTTCCAGTCAGTGACAGAAATGGGCATGAAACCAACGCTGGATCCCAGAAACCACAACATTTCTGAACAGTAGACAAAATTCTGAATTCAGCAAGGGGTAATTTGTGTAGATCCTACAAGGGTTTCCTACAGAAAATAACAACTGAAAAAGAAAAATATTGAAAGTGAGGTGAAAAAAACATCAATTTTTCTCTAAGTTTTACTCTGTAACTTTTTCCTGCAATGTCAGATTTTCGAAGGCAATACACTGTTACGTCTGCTGGACTCTTCTGGTTGCGGGGATATATAGGGCTTGTAGGTTCATCAAGAACTCTAGGTACCCAGAGCCAATAAATGACCTGCATCCTGCAGTGGGTTTTCATTCTATGCCGGGTATACAGCAATTCATTTGCTGAAATATAAAGAGTAAAAAATAGCTATCAAGAAAACCTTTGTATTTCCAAAATGGGCACAAGATAAGGTGTTGAGAAGCAGTGGTTATTTGCACATCTCTGAATTCCGGGGTGCCCATACTAGCATGTGAATTACAGGGCATTTCTCAAATAGACGTCTTTTTTACACAGTGTCTTACATTTGGAAGGGAAAAATGTAGAGAAAGACAAGGGGCAATAACACTTGTTTTGCTATTCTATGTTCCCCCAAGTCTCCCGATAAAAATTATACCTCACTTGTGTGGGTAAGCCTAGCGCCCGCGACAGGATATGCCCCAAAGCGCAACGTGGACACATCACAGAAAACAGACCTGTTTTTAGCAAAGTGCCTACCTGTAGATTTTGGCCTCTAGCTCAGCCGCCACCTAGGGAAACCTACCAAACCTGTGCATTTCTGAAAACTAGAGACCTAGGGGAATCCAAGTTGGGGTGACTTGTGTGGCTGGGACCAGGTTCTGTTACCCAGAATCCTTTGCAAACCTCAAAATTTGGCTAAAAAAACACATGTTCCTCACATTTCTGTGACAGAAAGTTCTGGAATCTGAGAGGAGCCACACATTTCCTTCCACCCAGCGTTCCCCCACGTCTCCCGATAAAAATGATACCTCACTTGTGTGGGTAGGCCTAGCGCCCACAACAGGAAACGCCCCGAAGTGCAACGTGGACACAGCCAAATTTTTGAAGGAAAACAGAGGTGTTTTTTGCAAAGTGCCTACCTGTAGATTTTGGCCTGTAGCTCAGCCGCCACCTAGGGAAACCTACCAAACCTGTGCATTTCTGAAAACTAGAGACCTAGGGGAATCCAAGATGGGGTGACTTGTGTGGCTCGGACCAGGTTCTGTTACCCAGAATCCTTTGCAAACCTCAAAATTTGGCTAAAAAAACACATGTTCCTCACATTTCTGTGGCAGAAAGTTCTGGAATCTGAGAGGAGCCACAAATTTCCTTCCACCCAGCGTTCCCCCACGTCTCCCGATAAAAATGATACCTCACTTGTGTGGGTAGGCCTAGCGCCCGCGACAGGAAACGCCCCAAAGCGCAACGTGGACACAGCCAAATTTTTTAAGGAAAACAGAGGTGTTTTTTGCAAAGTGCCTACCTGTAGATTTTGGCCTCTAGCTCAGCCGCCACCTAGGGAAACCTACCAAACCTGTGCATTTCTGAAAACTAGAGACCTAGGGGAATCCAAGATGGGGTGACTTGTGTGGCTCGGACCAGGTTCTGTTACCCAGAATCCTTCGCAAACCTCAAAATTTGGCTAAAAAAACACATGTTCCTCACATTTCTGTGGCAGAAAGTTCTAGAATCTGAGAGGAGCCACAAATTTCCTTCCACCCAGCGTTCCCCCACGTCTCCCAATAAAAATGATACCTCACTTGTGTGGGTAGGCCTAGCGCCCTCGACAGGAAACGCCCCAAAGCGCAACGTGGACACAGCCAAATTTTTGAAGGAAAACAGAGGTGTTTTTTGCAAAGTGCGTACCTGTAGATTTTGGCCTGTAGCTCAGCCGCCACCTAGGGAAACCAACCAAACCTGTGCATTTCTGAAAACTAGAGACCTAGGGGAATCCAAGATGGGGTGACTTGTGTGGCTCGGACCAGGTTCTGTTACCCAGAATCCTTCGCAAACCTCAAAATTTGGCTAAAAAAACACATGTTCCTCACATTTCTGTGGCAGAAAGTTCTAGAATCTGAGAGGAGCCACAAATTTCCTTCCACCCAGCGTTCCCCCACGTCTCCCGATAAAAATGATACCTCACTTGTGTGGGTAGGCCTAGCGCCCGCGACAGGAAACGCCCCAAAGCGCAACGTGGACACAGCCAAATTTTTGAAGGAAAAGAGAGGTGTTTTTTGCAAAGTGCCTACCTGTAGATTTTGGCCTGTAGCTCAGCCGCCACCTAGGGAAACCTACCAAACCTGTGCATTTCTGAAAACTAGAGACCTAGGGGAATCCAAGATGGGGTGACTTGTGTGGCTGGGACCAGGTTCTGTTACCCAGAATCCTTTGCAAACCTCAAAATTTGGCTAACAAAACACATGTTCCTCACATTTCTGTGGCAGAAAGTTCTGGAATCTGAGAGGAGCCACAAATTTCCTTCCACCCACCATTCCCCCACGTCTCCCGATAAAAATGATACCTCACTTGTGTGGGTAGGCCTAGCGCCCGCGACAGGAAACGCCCCAAAGCGCAACGTGGACACAGCCAAATTTTTTAAGGAAAACAGAGGTGTTTTTTGCAAAGTGCCTACCTGTAGATTTTGGCCTCTAGCTCAGCCGCCACCTAGGGAAACCTACCAAACCTGTGCATTTCTGAAAACTAGAGACCTAGGGGAATCCAAGATGGGGTGACTTGTGTGGCTGGGACCAGGTTCTGTTACCCAGAATCCTTTGCAAACCTCAAAATTTGGCTAAAAAAACACATGTTCCTCACATTTCTGTGGCAGAAAGTTCTGGAATCTGAGAGGAGCCACAAATTTCCTTCCACCCAGCGTTCCCCCACATCTCCCGATAAAAATGATACCTCCCTTGTGTGGGTAGGCCTAGCGCCCGCGACAGGAAACGCCCCAAAGCGCAACGTGGACACATCACAGAAAACAGACCTGTTTTTAGCAAAGTGCCTACCTGTAGATTTTGGCCTGTAGCTCAGCCGCCACCTAGGGAAACCTACCAAACCTGTGCATGTCTGAAAACTAGAGACCTAGGGGAATCCAAGATGGGGTGACTTGTGTGGCTGGGACCAGGTTCTGTTACCCAGAATCCTTTGCAAACCTCAAAATTTGGCTAAAAAAACACATGTTCCTCACATTTCTGTGGCAGAAAGTTCTGGAATCTGAGAGGAGACACAAATTTCCTTCCACCCAGCGTTCCCCCACGTCTCCCGATAAAAATGATACCTCACTTGTGTGGGTAGGCCTAGCGCCCGCGACAGGAAACGCCCCAAAGCGCAACGTGGACACAGCCAAATTTTTTAAGGAAAACAGAGGTGTTTTTTGCAAAGTGCCTACCTGTAGATTTTGGCCTCTAGCTCAGCCGCCACCTAGGGAAACCTACCTAACCTGTGCATTTCTGAAAACTAGAGACCTAGGGGAATCCAAGATGGGGTGACTTGTGTGGCTCGGACCAGGTTCTGTTACCCAGAATCCTTCGCAAACCTCAAACTTTGGCTAAAAAAACACATGTTCCTCACATTTCTGTGGCAGAAAGTTCTAGAATCTGAGAGGAGCCACAAATTTCCTTCCACCCAGCGTTCCCCCACGTCTCCCAATAAAAATGATACCTCACTTGTGTGGGTAGGCCTAGCGCCCGCGACAGGAAACGCCCCAAAGCGCAACGTGGACACAGCCACATTTTTGAAGGAAAACAGAGGTGTTTTTTGCAAAGTGCCTACCTGTAGATTTTGGCCTGTAGCTGAGCCGCCACCTAGGGAAACCTACCAAACCTGTGCATTTCTGAAAACTAGAGACCTAGGGGAATCCAAGATGGGGTGACTTGTGTGGCTCGGACCAGGTTCTGTTACCCAGAATCCTTCGCAAACCTCAAAATTTGGCTAAAAAAACACATGTTCCTCACATTTCTGTGGCAGAAAGTTCTAGAATCTGAGAGGAGCCACAAATTTCCTTCCACCCAGCGTTCCCCCACGTCTCCCGATAAAAATGATACCTCACTTGTGTGGGTAGGCCTAGCGCCCGCGACAGGAAACGCCCCAAAGCGCAACGTGGACACAGCCAAATTTTTGAAGGAAAACAGAGGTGTTTTTTGCAAAGTGCCTACCTGTAGATTTTGGCCTGTAGCTCAGCCGCCACCTAGGGAAACCTACCAAACCTGTGCATTTCTGAAAACTAGAGACCTAGGGGAATCCAAGATGGGGTGACTTGTGTGGCTGGGACCAGGTTCTGTTACCCAGAATCCTTTGCAAACCTCAAAATTTGGCTAAAAAAACACATGTTCCTCACATTTCTGTGGCAGAAAGTTCTGGAATCTGAGAGGAGCCACAAATTTCCTTCCACCCAGCATTCCCCCACGTCTCCCGATAAAAATGATACCTCACTTGTGTGGGTAGGCCTAGCGCCCGCGACAGGAAACGCCCCAAAGCGCAACGTGGACACAGCCAAATTTTTGAAGGAAAACAGAGGTGTTTTTTGCAAAGTGCCTACCTGTAGATTTTGGCCTGTAGCTCAGCCGCCACCTAGGGAAACCTACCAAACCTGTGCATTTCTGAAAACTGGAGACCTAGGGGAATCCAATATGGGGTGACTTGTGTGGCTGGGACCAGGTTCTGTTACCCAGAATCCTTTGCAAACCTCAAAATTTGGCTAAAAAAACACATGTTCCTCACATTTCTGTGGCAGAAAGTTCTGGAATCTGAGAGGAGCCACAAATTTCCTTCCACCCAGCGTTCCCCCACGTCTCCCGATAAAAATGATACCTCACATGTGTGGGTAGGCCTAGCGCCCGCGACAGGAAACGCCCCAAAGCGCAACGTGGACACATCACAGAAAACAGACCTGTTTTTAGCAAAGTGCCTACCTGTAGATTTTGGCCTGTAGCTCAGCCGCCACCTAGGGAAACCTACCAAACCTGTGCATTTCTGAAAACTAGAGACCTAGGGGAATCCAAGATGGGGTGACTTGTGTGGCTCGGACCAGGTTCTGTTACCCAGAATCCTTCGCAAACCTCAAACTTTGGCTAAAAAAACACATGTTCCTCACATTTCTGTGGCAGAAAGTTCTAGAATCTGAGAGGAGCCACAAATTTCCTTCCACCCAGCGTTCCCCTACGTCTCCCAATAAAAATGATACCTCACTTGTGTGGGTAGGCCTAGCGCCCGCAACAGGAAATGCCCCAAAGCACAACGTGGACACAGCCAAATTTTTGAAGGAAAAGAGAGGTGTTTTTTGCAAAGTGCCTACCTGTAGATTTTGGCCTGTAGCTCAGCCGCCACCTAGGGAAACCTACCAAACCTGTGCATTTCTGAAAACTAGAGACCTAGGGGAATCCAAGATGGGGTGACTTGTGTGGCTGGGACCAGGTTCTGTTACCCAGAATCCTTTGCAAACCTCAAAATTTGGCTAACAAAACACATGTTCCTCACATTTCTGTGGCAGAAAGTTCTGGAATCTGAGAGGAGCCACAAATTTCCTTCCACCCACCATTCCCCCACGTCTCCCGATAAAAATGATACCTCACTTGTGTGGGTAGGCCTAGCGCCCGCGACAGGAAACGCCCCAAAGCGCAACGTGGACACAGCCAAATTTTTTAAGGAAAACAGAGGTGTTTTTTGCAAAGTGCCTACCTGTAGATTTTGGCCTCTAGCTCAGCCGCCACCTAGGGAAACCTACCAAACCTGTGCATTTCTGAAAACTAGAGACCTAGGGGAATCCAAGATGGGGTGACTTGTGTGGCTGGGACCAGGTTCTGTTACCCAGAATCCTTTGCAAACCTCAAAATTTGGCTAAAAAAACACATGTTCCTCACATTTCTGTGGCAGAAAGTTCTGGAATCTGAGAGGAGCCACAAATTTCCTTCCACCCAGCGTTCCCCCACATCTCCCGATAAAAATGATACCTCCCTTGTGTGGGTAGGCCTAGCGCCCGCGACAGGAAACGCCCCAAAGCGCAACGTGGACACATCACAGAAAACAGACCTGTTTTTAGCAAAGTGCCTACCTGTAGATTTTGGCCTGTAGCTCAGCCGCCACCTAGGGAAACCTACCAAACCTGTGCATGTCTGAAAACTAGAGACCTAGGGGAATCCAAGATGGGGTGACTTGTGTGGCTGGGACCAGGTTCTGTTACCCAGAATCCTTTGCAAACCTCAAAATTTGGCTAAAAAAACACATGTTCCTCACATTTCTGTGGCAGAAAGTTCTGGAATCTGAGAGGAGACACAAATTTCCTTCCACCCAGCGTTCCCCCACGTCTCCCGATAAAAATGATACCTCACTTGTGTGGGTAGGCCTAGCGCCCGCGACAGGAAACGCCCCAAAGCGCAACGTGGACACAGCCAAATTTTTTAAGGAAAACAGAGGTGTTTTTTGCAAAGTGCCTACCTGTAGATTTTGGCCTCTAGCTCAGCCGCCACCTAGGGAAACCTACCTAACCTGTGCATTTCTGAAAACTAGAGACCTAGGGGAATCCAAGATGGGGTGACTTGTGTGGCTCGGACCAGGTTCTGTTACCCAGAATCCTTCGCAAACCTCAAACTTTGGCTAAAAAAACACATGTTCCTCACATTTCTGTGGCAGAAAGTTCTAGAATCTGAGAGGAGCCACAAATTTCCTTCCACCCAGCGTTCCCCCACGTCTCCCAATAAAAATGATACCTCACTTGTGTGGGTAGGCCTAGCGCCCGCGACAGGAAACGCCCCAAAGCGCAACGTGGACACAGCCACATTTTTGAAGGAAAACAGAGGTGTTTTTTGCAAAGTGCCTACCTGTAGATTTTGGCCTGTAGCTGAGCCGCCACCTAGGGAAACCTACCAAACCTGTGCATTTCTGAAAACTAGAGACCTAGGGGAATCCAAGATGGGGTGACTTGTGTGGCTCGGACCAGGTTCTGTTACCCAGAATCCTTCGCAAACCTCAAAATTTGGCTAAAAAAACACATGTTCCTCACATTTCTGTGGCAGAAAGTTCTAGAATCTGAGAGGAGCCACAAATTTCCTTCCACCCAGCGTTCCCCCACGTCTCCCGATAAAAATGATACCTCACTTGTGTGGGTAGGCCTAGCGCCCGCGACAGGAAACGCCCCAAAGCGCAACGTGGACACAGCCAAATTTTTGAAGGAAAACAGAGGTGTTTTTTGCAAAGTGCCTACCTGTAGATTTTGGCCTGTAGCTCAGCCGCCACCTAGGGAAACCTACCAAACCTGTGCATTTCTGAAAACTAGAGACCTAGGGGAATCCAAGATGGGGTGACTTGTGTGGCTGGGACCAGGTTCTGTTACCCAGAATCCTTTGCAAACCTCAAAATTTGGCTAAAAAAACACATGTTCCTCACATTTCTGTGGCAGAAAGTTCTGGAATCTGAGAGGAGCCACAAATTTCCTTCCACCCAGCATTCCCCCACGTCTCCCGATAAAAATGATACCTCACTTGTGTGGGTAGGCCTAGCGCCCGCGACAGGAAACGCCCCAAAGCGCAACGTGGACACAGCCAAATTTTTGAAGGAAAACAGAGGTGTTTTTTGCAAAGTGCCTACCTGTAGATTTTGGCCTGTAGCTCAGCCGCCACCTAGGGAAACCTACCAAACCTGTGCATTTCTGAAAACTGGAGACCTAGGGGAATCCAATATGGGGTGACTTGTGTGGCTGGGACCAGGTTCTGTTACCCAGAATCCTTTGCAAACCTCAAAATTTGGCTAAAAAAACACATGTTCCTCACATTTCTGTGGCAGAAAGTTCTGGAATCTGAGAGGAGCCACAAATTTCCTTCCACCCAGCGTTCCCCCACGTCTCCCGATAAAAATGATACCTCACATGTGTGGGTAGGCCTAGCGCCCGCGACAGGAAACGCCCCAAAGCGCAACGTGGACACATCACAGAAAACAGACCTGTTTTTAGCAAAGTGCCTACCTGTAGATTTTGGCCTGTAGCTCAGCCGCCACCTAGGGAAACCTACCAAACCTGTGCATTTCTGAAAACTAGAGACCTAGGGGAATCCAAGATGGGGTGACTTGTGTGGCTCGGACCAGGTTCTGTTACCCAGAATCCTTCGCAAACCTCAAACTTTGGCTAAAAAAACACATGTTCCTCACATTTCTGTGGCAGAAAGTTCTAGAATCTGAGAGGAGCCACAAATTTCCTTCCACCCAGCGTTCCCCTACGTCTCCCAATAAAAATGATACCTCACTTGTGTGGGTAGGCCTAGCGCCCGCAACAGGAAATGCCCCAAAGCACAACGTGGACACAGCCAAATTTTTGAAGGAAAAGAGAGGTGTTTTTTGCAAAGTGCCTACCTGTAGATTTTGGCCTGTAGCTCAGCCGCCACCTAGGGAAACCTACCAAACCTGTGCATTTCTGAAAACTAGAGACCTAGGGGAATCCAAGATGGGGTGACTTGTGTGGCTGGGACCAGGTTCTGTTACCCAGAATCCTTTGCAAACCTCAAAATTTGGCTAAAAAAACACATGTTCCTCACATTTCTGTGGCAGAAAGTTCTGGCATCTGAGAGGAGCCACAAATTTCCTTCCACCCACCATTCCCCCACGTCTCCCGATAAAAATGATACCTCACTTGTGTGGGTAGGCCTAGCGCCCGCGACAGGAAACGCCCCAAAGCGCAACGTGGACACAGCCACATTTTTTAAGTAAAACAGAGGTGTTTTTTGCAAAGTGCCTACCTGTAGATTTTGGCCTGTAGCTCAGCCGCCACCTAGGGAAACCTACCAAACCTGTGCATTTCTGAAAACTAGAGACCTAGGGGAATCCAATATGGGGTGACTTGTGTGGCTGGGACCAGGTTCTGTTACCCAGAATCCTTTGCAAACCTCAAAATTTGGCTAAAAAAACACATGTTCCTCACATTTCTGTGGCAGAAAGTTCTGGAATCTGAGAGGAGCCACAAATTTCCTTCCACCCAGCGTTCCCCCACATCTCCCGATAAAAATGATACCTCACTTGTATGGGTAGGCCTAGCGCCCGCGACAGGAAACGCCCCAAAGCGCAACGTGGACACATCACAGAAAACAGACCTGTTTTTAGCAAAGTGCCTACCTGTAGATTTTGGCCTGTAGCTCAGCCGCCACCTAGGGAAACCTACCAAACCTGTGCATGTCTGAAAACTAGAGACCTAGGGGAATCCAAGATGGGGTGACTTGTGTGGCTGGGACCAGGTTCTGTTACCCAGAATCCTTTGCAAACCTCAAAATTTGGCTAAAAAAACACATGTTCCTCACATTTCTGTGGCAGAAAGTTCTGGAATCTGAGAGGAGCCACAAATTTCCTTCCACCCAGCGTTCCCCCACGTCTCCCGATAAAAATGATACCTCACTTGTGTGGGTAGGCCTAGCGCCCGCGACAGGAAACGCCCCAAAGCGCAACGTGGACACAGCCAAATTTTTTAAGGAAAACAGAGGTGTTTTTTGCAAAGTGCCTACCTGTAGATTTTGGCCTCTAGCTCAGCCGCCACCTAGGGAAACCTACCAAACCTGTGCATTTCTGAAAACTAGAGACCTAGGGGAATCCAAGATGGGGTGACTTGTGTGGCTCGGACCAGGTTCTGTTACCCAGAATCCTTCGCAAACCTCAAACTTTGGCTAAAAAAACACATGTTCCTCACATTTCTGTGGCAGAAAGTTCTAGAATCTGAGAGGAGCCACAAATTTCCTTCCACCCAGCGTTCCCCCACGTCTCCCAATAAAAATGATACCTCACTTGTGTGGGTAGACCTAGCGCCCGCGACAGGAAACGCCCCAAAGCGCAACGTGGACACAGCCAAATTTTTGAAGGAAAACAGAGGTGTTTTTTGCAAAGTGCCTACCTGAAGATTTTGGCCTGTAGCTCAGCCGCCACCTAGGGAAACCTACCAAACCTGTGCATTTCTGAAAACTAGAGACCTAGGGGAATCCAAGATGGGGTGACTTGTGTGGCTCGGACCAGGTTCTGTTACCCAGAATCCTTCGCAAACCTCAAAATTTGGCTAAAAAAACACATGTTCCTCACATTTCTGTGGCAGAAAGTTCTAGAATTTGAGAGGAGCCACAAATTTCCTTCCACCCAGTGTTCCCCCACGTCTCCCGATAAAAATGATACCTCACTTGTGTGGGTAGGCCTAGCGCCCGCGACAGGAAACGCCCCAAAGCGCAACGTGGACACAGCCAAATTTTTGAAGGAAAACAGAGGTGTTTTTTGCAAAGTGCCTACCTGTAGATTTTGGCCTGTAGCTCAGCCGCCACCTAGGGAAACCTACCAAACCTGTGCATTTCTGAAAACTAGAGACCTAGGGGAATCCAAGATGGGGTGACTTGTGTGGCTGGGACCAGGTTCTGTTACCCAGAATCCTTTGCAAACCTCAAAATTTGGCTAAAAAAACACATGTTCCTCACATTTCTGTGGCAGAAAGTTCTGGAATCTGAGAGGAGCCACAAATTTCCTTCCACCCAGCATTCCCCCACGTCTCCCGATAAAAATGATACCTCACTTGTGTGGGTAGGCCTAGCGCCCGCGACAGGAAACGCCCCAAAGCGCAACGTGGACACAGCCAAATTTTTGAAGGAAAACAGAGGTGTTTTTTGCAAAGTGCCTACCTGTAGATTTTGGCCTGTAGCTCAGCCGCCACCTAGGGAAACCTACCAAACCTGTGCATTTCTGAAAACTAGAGACCTAGGGGAATCCAAGATGGGGTGACTTGTGTGGCTGGGACCAGGTTCTGTTACCCAGAATCCTTTGCAAACCTCAAAATTTGGCTAAAAAAACACATGTTCCTCACATTTCTGTGGCAGAAAGTTCTGGAATCTGAGAGGAGCCACAAATTTCCTTCCACCCAGCGTTCCCCCACGTCTCCCGATAAAAATGCTACCTCACTTGTGTGGGTAGGCCTAGCGCCCGCGACAGGAAACGCCCCAAAGCGCAACGTGGACACATCACAGAAAACAGACCTGTTTTTAGCAAAGTGCCTACCTGTAGATTTTGGCCTGTAGCTCAGCCGCCACCTAGGGAAACCTACCAAACCTGTGCATTTCTGAAAACTAGAGACCTAGGGGAATCCAAGATGGGGTGACTTGTGTGGCTCGGACCAGGTTCTGTTACCCAGAATCCTTCGCAAACCTCAAACTTTGGCTAAAAAAACACGTTCCTCACATTTCTGTGGCAGAAAGTTCTAGAATCTGAGAGGAGCCACAAATTTCCTTCCACCCAGCGTTCCCCCACGTCTCCCAATAAAAATGATACCTCACTTGTGTGGGTAGGCCTAACGCCCGCGTCAGGAAATGCCCCAAAGCGCAACGTGGACACAGCCAAATTTTTGAAGGAAAACAGAGGTGTTTTTTGCAAAGTGCCTACCTGTAGATTTTGGCCTGTAGCTCAGCCGCCACCTAGGGAAACCTACCAAACCTGTGCATTTCTGAAAACTAGAGACCTAGGGGAATCCAATATGGGGTGACTTGTGTGGCTGGGACCAGGTTCTGTTACCCAGAATCCTTTGCAAACCTCAAAATTTGGCTAAAAAAACACATGTTCCTCACATTTCTGTGGCAGAAAGTTCTGGAATCTGAGAGGAGCCACAAATTTCCTTCCACCCAGCGTTCCCCCACATCTCCCGATAAAAATGATACCTCACTTGTGTGGGTAGGCCTAGCGCCCGCGACAGGAAACGCCCCAAAGCGCAACGTGGACACATCACAGAAAACAGACCTGTTTTTAGCAAAGTGCCTACCTGTAGATTTTGGCCTGTAGCTCAGCCGCCACCTAGGGAAACCTACCAAACCTGTGCATGTCTGAAAACTAGAGACCTAGGGGAATCCAAGATGGGGTGACTTGTGTGGCTGGGACCAGGTTCTGTTACCCAGAATCCTTTGCAAACCTCAAAATTTGGCTAAAAAAACACATGTTCCTCACATTTCTGTGGCAGAAAGTTCTGGAATCTGAGAGGAGCCACAAATTTCCTTCCACCCAGCGTTCCCCCACGTCTCCCGATAAAAATGATACCTCACTTGTGTGGGTAGGCCTAGCGCCCGCGACAGGAAACGCCCCAAAGCGCAACGTGGACACAGCCAAATTTTTTAAGGAAAACAGAGGTGTTTTTTGCAAAGTGCCTACCTGTAGATTTTGGCCTCTAGCTCAGCCGCCACCTAGGGAAACCTACCAAACCTGTGCATTTCTGAAAACTAGAGACCTAGGGGAATCCAAGATGGGGTGACTTGTGTGGCTCGGACCAGGTTCTGTTACCCAGAATCCTTCGCAAACCTCAAACTTTGGCTAAAAAAACACATGTTCCTCACATTTCTGTGGCAGAAAGTTCTAGAATCTGAGAGGAGCCACAAATTTCCTTCCACCCAGCGTTCCCCCACGTCTCCCAATAAAATCGATACCTCACTTGTGTGGGTAGGCCTAGCGCCCGCGACAGGAAACGCCCCAAAGCGCAACGTGGACACAGCCAAATTTTTGAAGGAAAACAGAGGTGTTTTTTGCAAAGTGCCTACCTGAAGATTTTGGCCTGTAGCTCAGCCGCCACCTAGGGAAACCTACCAAACCTGTGCATTTCTGAAAACTAGAGACCTAGGGGAATCCAAGATGGGGTGACTTGTGTGGCTCGGACCAGGTTCTGTTACCCAGAATCCTTCGCAAACCTCAAAATTTGGCTAAAAAAACACATGTTCCTCACATTTCTGTGGCAGAAAGTTCTAGAATTTGAGAGGAGCCACAAATTTCCTTCCACCCAGTGTTCCCCCACGTCTCCCGATAAAAATGATACCTCACTTGTGTGGGTAGGCCTAGCGCCCGCGACAGGAAACGCCCCAACGCGCAACGTGGACACAGCCAAATTTTTGAAGGAAAACAGAGGTGTTTTTTGCAAAGTGCCTACCTGTAGATTTTGGCCTGTAGCTCAGCCGCCACCTAGGGAAACCTACCAAACCTGTGCATTTCTGAAAACTAGAGACCTAGGGGAATCCAAGATGGGGTGACTTGTGTGGCTGGGACCAGGTTCTGTTACCCAGAATCCTTTGCAAACCTCAAAATTTGGCTAAAAAAACACATGTTCCTCACATTTCTGTGGCAGAAAGTTCTGGAATCTGAGAGGAGCCACAAATTTCCTTCCACCCAGCATTCCCCCACGTCTCCCGATAAAAATGATACCTCACTTGTGTGGGTAGGCCTAGCGCCCGCGACAGGAAACGCCCCAAAGCGCAACGTGGACACAGCCAAATTTTTTAAGGAAAACAGAGGTGTTTTTTGCAAAGTGCCTACCTGTAGATTTTGGCCTCTAGCTCAGCCGCCACCTAGGGAAACCTACCAAACCTGTGCATTTCTGAAAACTAGAGACCTAGGGGAATCCAAGATGGGGTGACTTGTGTGGCTGGGACCAGGTTCTGTTACCCAGAATCCTTTGCAAACCTCAAAATTTGGCTAAAAAAACACATGTTCCTCACATTTCTGTGGCAGAAAGTTCTGGAATCTGAGAGGAGCCACAAATTTCCTTCCACCCAGCGTTCCCCCACGTCTCCCGATAAAAATGATACCTCACTTGTGTGGGTAGGCCTAGCGCCCGCGACAGGAAACGCCCCAAAGCGCAACGTGGACACATCACAGAAAACAGACCTGTTTTTAGCAAAGTGCCTACCTGTAGATTTTGGCCTGTAGCTCAGCCGCCACCTAGGGAAACCTACCAAACCTGTGCATTTCTGAAAACTAGAGACCTAGGGGAATCCAAGATGGGGTGACTTGTGTGGCTCGGACCAGGTTCTGTTACCCAGAATCCTTCGCAAACCTAAAAATTTGGCTAAAAAAACACATGTTCCTCACATTTCTGTGGCAGAAAGTTCTAGAATCTGAGAGGAGCCACAAATTTCCTTCCACCCAGCGTTCCCCCACGTCTCCCAATAAAAATGATACCTCACTTGTGTGGGTAGGCCTAGCGCCCTCGACAGGAAACGCCCCAAAGCGCAACGTGGACACAGCCAAATTTTTGAAGGAAAACAGAGGTGTTTTTTGCAAAGTGCCTACCTGTAGATTTTGGCCTGTAGCTCAGCCGCCACCTAGGGAAACCTACCAAACCTGTGCATTTCTGAAAACTAGAGACCTAGGGGAATCCAAGATGGGGTGACTTGTGTGGCTCGGACCAGGTTCTGTTACCCAGAATCCTTCGCAAACCTCAAAATTTGGCTAAAAAAACACATGTTCCTCACATTTCTGTGGCAGAAAGTTCTAGAATCTGAGAGGAGCCACAAATTTCCTTCCACCCAGCGTTCCCCCACGTCTCCCGATAAAAATGATACCTCACTTGTGTGGGTAGGCCTAGCGCCCGCGACAGGAAACGCCCCAAAGCGCAACGTGGACACAGCCAAATTTTTGAAGGAAAACAGAGGTGTTTTTTGCAAAGTGCCTACCTGTAGATTTTGGCCTCTAGCTCAGCCGCCACCTAGGGAAACCTACCAAACCTGTGCATTTCTGAAAACTAGAGACCTAGGGGAATCCAAGATGGGGTGACTTGTGTGGCTGGGACTAGGTTCTGTTACCCAGAATCCTTTGCAAACCTCATAATTTGGCTAAAAAAACACATGTTCCTCACATTTCTGTGGCAGAAAGTTCTGGAATCTGAGAGGAGCCACAAATTTCCTTCCACCCAGCATTCCCCCACGTCTCCCGATAAAAATGATACCTCACTTGTGTGGGTAGGCCTAGCGCCCGCGACAGGAAACGCCCCAAAGCGCAACGTGGACACAGCCAAATTTTTGAAGGAAAACAGAGGTGTTTTTTGCAAAGTGCCTACCTGTAGATTTTGGCCTGTAGCTCAGCCGCCACCTAGGGAAACCTACCAAACCTGTGCATTTCTGAAAACTAGAGACCTAGGGGAATCCAATATGGGGTGACTTGTGTGGCTGGGACCAGGTTCTGTTACCCAGAATCCTTTGCAAACCTCAAAATTTGGCTAAAAAAACACATGTTCCTCACATTTCTGTGGCAGAAAGTTCTGGAATCTGAGAGGAGCCACAGATTTCCTTCCACCCAGCGTTCCCCCACGTCTCCCGATAAAAATGATACCTCACTTGTGTGGGTAGGCCTAGCGCCCGCGACAGGAAACGCCCCAAAGCGCAACGTGGACACATCACAGAAAACAGACCTGTTTTTAGCAAAGTGCCTACCTGTAGATTTTGGCCTGTAGCTCAGCCGCCACCTAGGGAAACCTACCAAACCTGTGCATTTCTGAAAACTAGAGACCTAGGGGAATCCAAGATGGGGTGATTTGTGTGGCTGGGACCAGGTTCTGTTACCCAGAATCCTTTGCAAACCTCAAAATTTGGCTAAAAAAACACATGTTCCTCACATTTCTGTGGCAGAAAGTTCTGGAATCTGAGAGGAGCCACAAATTTCCGTCCACCCAGCGTTCCCCCACGTCTCCTGATAAAAATGATACCTCACTTGTGTGGGTAGGCCTAGCGCCCGCGACAGGAAACGCCCCAAAGCGCAACGTGGACACATCACAGAAAACAGACCTGTTTTTAGCAAAGTGCCTACCTGTAGATTTTGGCCTGTAGCTCAGCCGCCACCTAGGGAAACCTACCAAACCTGTGCATTTCTGAAAACTAGAGACCTAAGGGAATCCAAGATGGGGTGATTTGTGTGGCTCGGACCAGGTTCTGTAACCCAGAATCCTTTGCAAACCTCAAAATTTGGCTTAAAAAAACACATGTTCCTCACATTTCTGTGGCAGAAAGTTCTGGAATCTGAGAGGAGCCACAAATTTCCTTCCACCCAGCGTTCCCCTAAGTCTCTCCATAAAAATGGTACCTCACTTGTGTGGGTAGGCCTAGCGCCCACTAAAGGAAATGGCCCAAAACACAACGTGGACACAACATATTTTTTCACAGAAAACAGAGGTGTTTTTTGCAAAGTGCCTAGCTGTGGATTTTGGCCTCTAGCTCAGCCGGCCCGGGGGGGGGGAGGGAGGAAATGCCCTAAAATAAATTTGACCACCCCACTCCCCCAAACCCCCGCTGCCCAGGAGCGACCCTTGCCTACGGAGTCGCTCCCCCTGCGTGACATTGGCGCCAAAAAACAAATCCCCGGTGCCTAGTGGTTTCTGCCCCCTTGGGGCAGATTGACCTAAAATCGACCAATCTGCCCCCAAGGGGGGCAAAAATGGTCTAAACACAGTTTGCCCCCCAGGGGAGCGACCCTTGTCTGATGGGTCGCTCCCCACCTCTAAAAAAACAAACAAACAAAAAAAAAACACAAAAAAAAAAATCTGCCCTGGCGCCTACAGGTTTCTGCCCCCCCCCCCCGGTGGCAGATCGGCCTAATAATAGGCCGATCTGCCCCCAGGGGGGGCAGAAATGGCCTAAAATAAATGTGCATCCCCAACCCCCACCAGGAGCGACCCTCGCCTATGGGGTCGCTCCCCCTGCGTGACATTGGCGCCAAAAAAACAAATCCCCGGTGCCTAGTGGTTTCTGCCCCCTTGGGGACAGATTGACCTAAAATCGACCAATCTGCCCCCAAGGGGGGCAGAAATGGTCTAAATACAGTTTGCCCCCCAGGGGAGCGACCCTTGCCTGATGGGTCACTCCCCATCTCTAAAAAAACAAACATACAAAAAGAAAAACACAAAAAAAAATTGCCCTGGAGCCTACAGGTTTCTGCCCCCCCTGGTGGCAGATCGGCCTAATAATAGGCCGATCTGCCCCCAGGGGGGGCAGAAATGGCCTAAAATAAATTTGCATCCCCGACCCCAACCCCCCCACCAGGAGCGACCCTCGCCTATGGGGTCGCTCCCCCTGCGTGACATTGGCACCAAAAAAACAAATCCCCAGTGCCTAGTGGTTTCTGCCCCCTTGGGGGCAGATTGACCTAAAATCGACCAATCTGCCCCCAAGGGGGGCAGAAATGGTCTAAATACAGTTTGCCCCCCAGGGGAGCGACCCTTGCCTGATGGGTCGCTCCCCATCTCTAAAAAAACAAACATACTAAAAAAAAAACACAAAAAAAATTTGCCCTGGCGCCTAGAGGTTTCTGCCCCCCCCCCCCCTGGTGGCAGATCGGCCTAATAATAGGCCGATCTGCCCCCAGGGGGGGCAGAAATGGCCTAAAATAAATTTGCATCCCCAACCCCCACCAGGAGCGACCCTCGCCTATGGGGTCGCTCCCCCTGCGTGACATTGGCGCCAAAAAAACAAATCCCCGGTGCCTAGTGGTTTCTGCCCCCTTGGGGGCAGATTGACCTAAAATCGACCAATCTGCCCCCAAGGGGGGCAGAAATGGTCTAAATACAGTTTGCCCCCCAGGGGAGCGACACTTGCCTGATGGGTCACTCCCCATCTCTAAAAAAACAAACATACAAAACAAAAAAACACACAAAAAATTTGCCCTGGAGCCTAGAGGTTTCTGCCCCCCCCTGGTGGCAGATCGGCCTAATAATAGGCCGATCTGCCCCCAGGGGGGGCAGAAATGGCCTAAAATAAATTTGCATCCCCGACCCCAACCCCCCCACCAGGAGCGACCCTCGCCTATGGGGTCGCTCCCCCTGCGTGACATTGGCACCAAAAAAACAAATCCCCAGTGCCTAGTGGTTTCTGCCCCCTTGGGGGCAGATTGACCTAAAATCGACCAATCTGCCCCCAAGGGGGGCAGAAATGGTCTAAATACAGTTTGCCCCCCAGGGGAGCGACCCTTGCCTGATGGGTCGCTCCCCATCTCTAAAAAAACAAACATACAAAAAAAAAAACACTAAAAAAATTTGCCCTGGCGCCTAGAGGTTTCTGCCCCCCCCCTGGTGGCAGATCGGCCTAATAATAGGCCGATCTGCCCCCAGGGGGGGCAGAAATGGCCTAAAATAAATTTGCATCCCCAACCCCCACCAGGAGCGACCCTCGCCTATGGGGTCGCTCCCCCTGCGTGACATTGGCGCCAAAAAAACAAATCCCCGGTGCCTAGTGGTTTCTGCCCCCTTGGGGGCAGATTGACCTAAAATCGACCAATCTGCCCCCAAGGGGGGCAGAAATGGCCTAAAATAAATTTGCATCCCCGACCCCAACCCCCCCACCAGGAGCGACCCTCGCCTATGGGGTCGCTCCCCCTGCGTGACATTGGCACCAAAAAAACAAATCCCCAGTGCCTAGTGGTTTCTGCCCCCTTGGGGGCAGATTGACCTAAAATCGACCAATCTGCCCCCAAGGGGGGCAGAAATGGTCTAAATACAGTTTGCCCCCCCAGGGGAGCGACCCTTGCCTGATGGGTCGCTCCCCATCTCTAAAAAAACAAACATACAAAAAAAAAAACACAAAATGTTTTTGCCCTGGCGCCTAGAGGTTTCTGCCCCCCCCCTGGTGGCAGATCGGCCTAATAATAATAAAATTAATTTGTCCCCCAACCCCCGGGAGCGACCCTTGCCTACGGGGTCGCTCCCCCTGCGTGACATTGACACCAAAAAACAAATCCCCGGTGCCTAGTGGTTTCTGCCCCCTTGGGGGCAGATCAGCCGATTCAAAATAGGCTGATCTACCCCCCAGGGGGGCAGAAATGGCCTAAAATAATCCCCCCCCAGGGAGCGACCCTTGCCTAAGGGGTCGCTCCCCTTGCGTGAAATTCACGCAAAAAAAAAACTCCCTGGCGTCTAATGGTTTCTGCCCCCCTTGGGGGCAGATTGGCCTCATCAAAATAGGCCAATCTGCCCCCAAGGGGGGCAGAAATGGCCTAAATATAATTTGCCCCCTAGGGGAGCGACCCTTGCCTAAGGGGTCACTCCCCACCTAAAAAAAAAAGAAAACATAACAAAAAGAAAAAAAAAAAGAAATGATCCCTGGTGCCTAGAGGTTTCTGCCCCCCCTGGGGGCGGATCGGCCTAATAATAGGCCGATCTGCCCCCAGGGGGGGCAGAAAATGCCTTCCCAAAAAATGCCCCCCCTGGGAGCGACCCTTGCCCAAGGGGTCGCTCCTGTTGCGTAAAATTTGCGGAAAAAAAAAAACTCCCTGGTGTCTAATGGTTTCTGCCCCCCTTGGGGGCAGATTGGCCTCATCAAAGTAGGCCAATCTGCCCCCAAGGGGGCAGAAATGGCCTAAATATATATTGCCCCCTAGGGGAGCGATCCTTGCCTAAGGGGTCGCTCCCCACCTAAAAAAAAGAAAACATCACAAAAAAACGAACAAAAAAAAAAAACTCCCTGGTGCCTAAAGGTTTCTGCCCCCCCTGGGGGCAGATCGGCCTAATAATAGGCCAATCTGCCCCCAGGGGGGGGCAGAAAAGGCCTTCCTAAAAAAATGCCCCCCCTGGGAGCGACCCTTGCCCAAGGGGTCGCTCCCTTTTGACAGTTTCATTCCCAAAAAAAAAAATCCCTGGTGTCTAGTGGGGTTTCAAAAGCCGGATTGCAAGCAATCCGGCTTTTGAAACCTGTGAGAGACTTCAAAGGGAAAGAAATACATTTCCTTCCCTTTGAAGCCTCTCGGGGCCTCCCCCAGTGATTGAAAGAGAAATGCAAAAGCATTTCTCTTTCAATCGTGCTGGAAGCTCTGCTTCCAGCGCGATGGGGGAGACCCTGTGACTAATCAGCACGCGCTGACGTCACAGGGGGGGGTTGTGGGGGTCGGGGGTGGAAGGGGAAGGGCTTCCCCTTCCATCCCTGACTTTGGGGGGGTGGGGGGAAGCACACAGAGGGAGCGAGAGCGCTCCCTCTGGGCTGTGTGCCGAGGACGTAGTGGTTACGTCCTCGGCACAGCAGCACTGTGCCGCAGGACGTAACCACTACGTCCGCGGCACAGAAGGGGTTAATTTACAGCCCAATCGTGGCTGAGCCAATCCCCTTCACTTTCCCCTGACAATGCTGACCAGACGGGTGTCCAACTGACGTAGAAATCTCGCCTTGCTGATCCATTCAGGAGAGGTATAACAAAATGAAATCATATTTGTCATAAATTGTGTTCTTTTCTTTTAGGTACCAACCGCCATATTTCTACTAAGAGCCATTGCTAAATGTTTTCCAAATGAACTTTTGTCTATTTTTTTTTTTTTTTTGCTTGAAAGCCAACCATACTATTTGAATTAGAGAGTTAGTTTGTGTGTCCACATTCAACAAATGTTATTAATAGAGGGTTGATTGTATTCACCTATGAATGTCTAGGTGAATGCTTTTTCAATTGTTCAGTTATTGTTGATATTAATTGTACGGTAACTCTTGAATGTTTAATGTTAAATGCTTTGGTTAAATTTAGGTTTTTCTGGCGTTTTGGTCAACCTGTGTTATTAGTCTATGTTTATCAGTTGGTTTTGAGATTGCTTTACGTGACATTAGCATTGTTAATCTTGGGAAATAAACTTTCTAACTTTACTAAAAGGTGCGGTTATTCATGGTCACATGAGCTAATGTGTGTAAAAGTTTAATGACTCAAAGTTTCTGTTAATGATTTGTTTAATTAAGTTGTATTGTTGTTAGTTGGGTCATGAGAAAAATGTGTGTCCATGGTGGAACTCCTTAGCAGAGTCAAAAGGTCCGTCAAACCTCTAACGCGTCCCCTTATATATAAAATTACCAGAGACCAAATAAGGCCAAACGAGCTCACAATAGTACGCAGGTTGAGTGGTTAGGGCTTGCTCAGAATTATACCGATTTTTTTCTGACTGGGAGAAGGAGCTACTTTAAGTTTTAACGACTAGGACACAGATGGAGTGGTAATGACT
Organism: Pleurodeles waltl; assembly: GCF_031143425.1. Lineage (NCBI taxonomy): Eukaryota > Metazoa > Chordata > Amphibia > Caudata > Salamandridae > Pleurodeles > Pleurodeles waltl. The sequence continues at coordinate 772,849,808 of NC_090440.1, read as the reverse complement.
TGTTTTTCAGTAACACAAATCACTGGAAACAAAATGCATATAGATCTCGTTCCGAAAGTGATGAGCCAAACGCCCGATCATGTCAATCTGGAGCTACAGCTGGGATTCGAGTTCACACGGCTTTGTGCAAAACGAGTTGAACGAATTTAAATTAGAAGGGAGGTGGACACAGCGTATAATTACAGTACAGTATCGTAGCGAAAGCTCTAGGACTGTATTGTGGTGCGCAACGGTGACAGTCCTGCAAGTAACACCCCGCGACTTAACGCCTACCCGAAGTAGACTAGCATGCATGCCTAAAAGACTGAATACGCAAATCACACTTTTGCGGTAGTGGAATAAGGAGTGGCCAGGATCAGCTGTGCTTGGGAAGCTGTGACTCAGGGTGCAGGTAACACACTTGGTGACGCGTTGCTCCTGGATGGCTCCCGGTGCCTAACACCGTCAAGTAACCTTCTGTGGGGCGAAGACTATGCGGTTAGCCCTCGATCTCGTCTATCCGATTACCAGGATCGTCCAACTACAACAGCCAGCGGTCCCGCTTCCTCCAGAGGCAACCCGATAACACTTGAGTACGTTTCATTCTCTGGTGGTGAAAAGACCGGTGCACGTGTAGTGGCCGGAGAACCGCAGCCAATGAACAACCTGTAAGCATATTCCCATCCAACCCACAAGTTTCTTACAATTTCTGATGCTGACAGCCAATGAGCCAAAATAACGTCCCAAGCCTATGCTATGAGGCGTCTCTTTAACCAATACTACGTCATCAGGCGTACTCGCTGCTCGGAGAATATGTTTCCGCCTTCGTGATTGGTTTTGAGCACCTGCGAGGGTGCCCCTTGTATCTGGCCCTGCTCGCAGTAATTACGGGACAGAAGACGTCAATCAGCCAGTCAGAGGATTAAAACGCACAACAGATTTCATTTTCAGATAACGCACAAGAAATTCGGGACAGGTGGGACACCCTGCCTGCAGCGGACATGGTGCCCGGCGAGGAGCAGCAGCTGGTGCCCAGAGAGGTGAGGAGGGGGGCTAGTACGGAGCAGGGCACAACTACGGAGCTTCTCCCAGGCAGTTTCTGTCTGTGAGATTTGGCAACAGGAACCTTGGTCTGTGACTTTCAGCCCAAGAACAGCAAGACTCAGGTCTGATACTTTCCGGCAAAGCAAGGGTCCCACTCTGACTTTAAGAGCAGAGTCAGCAACAGTCAATTTTTCGACTGTCGTGACAGACACCCCCAGAAACAGTAATAACTGTTAGGCAGTGATGTAAGTCTTCACTGTGGCATCAACCACGACCTTAAACCTGTCAGAGCAGGCAGTGCTGCAAAATCTCAATCTGTGACTGTCGAAGTAAGCACATCAAGGAACTCGCTAGTATCTCTCAGAACACATTCCTTCTAATTTTACGTTGTGTCGATTAGTTTAGGCACAGGAGGGAGTGCCGCTGTGACTTTCACAGCAGATAAAGCTAAGCAGCGATTGCAACGTTCAGAGAAAGTCCAGTGCATTTTTTTCTGTCACTCAACACGCTATATTTCCTTTTGCTTAGTCCACAGCCCTGGGTTGTCCAGTAGACTGGCAAGTGCGCCCATGCCGGTGCTCATGGTAAAATTGAAACCATTTGGTTAGTAGTAGTAGTAGTAGTAGTGGTGGTGGTGGGGGTAGAGGGGAGGGGTTTTCGTCTATTCTGTGTGCGTGTAAAAGTCTTCTCTCTAATAGTTGGCGCCCTGTTGGTGATCCAGTGTTGACTTCATACCTCGGTAAGAGTGCTGTTACAAAGCCCTCTCGAATGACGACCCTGTTTTTCGTTTTTTTTTTTTTTTACATCAACGTTTAGATCATTATCTTGGTGTCTCATGCTGATGCGAGGAGCGTTGTTGAATAGTGAAGTAGTGTTCTGAATATTCGTATAAAATAGTGAGCTCTTTTTCACACTTGCACTAATTTTCATCCTATTCTTTCATTCATTGCCATTTTCAAGATTGAACTATTTTCTGGTTGCAGAAAGGGTCTCTCCACGTGAGGTTATGGACCTTGTCTATGGACAAAGGCCCAGGTGTACAAAAAAATGGTCACAAAAATCTGTTCGCAGTTTCAGATCAGTGTTGAATTTTCGCGAACCAGCTTATGTACTTGTAGGTCATTTTTTAAAATTCTTCTTAAGTGTTAGTTGCAGTCCGACCTACCAAAATGAATATTAATCAGGTAGACCACAATTTGCAACTTACTATGGCTGGAAGGCATCAGAGAGATGGTGACATGCTGGAGTCAGCAGACCACCATGTCTGCCATTGCATTTAAATAAAGTAAACCTTTCTTGTTTTTTTAAAATGTAGCCTTTTTTCGTAAAGGATAGTGTGAGGAAAGCGGTTTATTATATGGTCTGCTTGTGGCACCTTACCATGCATTAAATATACTGCCTGTACTGGGTCCAGTCAGATTAGTTTGAAAAACGTTAGCTCAACCTTGGGTGGCTGTGAGCAGTCAATTTTTATTAAAGGCACAAGTGTAAAACTTTTAAGAAGTACCAAAACAGCTCAATAAGAACGAAACAAGATTCAATAATCTGACACGAGAATATAAAAAAAGTAGGCTCTATTTTTATCTTCCAAGTAATACCTCAAGGACAAAAATCCACCAGAGAGTTCTGGAGATGTGAATTTATAATGGAAAGTGAATCACTTTTTTTTCATTCAACACAATAAACCATTGCAGAGCACCATGCTTGTGGTCCAATTTTGGAAAACGTTGATAAACTTGTAAACTGCTATTCCGGCCCCCTTTTGGTGACCAACTCTGGCAGGGAGCCAGTCACATAGGCCAAAGAGTCTTGATTGAACAGTTATAATATCATTTGGACAAACTGAGTACTGGCCCTGTGCACTCGCCCACAAATGTCCGTTTGTCCAGCTGACAAATTACATAGGATTTATTGAGGGTTGTGGGGGCTAAAGGCTCACATATAATGAAGAAATGTAAATCACACAGAATAAATTGTAAGTATAGTATTACTAAATTGTTTTGTTGATACATACAGGTACACATTCACTATAAATTATGCATATCAATTAATAAACATCAATTACAAAAATTCACAGTATTAGTATATAATTGATATACACTTGAAAAACAACTTTTTAAGCTGTCATAACACTCAGGTGCAGATCTAATCATAAGTACCATCAGTAGCCTTAGCACTGAAGTTGCCAACACATGTTTCGTGGAATCCCCACTACTTCAGGTCTATACAAACATACACACAATAAAAAGAGAAAGAAAAGAACACAAATTAGTTCCTATAATTAACAGGACAAATCCAGACAAACCAAGACCGGCTTGGCTACACCACAAAGAGACATATCTAAGAACACAAAAACCAGAGAAAAGAGACAAAGAGGCAAAGAAAAAGGAGAGAGAATGTACAAAACAGAACAACAATTTGACCAGCAAATACTAGAACAAGAGCTATCATCAAAGAAAACAATAGAAAAGGAGAAACACAAGACCCATTATTTAACGAGCAGAAAGAGAAAAGAGAACAACTAGAACATACAAAAGGTATACCCCATAACAGAAACCACACACAATGTGTAGCAAGAAATAGAAAGCAGGAGGAAGGAAAGAAAGCAAAAAGGCAAACCCATTGATGCTAAACCACGTAGAAAATGCCAGTTAATATAAACAATGCAAACGAAGACATAAAGAATAAGAAAGAAGAGAAGACCAGAGGAACTTAACCCATTCATTCAAATGGAGCTAGAGTGCAAGAATAACTGAGCAGATACCGACCACGAGATGCAATATAACTCAAAAGGATGCATATGTGCCATCAAGTACTTTACATTCCAGAGAAAGAATAACCATAGACCTGGCCAGCAAAAAAACAGACTAATAATAAGAGTATACCATAAAAGTAGAATTGGTGAAACCCAAAATAACTGCGAGCCCAAAGATGAAAACTTATCAAATTGAATACATAAGAGGAATATAAGGCACCTAAGGTTCCTTGATGAGATTGATTAAGCGATCAATATCCAAATCAGCTCAAAAGAAATAGCATACTGGATTACATTGGATTAGTCTCCCATTCGTAGAAGCAGCCTGATTCATCCAAAACGGGGTTCAAAAATAAAATATACAGTTGAAACTTCAAACCCCTGTGAAACCAAAATAAAATTAAATACTTACTCAGACATATATAACATAAATGTTTTCAACTAAAAACTCCCTTGTAGTTTCCCGTCATGAGCCTGCTGCAACGCAAACCTTCCAACAAACACACACTAAATGAACTCAAACCAATGCACCTATCAATACTCTCTCGAAAAGGAAATCATCAAGAAGTCTCCCAGAAAAAGTGAAAATATGCAAAGAGGTAATGTTTTAAAACATCATTACCGCATTGGAAAAACAAAACGCAACAAACCCACATACAGCTATCATCCCTCATAACTTGTAAGAACTTGAGCTTGACATGGTTTCCTCACTCTGCCCTTAAACATCATTACCACATTCAAAAAACATAAATATGCTCCCATAAACCAGTCATTCCTCATTATTCACAACAATGTCAGCTTAACATAGGTCCTTCACTCAGCCAGAATTGAATACTTACAAAGCTAGCAGCTCGTTCACGCATACACCTAATCGGCAAACAAAAAGTCTAGTGCGCTCTAGCACAAGTTTATGTACTACTACACAGACAATCAAGTAGTTGCCACCACCTGATAAGGAAAACCCTGAATCGCTTGTTGCGAATTTCAAACATAACCAATCACCATCTGCTCAGTTCTAATCCACTCCGGAGTGTATCCATAGAACAAAACAATGGCAACTTTTAATCTGCATCATATGGCCAGCGCTGGTTTTGAAAGGGAAGTCTGAGAAGAAGAGTCTGAGGCAGCTGATTTTGTGTTTTTCCTCTCACTGCACATAGTGTCTCAATAACCTGTCATAAAACTGTCCTACACTTGTCTGGTGTTGCGTTCTTATTATATGTGGCCTAGTGCTGGAGACCAAGATTTCCAAAGTAAATTTCTCTCCTCTTGTCAGAAATGCTCATCACCATGGTCTTGGTAATGCACTGTCACCCAGTAGTCTGTTGTTCTGTTCTGGCGTGCACTGAAAGTTTGTTTTACACATGTGGAATCTGGAATCTAGTAGCTCTCCTAATAAAATGAGAGAATTGGGTGAATTCAGTCTCGCGGGTTGTTTTGTAGTTCGCATTAATCCTGTTTATGCACTGTTTCACATCAACAAAAACAATTTTTTACTTCGAGATCCTACTGACCTTGATTGCAAAAGATGGGCCATGTGTACTTCACAAGAGTGTTATAGCTTGTAGGCTTTCACTCCATGATATCTTTTGGGCTGTAAACATGGGTTTCTATATTGTCGCGGTTTTAACAGCAATATTATGTGAAGTCCAATCCAACATCCGCCCTTATTTGAATTCACCCCCATTAGTTGGTTCCGTGTCGGCCACAAATCTTCCTTGTTCCCTGCAATGTTATAAGTCAGTCCCTCAACCCATTCTGTTCTAGAAGTGAAATAGAACGCTGGCAGTCCCTTGAACAATTGTAGAATTATTTCATTGTAGTCCTTCTTTTTTAATGCAGATGACTTAAGCAAGTGCTGCATCGCTATCCCTCACACAAGGAAATCGGAGCAGTGTTTGGGCAAACGTATTTGTATTTAATAGATTGACGTGCCTGTTCATTTGACTTTCAGACTGATCCCAGATTTTTTTTTTATTTCCGAGTATCCAAGTCCACTGGACATACTAAAAGTGTTTCTATATTGCTAATTTGCAAAAAATCCTTTACTGGCAAACACACCTGGTGTGAAAACCGTCAGACTGCCCTTTATCCTCAAATGTGATATTGCACAAATCTACTTTTCTGTTGATGCTGTTGGATCTGTTTTCTTTTGTTATGTTCTGAACAAACAGATCAAAATGTACATAACATGTACTTCTGTGTGTTTGTTATGTACGAGAAACCTATTAAATTTGGGTAAAAAACGAAACTGAATGAACGTCGGCCCCGCTGGAGGAGTCTTACTGTTTATCTCATGCTATTGACTGTTTCGTGTAGTATTCTGCCTCTTATGGAGTGCTTGTATTGCGTTGCATGAAGAGCTATTTTACATCTGAAAAATACACTGAATAATCGCATACCACATTCTGTATTTCTTTTGGGCATTGTGTGTATATAAAGAATCCTTTTTAGTTCAAGCGCACCAGTGCTCTGACGTGTTGTAATCTATCTGCGTTCTTTTAAACACGCCCACCGTAAGCCCAGCACCATCACTCGTTCATGGACCTGCTTTTTCAAAATCCTTTGTTATCATTGGTAAATGCCTTATGTTTGTCTCTCCTTGGGGCAGTTTTGTTACTGCCTTGCAGACTGCCCCTGTTACATGGATACTTGCAAGGTTGCCAGTAGGTTTGACTGCAAGCAAACTTTTTTTCCCTTTTGTGTCTCTCCGCGCAAATGCTCATGGTGACTGTGGCGCTTTAAATTGACTTGCTTATGTCAACTGTTTTACTTTTAATTTTCAATTTATGTGCCAAGTAAAGTCCACTTAGGAATTTACAATGCTAATGGCTCTAACTTGAGTAACACGAGACCCATTGCATTGCAAATGCTTGTTGCTTTTTTTTTTTTTTTTTTACTGCAGCACACCACCACCCATCTCTTTTGTTTTAATGTTTGCAAATCCTTTAAAAAAAAAAAAAAGATAATCCTAATTCTTCCTTGTACACTCAATAATCCGAGCCCTAAAAGTAATATCACTTAATTTTTTTAATTCTTGATAAATGCACTCTCATTTGCTAGACCACTTCTCCATATTTGATCAAGGTGAACTTATCAACAATTTACATTTAGGGCTCGAATAGTGCAGATGGTTTGCCTCTGGTTCTAATCCTTATTTCCCTGCTGCTGTGGTCACTTCAATATACCACAGCACCTGAGATGGAACCAAAAGTGGCGTTTGTCATTCCGTTTCAGAGGAGAGTGGTTCTTTTGTCCTTTGTCACTAGATCGAACATACTAGACAACACTGTCAGTTGCGAGTATTGTGGTTTGCCCATTGGTTCGCTTTGCTGTCGCACTCATTTGGCTGTTTCATGTTCATGTCCAAGCTCGTGTTTGAAGCTCCCATGGAGCTTTGCATCTTTAACATCTCTTTGATTGGCAGGCATCTCTGCTCCCACTGCTTGCTTTTAAAGCACTATTTTTTTTATTTTATTGAAGCGCACCATGAGAGTGCATTTATTTTTTTAGATGCCCCCCTTGTGTACTTCTCTCCCGCTGCAATCATGTTACTCCGTTTTCAGTGTGCTTCTCCCTGCCTTCTCCCTCTTGTGCTCACCTGTGCTTCTCACTGTTGCCTTCCAGTGTCCTCAGTGTTGCTCCCCCCCACCTGCATGTTCCCTCCTCCAGTTGTTACTTTTCAAACTGCATCCTCTATAATGCTTTCCCCAAACCCTGTGTTGCTTCCCTGTCCCTCCTGCGTGTATTGCTTTTGTCACGCTCCGCGTTGCCACTCACCCTCCCAGTATTACATGTATAGTACCTGCACCCTCCTTGTTTTGCTTTTATGTCCCACTATCCCCTGTCATCCCTTCGTATGCTTCTGCTCCCCCATTGCTTCAATACTGCACTGCTCACTTAAAACTTATAAAAGTTCTAATTTTTTATTTTCCTTATAATTACTGATCCACCTTGGATCAGTAACTAAAGAGAAAATAAGCATAGGCAAAGCCAAAAGGTCTCGCCTTTGGGACCTTATAAGTTTTTAACCATGCAGCACTGTAACAGTAGGGCGCTGATCCCTAACCTAAAGGCTCTTGATTTGCAAATGGAGTGATGCGTGCCCGAACCTCGTTCCTTCCTTCATTCATCACTCTGGCAATGTATTATTTATCCGCCGTGCAACATTCTGCCTTATTTTTTTGCCAAACGGGACAAATCAGTGAATTATGATTCCAGAGCCGGCTTTGCAGTGTACTACTGACCGCCCCCTTCACCACCCTACCCCTTCTTTTTTGTGTGTTTCCAAGGTAGGCAATGCTCGTCACTTCAGCCACGGGCCTGTGAGTGACAGCATATAATCTTTTGAAATTTGGTGCACTTTCACAGTAATGTGACATTTTATCAGCCGGCTGACTGCTTTCATTACTGGGATTTATGTGCAAAATCCAGTGTATCTCTGTGGAGGGAAAGGGGAGAAGAGGTGGTGGCAGGAAAGAGCGGGTATGTTGCAATAGAGGTGCTTCTGTAGCCCGACTAACTGTCAAGAGGCCGATTCAGTGCTCTTCCGACCAGCTGAAGGGTTCTTGTCTGCAGTTGATATTGGTATGGTGTTTTGATGGTAAATGAAAAATACCAGTCTGGGTAAAGTTGTTAAACCAATGTTATCTTTACATGTGTGCGGAGCGCTGCTGTGGTGTTGTGGCACTGACTGTCTGGAGGAATTGCTGGTCGGGTTAAAAAAGGTGTGTGGTTGTAATATGACCTATATGAAAATATTTAGGTGGGGTGCATAGACCTGGTCAGGTGGTATCATGGTGAACTTCATGCTACGTGTTTATAGAAGAGGAATTAGTGCTGATGAGAACAGGAAAACAGTTTAGTCATGTGGTGTGACTTATTTTTCTAGTTGATGTCTGTAGCAAAGGTTAGACAAGACCAGTTTAAATCCCTATAAATCTTTCCATTCTTATAAGACAAACTCAACCAGGCCTTGAGAGGATACAATGCCAAATAAGAGACTGGAGTGATTACTTGTGATCCACCATAAGGCTGCCCAAGCGCTTGGTTTACCACCTGCCTCCTTGGCCCAGTAATGCATGCCAGTCAGGAAGGCAGCACACTTTAGCGGGCCTGCCATGCAAAAAGAGTGTGCACTAGATGCTTAATCAAAGTTGTATCCTTCAATCTGGTGTAGTATTTCCTAATTAGTGTTATTTTCTGTTGGCCGAGGAACAAGCTGGCACCTGTGCGTCTTTTTAATGAGGTGGCTTCACAGCAGCAGGTGGCACAGAGATTTCAGTGCTTCAACATTCAGTTGCGTAAAACATTGTTGGTGCAAAGTGCACTAGGTTCTTGCTGGCAGCTGTATCTTCCATGGAAACAAAAAAACAACTTCCTGTTCTCTATGAACGTCATTGTTTTGTTCAAAACTAGACGGGAGGAGGGGCCATCACACGCTGTACTAGGAGAAAGCATGATGTAGTGCGATGGGCAACAAAAATGTTCTCTTAGTAAAATCGCCTGAGAGGGAGGTAAGCACACAAAGGAGGGACATTGAGAAAAATGCCCCAATGAAAAGGAAGCATTTAAGACCAGCACAACAAAGAACGAGTGGCAAGAGTGGGCGTGGTTAAAGCCTATAGACTGAATACAGCATGTCTTGCAGACAGCACTGATGCTGCATAGGCTCGCCTTAAAAGTGACTGCGCCTATAAAATGACATGGGTGGCCGCTTCAAAGGCTTTTTTTTATTAATAACTTTAGTCACTCACAGCATCGGGAAAGGCCAGTAGGTCAAAAATGTGGGACCTAATGACTTTGCCAGAGTTTATCTTTATGCTCGCTTAAATGATTACACAATCCAAACAAACTCCAGAAAGTTATTGCTGCATGAAGGCGTGTAACCAAACCTTTGCCTGTAAGCCTTGCACCATCAAGAGGGTAAATGCTGGGAACAGCTACCCTCTGAACTCAGTTAGCTGAAAGGGTTGGTCCTTAAAGGCTGTTGTAGCTGGTCATAAGTCTCCCAGCGCAGCGAAAGGAAGGTAGAGGTAGATCTTGGGTTATGCAAGTACTCCAAGAGATTGAGAAGATGATGTCAGAAGACCATGCCGTCATGAGATTCATGTCTTTGACATGATCCTTATATTACTTGAGCCTACGTGGCAAGTCCAGCAATAAAGCTGATAGTTGTGGGCTGTCTTGCTTTTTTATTGATTGTAAAATCGGTGTTCAACCATGTTGACTACTGATTCTGGTAGCACAAATTGCAAAATGTATTATAAAATAATCACTAATCAGAGTTTGATTACTGAATATCATACCTATTCAAAGCATAGTGTTAAAAATCCCATAAGCAGAACATTAACAGGTCAAATCCCAATTTCAGTCTGAGTTATGTCAGTGCTAGTCCCTCTTCTTTTATGTTTATACTTAAGGGATCTACTTTAATATTTTAAGTGTTTCCTACCTAATATTGTATTGTATTTCGATAGTTATTTATTCAAATGATAATGTGGATTGTGATTTAACGGAGGTTAGCATATGAAGAATATAAAAAAAAATAAAACAGATTGGTGAACCGACAAAACTAAATACAGTTAGTATATGTTGTATAAAAGAAGAACTATGTTGGAGTCAAGGCAATCAAAGAAACCTTTGTGGAATTTGCAGGTTATCTGCCTGTTGAAAATAAAGCTGATTTACGGTTATCTGGAGATCATTTTTAGTAATGGTTTTTGCCTTGCAATTACACATCTTTAAACATCCCTGCTGGTCGGGCCACTGGTTGTCTCCTGAAACCTTTCCCTCTATGGGACCCTTCATTGAGTTGGTGGTTGGCTGAGCATTCTGCCACTACCATCCCCTTCAAACACCCTTGGCCTAAAGATCTTGCAGAGGCAGAGCTAAACTTAGTCTAAGACAGTTTTCATTGCTGACAAACTTTCTGAGATCATTGATGAAAGGGTGACTGAAGGGAGAACACTGAGCACTTGTAGCTTATTTTTCTAGGTACCATGTTCTGCGATCCATTTTTATCAGCAGAACCCAATGGCAATGTCTTTTTTGGAATTGCTGGACCGATGGATCAATTGTTGGGAATCACTGGTAAATCTCCCAGAAATGGGGAATTCTTAATGCCTTTCAAGGGCTTGTGTGACATTTCCCTCCAGCAACAATTGCGGACTATTGGCAATGTCTAACCAGTTTATCATGCGGTTGGCACATACATGCTCCAGCCTGAGCAATTTGGTTGACATGTCAGCAAGTTTGCACATTACTTTCCCCTCCTTTCTGTCATCTAGGTTGTCTGTAACCTCATCTGTCACTGGATCTTCTCTGGCTCTCTTAGACCTCTGCTGTGCTCGGTCCTCAATGGCCATTGCTGCAACCATCATCACTTGCTTTCATTTCCATCTTTGCTTGTCTGAATACCATACCTGTCCAGCGTCCTGTCTCACTAATCTCTCACCTTCTTCCTGGATTAAACACTGCTGGCAACTGCTCATGGGTGATTCCCTAGCCCACCTTGCTATACCTTTTAGAAAATAGTTAAAGAGCTGTATATTGAAGCCACAACCTATCTATGATCTAGCATACTAAAAACAAAAGCACAGTTCAGGTTTTATTTTCATTGCCCCTTTCCACTTTCAATAAAAGGATATATTTTAGGGCATCTTCTCTGTTAATTTTTAGACATTCTGAGTTTGAGGAGGAGGTGTAGAGGATACCTGTGGGACACACTAAGTGCCAAGGCAGAGCCGCCTGCTTACAGCAAGGTCTAAAACAAAATACCTGTAATAAAGGCTTAAGGTACTTTTGCCTGCTCAAGAAAGGAGTTGCCTGTGACTCACAAAATCTCTAGTAGCGGACGGAGACTGAGACTCAAGCATTTGTGTCTGACTTATAGCGGACCTATGATAATGGCCTACATCGCTGCAGCCTGCATCAGGAAAGTGCTGATAGTAGCATTTCAAAACTCGGAGGGAATGAGAATAGCATATTAGCCTTAGGATTATTAAAAAAAAAAACAGTTGGAAAGTACGAATATGGTAATTAGTAGGACTGAGTGTGCAATATGAATTAAACTTGTAGACCCCAATAGTCTTGCTTGCAGTCCGTTAGAATCCACAGTGTCTTCGAAACTGATTGTCCATTGGGTGGTGGGTTTGGTGTTGGGCTTCTGGGCACTTGGGTTTATGTGTGGCATTTCATACTCGTATCGCTCCATCTTTCATCCAGGTCTTATGAGAAACTAGAACAAATATCAGACATTTCGAAGCACACAATGCAGTGGCAATGTATGTAACATTTTGGCTCGCACCCTTGTTCCATTGAATGGGACTGTAATCATAGCTGTAGTAAGAAGACCATGTTTCCGAAAACAGCTGAGCACTCGTGATACTTCTTGGATAGTATTACATTGTCGCCCTCACCCGTGATATTTTGAGTACACTGCTTTATAACCTAAAACTATAAATACATTTAAGATGATATTTTTGCACTAGAACGTGCCTGACCTTTTGGTTTGTGTTGTTTTTCGCTTTTTAACTAAGCAGTTGAAGGCTTATTTAAAAAAAAAAAAAACGCAGCCTTTACTACATATTCGAGATTAATGTACCTGTGTTAAAATCTGCTACCACCTTCTGGAGAAATCCATGGCTGCTCGACATACCTAACCTTGGAGATTCAGTTAGGCATATAGCTTAATTCCGTCAGTCAGTTAGTTTGTTTGTAGTATCTGAGGCTGTGATAGAAAATAATTCCCCACTCTCCAGACACTACCAAATGCCATGTAACTGGCATAGGACAACTGCAAATGCCCTCACAATTGGAGCTTGTGGAGGTCTTTGTTTAGCTTGGAGTTTAACACTTTTGTTTAAAAGTTACCATAAAATCTTACCATATATCGGGCATGCTGGAATTATGCAACACTGTTGTGTTATCTGCAGAATTACGAATTTCCCACAGTTGTCACGTAATCTATCATTTGCTGCTTAATTTGAAGATGTTAAGAAAAAATAGTAGCTCAGTTCGGTCAAATGCTAGTAAAACACTGACACGTTTTACTGTGCAGTGGAATGCCCTTCACAAAGATTGGCTGGCCTCCTTTCAGTTGCTTAGTGCTGTATGAGTGTTAAACTGATACTAACGCAGTGAAAAATTTGCATAGACAGTCTTTACATATGTAAGAAGCATCAGCAGAGCCTATAGGTCAATCCTATATGAGAGCTATTGGCTTTAGCAATGTTGTACACCTGTGTGGCTGCTGTTCAGCATGGCTAAAAGTTAGTGGGATGGAAGGGAGTGGAGTTTAAGGCAACCACAAACAAACCTGTGGGACAGAAGTTAAGAGCAACCCATAGTGTAGCATGGAAGAGGACATGCTGGACAGAAAAAATGGCATAAAAGTGTCCTGAATCACAGCAGTACTGAGTAGCCAATTAGGAGGTAGCTAAAAAGAATACCAATTAAGCCAGCACATGGTAAGTAATGGGTGGTCTCCAAGCCCTTTAATGTATATAATACCTCGCAGCAACAGCGCATATGCGCTGTTAGACGAGACCTAAAAATGACGATATTAAAGTAATATTATCACAAAATGTGCTGCATCATGCCACATGATTTCCCGTTTCTTGCTACATAGTTTAGCCGATACTACTGCATTATTAAATCTGTCACCCATTTCCAGTGGCCTTATAAATTTCATAATTTTGAGTATAATTTTATGTACAGAACATCACAGTATGTATTTTTCATTTAAAAGAAAGATTTATTGTTGGACTTCGCTAGCTTCTTTCCCGATCTCTCCCTTGTTCATGTGGCTTCTTCTGCTTTCGACCCAAGAACGCAAATTCGGTAAATCACGTGCATTTTTGTTTATTGGTCATTCCAGATATGCTATATTTTCAAAGTATTAAATATTTTCAGATATTCTGTGTCAACAGATTAAATTTGTTTCAATAAGATACCTTTACCATCACAGTTTTTCAGATATTTGGTGCTGGGCCACATGCTTGCAGAATACAAATTGATTAATAAGTAGCTTTTTGTTGCTAATGAACTGAATGTACAGGGTAGATTTCCTTCCATTGTTTACTGTGGGCTGTCTTTTGTGGTGTGACGTTTGTGTAAAGTAAAGCATTAACTGGCCAGCCGAATGCTCATTTCACCAGAGGATTCACTGACGTTTTACGTAGTGCAGTGGTGAAGTGGCAAGGGGGGTGGACTCAATAGTAGGGTATTCACTTGTGTTTTGAACCATCATTTTCTTCACCTTAAGGACGCTGCCCCTCAGTCTTAGTAGTGTGTAATACGCTTGATACTATGTGCATACAGGGAGTGCAGAATTATTAGGCAAGTTGTATTTTTGAGGATTAATTTTATTATTGCACAACAACCATGTTCTCAATGAACCCAAAAAACTAATTAATATCAAAGCTGAATATTTTTGGAAGTAGTTTTTAGTTTGTTTTTAGTTTTAGCTATGTTAGGGGGATATCTGTGTGTGCAGGTGACTATTACTGTGCATAATTATTAGGCAACTTAACAAAAAAAAATATATACCCATTTCAATTATTTATTATTACCAGTGAACCCAATATAACATCTCAACATTCACAAATATACATTTCTGACATTCAAAAACAAATCAGTGACCAATATAGCCACCTTTCTTTGCAAGGACACTCAAAAGCCTGCCATCCATGGATTCTGTCAGTGTTTTGATCTGTTCACCATCAACATTGTGTGCAGCAGCAACCACAGCCTCCCAGACACTGTTCAGAGAGGTGTACTGTTTTCCCTCCTTGTAAATCTCACATTTGATGATGGACCACAGGTTCTCAATGGGGTTCAGATCAGGTGAACAAGGAGGCCATGTCATTAGATTTCCTTCTTTTATACCCTTTCTTGCCAGCCACGCTGTGGAGTACTTGGACGCGTGTGATGGAGCATTGTCCTGCATGAAAATCATGTTTTTCTTGAAGGATGCAGACTTCTTCCTGTACCACTGCTTGAAGAAGGTGTCTTCCAGGAACTGGCAGTAGGACTGGGAGTTGAGCTTGACTCCATCCTCAACCCGAAAAGGCCCCACAAGCTCATCTTTGATGATACCAGCCCAAACCAGTACTCCACCTCCACCTTGCTGGCGTCTGAGTCAGACTGGAGCTCTCTGCCCTTTACCAATCCAGCCACGGGCCCATCCATCTGGCCCATCAAGACTCACTCTCATTTCATCAGTCCATAAAACCTTAGAAAAATCAGTCTTGAGATATTTCTTGGCCCAGTCTTGACGTTTCAGCTTGTGTGTCTTGTTCAGTGGTGGTCGTCTTTCAGCCTTTCTTACCTTGGCCATGTCTCTGAGTATTGCACACCTTGTGCTTTTGGGCACTCCAGTGATGTTGCAGCTCTGAAATATGGCCAAACTGGTGGCAAGTGGCATCGTGGCAGCTGCACGCTTGACTTTTCTCAGTTCATGGGCAGTTATTTTGCGCCTTGGTTTTTCCACACGCTTCTTGCGACCCTGTTGACTATTTTGAATGAAACGCTTGATTGTTCGATGATCACGCTTCAGAAGCTTTGCAATTTTAAGAGTGCTGCATCCCTCTGCAAGATATCTCACTATTTTTGACTTTTCTGAGCCTGTCAAGTCCTTCTTTTGACCCATTTTGCCAAAGGAAAGGAAGTTGCCTAATAATTATGCACACCTGATATAGGGTGTTGATGTCATTAGACCACACCCCTTCTCATTACAGAGATGCACATCACCTAATATGCTTAATTGGTAGTAGGCTTTCGAGCCTATACAGCTTGGAGTAAGACAACATGCATAAAGAGGATGATGTGGTCAAAATACTCATTTGCCTAATAATTCTGCACTCCCTGTAGTGTTATGAGATGGGAGGAAAAGGGTAAGTTTCCCTGCAGCTGTAGTTCTTTGCCAGTGGTGTTTTTCATGATGATCATAGCAGACAGATCTCCTTTTTACCCTCAAGGTAGTTGGTGCTTTGCAAAAATATCTCAACTTAAACGGCGTTGGGACAGCATAATGTTCAGTGTGACTGTTTTGTCTGTTTTTATGTTTAAATAAATGTGCTTCCCTGCTTATACACTAGATTTAAAAGAAATGCTAATCTTAGTGCTTCAGAATTTTTCTGGGATTGTTATAGACCTTCTTTAAGACATGTTTGCTTTATAGGGAAGTATGTTTGCCCTTTCGTTTTTTCCTTTTCACTCTTACTCAAAGGTTCCTCCCTCGCCAGTGCAAAGCCTCAAAAACAATTCTGTATCACTTATCCGCGTATGAGGTGAGATTGTCTATTGGATATTGCAACTCATTCTCAAATCATAGCAGTTGGTAAATATTTATATTTGAAGTATATACTAAACAATTTCTTATTGTTTGTTTTATTCGTCCTATATGCAAGGAGTAGTTTCTCAAGATAGCCATTACTCACCTCATAGAACAGTGTCCAGTTTCTCTTTATTAAATCTTTTATCTTATTGCTCATATTAAAGTTTGTAACACACAAAATTCTTTCTTTATCCTGTTTTCCTGCTTCCTTACTCAAACAGGCTGTCCCTGTTGTAATATTTGGCTTGTTTGTATCATTTCAAGTGCTTTAGCATGTATCTCGAAATTGGTCCTATCTTTTACAATTCCGATGTATGCAAAGGAATTGTCCAAAAGATATATTATCCTTTTGGCAACTAGTATGGTTACTTGTATAATAGAGCAAAGTATTTCGTTGGTTTAGTAAACAGTTCCACCTCCAATTTTCTTTCAACCCCTTTTATTTTTTATATCCCAAAAAATTACACTCAGATTGACTCATTGGCGAGGTAAACCTCAAATTCAGATCACCACAGTTCAACCATTCAATAATGCAAGTTAAATTCTCTCCAGTTACTTGTCAATTAAAAAATACATCGTCAATTTTGTGGTATACTAGTATATAAGGCTTCAATGTCTAATGACACCAGCCAATCCTTCAATCTTACATATCATATCTGTGGTATCTTTGACGTAAGAAGCCTGTTTTGGCACTAGAGGCTTCAAGAAGCAATCTACCTATTTACTAATAGGCTCCGTAAGGGAATCCAGGCTAGAGACTTTGGGTTTCATAGGGGGATCCACTAGATTTTTGTGTACCTTAGGGAGTCCACATAGAGAAGGTATTTTAGGATGTTTATTGCATAAAAAATCAAACTCATCCTGACACAATAGCTCCTCCTTTTTTGCATATTTTAGAAATGTGTCTAGTCTAGCTGCTAGACTCTTCCATCCCTCTCTTAGATTTCCTATTGTGAGTTTCCCCCTGCAGGCGGGCATATATCCTTCTATTACAGTCATTAGTATCCATTCCAGCTATAATACCTCCTTTGTCTCACTGTTTGATTGTAATAGAATCATTATTTTCTAGACATTTTAGGGTTTCTCAGTGTTTCCTAGACCTATTTTTACACCAAAACTTTTTAGTAAAAAGGTTTTCTATTCCTTTCGCAATCACCCTCGCAATACTGCCACTTCTTTATCCACCATCGGCCTAGAGGGTGTCCAAATTGAAGGTGAGTTCAATCCCGACCTATTTTGCTTGGGTTCTACATCTTTACCCATGAGGAACCTTTTTAAACCTAATTTTCCTTAAATAGATCTTTCATATCCCTTTCTACCTCAAATCTATTTTCTGGGGCCATAAGGGCAAAGTCTAACCCACTTCCAACACTTCCTCTTCTTCAGTACTTAACAGCCTAGAGGAAATATTTATTATAGCTGCCCTCTTGGTTTCTACTCCAAATCTTTTTGACTCATGTATTGCCTGCTTGGACCCTAGTTCTAGAGCTGAACCCCTCCCCCCCCTGCCTCAGGAGTTCTGATTGGATTTCTTCTGTTCTTGGTCTCTATGCTTGGACCTCCCATTGTCTCTCTGCTCTCTTTGCCATATCTGTAATCATGTACATTTTCCTCTTCTGAATCCATACTTATGTTTGAAGTGTCTGAGAAAGTCACATGTTTCTTAAACCCTCTTCTTTTATTTTGGGACAATTTTTTTTATTATTAACCCCATTTATTGTTGTGGTGTAGTGTTCTGCTTGGAGATATGGATACATCTTCTCCACATTATATTGACTGACATCTTTTTTTTTTTTTTTTTTTTCAGTTTTTTATTTTTTATTTTTTTTTAATTCACTTCTGAATCTTCTCCAATTTACGTAATGCCTCTTCCACAGCTCCATTTTTAGGTTGAGCGTAAGCGTGCAACCTCTTGTATACTTCTTCTGTGGGCTTCCAGTAATTTAATTTGTTTGTTTCAATGTTCTTTAAAAATCCTTGCTTGCTAGTGGTCAGTCATGCCTCCTTTGTCCCTCCTTCTGTTTGGGAGCAGGGACCAATTACTCTATAATCATGCTTGGTCCTCCTTATCTGGTCTGTAGGTGATTTTTTTTTTTTTTTTTTTTTTTTTTTTGCTTTCTTTCCTGCTCCTGTCCAGGGAAGCTTCCCTTTTCATTTGCAGAGCATTCTTGCTCTTACCTTAGCTGTAAACAAGACTACAAATCAGGCTGTTATCCTGGACACATTTGGTCTTTGGGGGCACTCTGCATCCTCTCACAGATGCCTGGTTCCCACCCTTCATTGGCTTGGATTTTTGTTTACCAAGTGTGCCTGTCTGTAGGATCATTTTAAATTGCGTATAGCCTAAGCACTCAGCTCTACCAGTGCCCACTTATGCTCTATCCT
Organism: Pleurodeles waltl; assembly: GCF_031143425.1. NCBI lineage: Eukaryota > Metazoa > Chordata > Amphibia > Caudata > Salamandridae > Pleurodeles > Pleurodeles waltl. The sequence goes on along the minus strand of NC_090440.1, from coordinate 772,831,305 downwards.
GGGATCCCACTCAGAGCTCCAACAGTGCACCTCAGTTCACAGGCTCCAAGCCCTCATCCATGCCAGGATCCCCATGCACGATGTCTTCCATAGCACTTCAGTTCTTCTGGTCAGTACACTCTGCTGCCCCAGTACTGGGACCTCGGGCGAAGCTCCATCAGTGCACCTCCGATCGCACGCTCCAAGGCCTCAGCCATGCCAGTGCCAGGAACCCCATGCATGCTGTCTGCCAGAGCACCTTAGTTTTTTCAATCTGTAGTGTCTGCTAGTACAGTACTCCCTGAATAGAAGTCTCAACCACTGCATATACTTGGGTCGGAAACCAATGGATTCCAGCACCACAAACATGTATTCCCATTCTAGGGTATTACACACCTTGGTGGCGTCCAGCGATAACACTGCTGATGGCTTTCTGACTTCTTTGGTGTATTCTTGCCAACAACACAATTCCTGCAGGTTTATGTTTTATGCTTCTGTTTGGTATAAAACCAGATTGATCTGTGTGTGTTAGTGGGGATATGACCCCTGCAGCCTTGTTTTCAATATGTTTGCCTCAGTATTTAATGATGACCTGGATCTATACAACTTACACTGATCCCTGGGCTTATCTGGCTTTGTTGGTATCACAAGAATCGTTGCCTTTCTGCGGTCCCTGGTGGGGGACACGGTCTGCCCAGTTCTTTAAAAAAAAAAAAATAATAATAATAATGTTTTCAAGAGGCGCTAATACTCTGTGGGGAACCCATTGGGCCCTGGTGTCTTCCATGACTGGAGATTTCTCATCGCCTTCTCTTTAATATTTAACCCCTTAGCTGCTGGGCCTTTTCCCCCCCAGTGCTGAGCCCTTTTTTGGCTATTTGGGGTAGTTCGCGCTTAGGGCTTCATAACTTTTTGTCCACATAAGCTAACCACGCCAAATTTGCGTCCTTTTTTTCCAACATCCTAGGGATTCTAATGGTACCCAGAGTTGGTGGTTTCCCCTGGAGGAGACCAAGAAAATAGCCAAAATACAGTGAAAATTTAGTTTTTTCCAAAAAAATGGGAAAAAAGGGCTGCCGAAGAAGGCTTGTGGTTTTTTCCCTGAAAACGCCATCAACAAAGGGTTTCTGGTGCTGAAATCACTATCTTCCCACCTTTCAGGAACGGGCAGACTTGAATCAGAAAACCACATTTTTCAACACAAATTTGGCATTTTACTGGGACATACCCCATTTCTACTATATTTGGTGCTTTCAGCCTCCTTCCAGTTAGTGACAGGAATGGGTGTGAAACCAATGCTGGATCCCGGAATGCTAAGCATTTATGAAAACTAGACAAAATTCTGAATTCAGCAAGGGGTCATTTGTGTAGATCCTACAAGGTTTTCTTACAGAAAATAACAGCTGAAATAAAAAAATATTGAAATTAAGCTGAAAACAACAGCCATTTTTCTTTATGTTTTACTTTGTAACTTTTTCCTGCGATGTCAGATTTCTGAAAGCAATATACCGTTTTGTCTGCTGGACTCTTGCGGGGATATAAAGGGCTTGTAGGTTCATCAAGAACCCTAGGTACCCAGAGCCAATAAATGAGCTGCACCCTGCAGTTGGTTTTCATTCTATACTGGGTATACAGCAAGTCATTTGCTGAAATATGAAGAGTGAAAAAGAGGTATCAAGAAAACCTTTGCATTTCCAAAATGGGATCAAGATAAGGTTTTGAGGAGCAGTGGTTATTTGCACATCGCTGAATTCCGAGGTGCCCATACTAGCATGTGAATTGCAGGGCATTTCTCAAATAGACGTCTTTTTTACACACTCTCTTATATTTGGAAGGAAAAAATGTAGAAAAAGATAAGGGGCAATAACACTTGTTTTGCTATTCTGTGTTCCCCCAAGTCTCCCGATAAAAATGATACCTCACTTGTGTGGGTAGGCCTAGTGCCCGCGACAGGAAATGCCCCAAAACACAACATGGACACATCCTATTTTTTTTTATAGAAAACACAGCTGTTTTTTCCAAAGTGCCTACCTGTAGATTTTGGCCTCTAGCTCAGCCGGCACCTAGGGAAACCTACCAAACCTGTGCATTTCTGAAAACTAGAGACCTAGGGGAATCTAAGGAGGGGTGACTTGCGGGGCTCGGACCAGGTACCCAGAATCCTTTGCAAACCTCAAAAAGTGGCTAAAAAAACAAGTTTTCCTCACATTTCGGTGACAGAAAGTTCTGGAATCTGAGAGGAGCCACAAATTTCCTTCCACCCGGCGTTCCCCTAAGTCTCCCGATAAAAATGATACCTCATTTGTGTGGGTAGGCCTAGCGCCCGCGACGGGAAATGCCCCAAAACAGAACGTGGACACATCACATTTTTTCATAGAAAACAGTGCCTACCTGTGGAATTTGGCCTCTAGCTCAGCCGGCACCTGGGGAAACCTAGCAAACCAGCACATTTTTGAAAACTAGAAACCCAGGGGAATCCAAGATGAGGTGACTTGTGGGGCTCGGACCAGGTTCTGTTACCCAGAATCCTTTGCAAACCTCAAAATGTGGCTAAAATACCACGTTTTCCTCACATTTCGGTGACAGAAAGTTCTGGAATCTGAGAGGAGCCACAAATTTCCTTCCACCCAGCGTTCCCCCAAGTCTCCCGATAAATATGATACCTCACTTGTGTGGTTAGGCCTGGTGCCTGCGACAGGAATAGATCACACAACGGTCAATGTTGGTCCTTACGTGAGGCAGCTGTTGGCCCTGGGGTGATCCATTCCTGACACAGGCACTAGGTGTAGGCACTCAAGTGGGGTAGTGTTTTTATCAGGACAGGTGAGGAGTCACTGGGTGGTAGGAATGTTGTGGATCCCAGCATATTCCTGTAGTTTGTGTGACGGAAATGCGAGAAAAATAGAGTTTTTTTTTCAACATTTCAGCTTTGCAGGGTATTCTGGGTAAGAAAACTTTGGGGAATCCACACAAGTCACACCTCTGTGGACTCCCCCGAATGTCTAGTTTCCAGAAATGTTTGGGTTTAGTGTGTTTCTCTATATGGCCGCCGAATCCAGGACCAAAAACACAGGTGCATGCCTTACAAAACCAGTTTGTTTTGCCATAGACAATTTTGATGTCTCCACAATATGATTTGGGTGGTGGAATTTGGGGCTGAACTAAATTGGTGAGCTCCCAAGAGAGCACTCTCTCTCTCTGCTTGCCGCCGCATTCACCTGCTCTCTGGGTTGGCCTAACCCACTATTACCCAGTTGCACGAACAGCTTGCGAAGGGACAGCAGGACTGTCCTCATCACCTCCCTCATAATGTACTGGAAGAGGAGTTTTCGAATGGGACTCCTCTGACTGAAAAATCACTCCCAGAGTCTGCGCCATTGTCCTATCCCTCAGATGCTGTCTCAGTATCTGATGTCTCAGTCTCTGATCCTATGTCAGAGCGGTCCTCTATAACCCAAGTGCAGGCAGCAGTCATCCATCAAGATGCCATCTCTGCTATTGGCTAAACTGTTGCTCTAAAACACTAGCCTACGTAGACAGTCACAAAATCGATGGTGTGTGTGAGATACGTGCAACAGTAGAGGCCACCTTACCTGCGCTTCTTCCCTCAATCAGCACGTACTTTCAAGACACTCAAAAAACACCTTGTCACATACCATTCGTCACAGTCTTTAGCACCTCCTGCGCCCAGTCCAACAATCATTATTGGTGCTCCCACTCCCTCCTCCTCGGATTCCCTCATTACCACCCAGCAAAAGTGCCCTTCATCTCTCCATAGACTTTACTAATGTACTCAGCTATTTACATAAAATACAGATGTGCTCTTTGCAGTAGGCATATAAACCTTCTGCGCTTCTTTATGGCACTAAAACTGCCACTAGACAAGTCGGACCCTTTTCCCCCCAGGGAAACCACACACATATTGACAAAAGTGATGTGTATATATGACAGCCAACCACCTGAAACTCAACTCAAGCAAAACCGAAATAATCCTCTTTGGCCCACACAAAAACACCTGGGACCCAGCATGGTGGCCCACCACGCTAGGCCCTGCACCCACCCCCGCCAACTACGCACGCAACCTCAGCATCATCCTAGACTCCTCCCTCTCTATGACCCAACAAATCAACGCTCTTACCTCCTCATGCTTCAACAAACTCCGTATACTGAAAAACATTCAAATGGATCCCCACAGAGACCAGAAAAACTGTCACTCACGCACTCATCAGCAGCAGGCTTGATTACGGAAACGCCCTCTACGCCGGCACCACTCTAAAACTCAAGTGCAAACTACACGCATCCAGAACTCAGCAGCACGACTCATCCTCGACCTCCGCCAACACGAACACATCTCTCCACACCTCAAATCCCTCCACTGGCTCCCCATTGACAAAAGGATCACCTTCAAGATCCTCATCCTCGCACACAAATCACTCCACAACACAGGCCCTGCCTACCTCAACGAGAGTCACCTTCCACACCCCCACACGAAACGTCCGCTCAGCTGACCTCTCTCTCGCCTCTGTCCCCCGCATCAAACACACCACCACCGGGGGCAGATCCTTCTCCTACGTTGCACCCAAAACCTGGAACGCACTCACAACCCACATTCGCAAGACCCAAAACCTACTTCTTTTCAGGAAGGGCCTCAAAACCTGGCTTTTTGAACAGTGAACCTCCTAGCCCCTTTCCCTCCCCCCCCCCCCCCCCCGCAGCGCCTTGAGACCCTCACAGGTGAGTAGCGCGCTTTATAAATCTCTTTGATACAGATCTACCTATATATATATATATATATATATATATATATATATCTACATGGATATATCTAGGTACATGGATATATCTAGGTACATGGATATATCTATAGATATATCTATCTACATAGATATATATATATATATATAGATATATACATATATATTTTTTTTAGTTGCTGTATGGTTTCCTTGGGGGCCAAAATGGCCACGGGCGACCCCCTGTCATTTAATTTTTTTTTTTAAATTTTTTTAAATCCCCGGGGGGCACCTACCTTTTTTTTAATAAAAAAAATTATGCCGGGGGGGGGGCGGCCCGTTTTCCGCACAGCTGCGATCGGGGGCCAGAAACAATTTCAGAAGGCCTCGTAAGAAAGGGGAGAGTCTCCCCTTTCTTACGAGGCCTTTTCAAAATGTTTCCTGCCGCCCCCCCGATCGCAGCTGTGCTGCGATCGGGGGACGCAGCACAGCTGCGACCGGGGGCCAGGAAACACTTTCAGGAAGGCCTCGTAAGAAAGGGGAGACTCTCCCCTTTCTTACGAGGCCTTCCCGAACGTGTAAAAGGCCGTTTTCCCCATGAAAGCAGGAAGCGGCCGCAAGGCTGCTTCCTACTTTCATGGGGAAAACACCTTTGCAACGTCAGCGCGCCTCGCGGCGCGCTGATGTCACAAAGGGGCGGGTGGGGGGCGGGGGGAGACACGGTAGCTTCCGTGTCTCCCGGGGGTAGTAAAAAAAAAATCCTCGGGCGCGACGCACCTGAGGATTTATTAATGCCCTTCCTGGTGTCGGCCACTGGTCGTGACCCGCACCAGGGAGGGTGTGTGGGCGTCGGCCAGTGGCCGACGCCCGTACTCAAGCGGTTAAACCAATTTTAAGTGAACGCAGAGAATTATCGGTACAACTGTGTTTTCTTCTTACAAGGGAGAATATTAATAGTGAATCAAAAGTCCTTAACTTTTGACACACCTCAATCCTGTTAAAGGTTTCCACTAAAAGAGTTTCAGCAAGATATCTTGCTACTACTGTAACATGTGCTTGTTTTCCACGCTCACCCCCCCCCTTAAGTCAAACTAGGCTGTACATATTTATAACTTTGCAACAAATTTTTATCCCATCCTTCTGCATTAAAATACTACAGTGCATTGATTCTGTTTTGGTTTCCACATTGAGTCTCTACACTTAGTCACACAAAGTATATTCTGCGTGGTTTCATCCCCAATCAGAACCACATTCCTTCTTACATGTTTAATTCTTTTGTGTGGGTTAAACATTGAACACCTTTTCATGTTTTCCTCTACTGGCTCTTGTCCAAATGTTTGCTTATCCTGGTATCTTCCGACAGTATATGCCACAGCATAGTGTCTAGTCTAGTAACCTCTGCTGTCATTTACAGGGCTATCTCTAAAAAAGCATTAAAAGGGGTTGTGCAATCTGATAGTGAAAAAGGTTGAAAGCTCTTAAGCATACTTTGCATGAGATCCCCATTATAACAACTCAAGAGGCAGTTGCTATATGGATGCAAAATCCTCATAGTGGTCAGTCAGATAGTTGCTCCATTGCATGGGTACTCTACAGTTGCACATACATGTGAGCAGTCAGCTGACGGTTTTTCTTTTTCCAGTTAGCTGCCACAGTGGTTTTTGCATCTCCCAAGCAATTCCACACCAATGTTTGGACTGCTTCAGATTGATAATTTCAGAGGGGAGGTCTCCCATTGGCGCTAGGTAGACTTGAGGTGTGATCATGTGATTTCGGTCAGGTGTCTGGGTATGCGGTTAATATGGCAAAGACCGATAAAGACGTGGAATATGAACATGAAACATAGGTTAATAAAAGAGGAGATGCAATACCTCAGTGTTAAGATCTGAAAAAAATTGGAAGACATTACCTTAGTAAACCTGAAACTGTTGCACAGGACGTAGATAAACTTCTATTAAGCTGGGCACATCTACCTTTGACTTTATATGGGAGGGTAAATTTACTAAAGATGTTTATTCTTCCTAAACTTACTTTGCTTTTCAACATGATCCCGTTAGACTTTAAGGAAATGGGGATAAAAAGTCTTCAAACAAGAATAGATAGCTTTTTGTGGGCTGTGTTAAATATCCAATTATATGTGTGGGCCTTTCAGTTAAAGAATGTAAGGGATTTATTAGTAGAGAGAGGGTGGCTCTCATCAGAAGAAAGTTATGTTGAAAGGCGAAATGAATGGCGAACGAATATTTATGTATACATTTGGACACCCAATGTTATACAAAAAGTTAAGGTTGAAAACCTTACAAGCAGCCGTGTCTCTGTGGGTACAGATAAGGAAGATTACAAAATCATCTTACTATAGTATTTATGCCCCTATCTGGGACTCCCCGGGAACTCCGGACTGCCTCAAAAATGCTTTATCCCGACCTTTGAAGGAGGCTGGTATTGTAGAATGGGCACAAGTATTTCAAGAATGAGTATTAAAATCTTGGGAGATGCAGTGCTCATTATCCAGGTTTAAATATTACCAACTACAAAATTGGGCTAGGTCCTTACAAGTTAGGGGTGAAGAGACTAACGAGCTAGAGGAGTTACTGAATAAGAATCAATTTGGTAAGAAGGAAGTCGCAACCTATTACAGAGTATTTGTAGATAGCTTAGTCTGTGAACAGAAATTTCCTGGTTCTCTATGGGATGATGTGGCAAACAGTGAGGGTATTAATAAATTATGGACATGGTCTTGGCAGCTTCTTTATAGGGTGGTAAAACCGGCATTCCTCAGGAAAAATCACCTTTTTGTCTTACATAGGGCATATTACACGCCAAAGAAATTAAAAAGATTTAACGCAAATGCTCAGGTAGCCTGCAGGAAATGTGGCCTAGAGGGTGCGGATGATGTCCATTTGCTTGTGTCTTGCCCTCGGATTTCGAGCTTTTGGCTTGAGATCTTTGAGGTTATGGCCAACGTCTTACAGGTACAGCTTACGGTTTCCCCTGTATTAGTTTTGTTTGGGGTCTCTTTAGAGTTGCAAAACCTGTCTAGCTCTTATAGAAACCTGCTGTTCTATTTAATACTCTTAGATAGGCGGTAGGTATGTAGATATTGGATTTCCCCCATTTTACCAACTCGACTGGAATGGGTGTACGCAGTAACAAAAGTATGTAAGTTAGACCTTTGTCGATCTGGTGTCAAAAATATACAAAAACTTTGGCAACCTTGGGTGAATTGATTGGCTCTGAGTGCCTCTTTCTCAGTATAATGTCCGATGATAATTTCAAATTGGGGATGATGGTATTCAGGGACCTCACCCCTGTTGTTTTAGACTTCCTATATTGATTGTCTCGGACTCTTCCAGGAAATACTGTAACGCGCGCCGGTTCAGATCATTGTAGAAGTATATAAAGTGAGATGAGGACACAAAAGAATCAAAAATAATTAAAAAAACTGTTTTTGTGGCAGCTAGGATTTTGGCCCCAAAGTATTTAATATGTGGGTGCTCCTGCCAAATGTTATTAAGTAGCCAGTCATTCCCTACCCCCTCCATCAGAGATCAGTAGTACTCATACGCAACCTCATATTGCACATCTTCCTAATGTGCTGTTTAAGCTTTTTGTAATTTCTGTCCAGGGGGAGTGCATTGTTCTCTTCCAGGGTGTACTCTATTATAGTGGGCCAGCAGGTCTGAAATCGGTCCTTGTGCTTGACAATATTGTACAGTGTTCTTATTCAATCTTCTGCTTTTTTTATTTTTACCAAAGTTCTCTAAATGTGTTAGGCTGCATTGGTTGCCAGCCTAATAGATGGGTGCATTATCCAGTGCCTTAGATGTGCATAATGGAAGGGCTCAGTATTGAAGTGAAACTACTGCTTGCAGGTTGGGAAGGAAATTATATTTTGCTTAGAAACATATCAGGAATGGTTATGCGAAGTCCAGCCTTAATTTTATCAATAGGGTATGGGTGCAGAGCTGGGGTAAAAGCTGGGTTATAATGGATTGGTGTGTGAGATTATCCCATGCCTCCAGAGTAGTTTGTCTGGATGTGCTTGTAGGTATTTGGTATGTTAAAGTAACACTAAAAAATAAGAGATTTGATGTTAATGTAAAAATAGGATACACAAATAGTAGGATTATTTGGAAATGTCTTTGCAAGACTAGAATTGAAAACAGGCTGCATGGTTAAAAACAAAAAGGAAAACTTCAGCCAGGTGGGCAGTTTTAAACTTTGCATGGCATGTTCACTTCTACCTGCTGTGTGTTTGTGAACTTGAAACCCATTATCTGTCCGCAAGGAGGGAGGTTGGAGTTTTAAAAGATGTCTTAGGTGAATGGGGTCACAGACCAGATTGCAGAAGAGCATACTGTGTGACAGCAGTTATTTTGAGATCCAAATTTTATTTCTTAGTTGAGTTTGTCCACATACATTAAACCATAAGGAGGGAGTAATCTTTACATTGCATAATCAGTAAGAAGTTACACATTCATATAGCTAGAACCTTTCCCTGTTGTTGCAGGACTGTTAAATTGTTTTTCCTTGATATTATTTCAGCTGACACAGTTGTGGCATTGATAGCAGCCTGGTGTAGGAGGCTTTTCCAGTCCTGCTGGAGTAGTAACCAGAGCCGTCACCATTGAAGAAGTCTCAGATTATGCTTGAGCTCTTTTAGGCATTTAATATTTATAATTTGGAATTGAATGCTTTCGTATGATGTTTGAGCTAATCAATCATTTAATATATTGGAGAAGAATACATGAAACCCCAGTGGTGATCCAGTTCTTCATATTCATTTTTTTTCCAGCATATTATAGTGGTTTTTAGAATTGTAGAATCAATTCCGTAAGAATAAGGAGAAACACATTAAACTTTGTCAGAAACTATAGTTTCATTTGCAATCTTTTATCATTTTAAATCTCATTCAAAGGTCTCTTCTGAAGAGACCTTTGAATGAGATTTAAAATAATTCCATTTTCTCACAGCAAAGCAAAAAGATTTTTTGTAGATAGTGGTACATGTGAGAAAAGGGATTTATCTGGTTGTAGCTAGCTGGTTGCTGATGATGTCAAGTTGATCTCTCCGAGCTGCATGGTTCATCTTTCTTTAACAAAGAAGACTAGGGATTTACCATTTTAACTTTGAATAAGACCTTTATGCGGGTTAACTCTTATCAACAATTTTATATGTGTTAAAGTTGTAAGTTCTGTGATAACATGAATGCTCCTGTTTTTTAGGAGGGATGGTTAAGGCATTGAACATTTGTATTGCTATCTGCTTTTACCCTTACATAATGCACTATTTTAGGAGTTGTGGGCTTTCTCAGTCTAGTTAGTATCTCATTGAAATGTGTACACAACTTAGTAATGTGTGAAATAAGTTGAATGGCTCACCAAGTGCATGTGGAATATCTTGTATGGGTGCCTACTGGTGAAGGCTGCCGGCATATAATAATGTTTCGATCTGTAGGGTTACAATAAATGCTTGATTTAATCTCTTTCCCAGCTTTTTTGAGCAGGTCATCCAAACCCTATTCATAGGGCTACCATGTTTGTGTCTGAGTTATTGTTTAAAGTGTGCTTTTTATCAGACCCCCACATATGTAGATTTGCATACATTGGGGAACATGATAACCCTTCACAGTCAAATGATACATACTTTAAACAAACCAAGAATGCACATTTTTTTTTCTTTCTCCTTTAACGCTAAATTGATTTTACGCAGTTTGCTCTGGAAATTTTGTATCTCTAAGAGTTGATTTGCAGTTTCATCCTTCTAACACAGCATATCATGTTACATTATAAACCTGGATCTGTCTAGTAACCCTTATAACAATTAGAAGGGATAATCTGGTGAGAATACTAGTAACTGTGGCACAACCTCTTATACACAAGACTGGTATACTAACTGCATAAAGTAACTATTACATGTTTTTGCCTGCTTTTCTTGATTTTTTATACAGGGTGTCCATGACAATTAAGGATTCTTGACAATGTGAAGGATGGCAGGGGGTGTACCTGTTTAAGTCCATTTTACATGCCGGTGTTTCAACAGACTATTATTCCTTTTGCCCCTTTTTGGGAAAGGTGACAGCACAATGAGTGGTTGTACCAGAATCCATTATGCTGAAACCACTCAAACTTCACTCTTTGCTTTTATCTTCAACTCTCCTGAGATGCCTGGGAGATTAACCTGCACCAGTGTGTGTGTTTAAAAAAAAAACAAAAAAAAAAACAATTACCTGGTTCTTGTGAATTTCAAGCTCTTTTGCAGCTCAAGTTGCTACATTTATGAAGGCGGACATGTTTTCATTTTCATACATTATTTTATGTATTGAAGTTAATAATGACAATGTGCTCTCATGATTAGACTCTGTAAGTATATTTTATAAAACTATGGTGCCTGTTTTTCCTGCTACAAAGGCATTCAAATGATGTGGAAAGGCATTTTAGGACTTCTTTTGGGCAGTGCATCCAGCCTGTCGTTATTACAATTCACTTTTTGCCTATAAAAAAATAGAAGCTGTAGTTCCTGACAAAGTTTAATGTGTTTCACCTCATTTTTACGGAATTGATTCTACATTGCTTCAGTAGTTCCACTACACTCTGACGGCTCCCCTATTGGAAATGTTGTGCTTTAGTAGAAGCTGTACCTTTGTAAAGGCAAATAGGTTTGTTACCGGTTTTAAGTCTATGAAGCATAGTTCTGTGGGACCTACAAGTTCGTTCAGATAATTCTTTCAAAAAACCCATAGTACATGTTTTTAAGCAGTCTTTATACCTGGTTATGCCGTTTGGATGTGCTTTATAGTGTATTCACATCACCAAAAGCCTGTAGAAATGACAACTGTCCGTTCTGCAAATGGAATTCATCATTAGAGGGCATAGCATTGTGTGTCAGGCAAACATTCAGAAGTTGTGGTTAAAACCCCCTTTCTCAGCTGGTAACAGTCCACTTTCATGTACACTGCAGTACTGAGAGTCCAACCGGACTCATTCCTAATAATGATCTCCTCACAATAAGTTAAAAAGTACATTGTCTGCTGGTCTTTTGCACATCTCGTCAGCCTTTTAGAGTATTTAGACTCAAATTAATGTTATGAGGCACGTCAGTTTTGGAGTAAGAAACTTCACCTGATTTTGCAGGTATTGCATCTTGGACCCATTGTTAAATTTTCTCTTGACGTTGCTGTAGTCGCTATTCCACTAGCTGTCTGTATGCACTCGTAAATGACTAATACTTACCTGGGTTGTATACCTCTATAATTTGAATTCATGGAAGGGTTTATCCAAGTTCTAGGCACCTATTTTGCATCGCTGTTCATGATGAAGCAGTGAAAGTTTATTACAAAGGGTTTCTGATGACTTAATTTTTAGGAGTCACATTCCTTACATGTATGCAGCTGAGCAAATGCTAGAGTCTTTGCTAAGTCTGTTGCTAAAATTGTGAATTCTGCCACTCTGATGTGCATCGCATTTAAAGTAACAAATTCTTAAAGCCGATTTCAGGACGGACAGGCTCTTGTCCTGTTAGAAAGTGCATTATGAAACGGGGAATGGCAAATGGCTGTTACCGCCCAGGAACATTGTTGGATGCTGCACCTCAGATGATATCTGTAGCAGTGACTTTCCTTCAATCCACCCTTGTTCTGAGGGATCTGTACTGGGCCAACATTGGGCACCTGAAGAAACTTGATTATTACTAAAGGGGCAGCATTAAAACCTCAAAGCCACTAAATTATTCTGAGCTCAACACCCTGGTAGCTATGGCACAGAGCAGACTATCTTAACAAGGGCAATGTAAAAGTATTTATGCTGTATCAAAAGAGTAATAAAGTTGAAATGCAATACAATGTAAATCACAAAATGAATTAGAAAAATATTATAATGTAATGAACAAAATGAAACCAAAATGACAAAAACCCAATAAGGGGAACCAGACCTATAAATTTAAGCAGCAATAGCACTGAGAAGCATAAAGTGCAGGTAGTAGTCAATGTTCAAAGTAGTCTGGGACCTGGGCACTATTTGAAACTGACCAGGGTGGACTGCAGGTTGGATACACCTATCAGGTTCATCCTGGTCTAAAGTTTTACCTTCTCACTTTAGTCTTCAAATCCCATCCACCACAGGAGTACACTTCTATAGCCCTCACCTCCCAAGACCTCAGGGAATGCACTTAAAGATTCACAGGGTGTCATGCAGAGGCCAAACCGTAGTCCTCAGTAGGGGCTGTTTCACCGATCAGGCGGGCTATTGTAGGGAAAGGCCACATGTGGTTTTAACAGGAGGTCAGTTTTAGGACCCTTGGAGCCTATTTCTTTGTTCCTGGTACAAGAGGTAGAGTGTGCACTGCCTCTTAGGCACTTCTTAGGTCTCAGACATCAGGTTCAGTCAGGTTATCTTCCACAGGCCAAGGAGTGCTCTGAAGTGGGTGCCTGGAGGCGCCACGTTTATGCCTGGCACTAGCTAGTGGGTGAGAATGACATATGGGCATGTCCTAACCAATGGGGTAAAAGTTCCTGGAGCCAGCCGTACCCACTTTGGGCATTTTCAAGGTGAGAGAACTAAACTAAACCTGGGCTCTAAGGCTGTAGAGCTGGTATGGGGAATGCATTATGGTAATCCTAGTTACCTATTGAATCTAACACTAAAATCCAGTGTGGGTATTCGTTCCACCCCCAATAAACTCAGACACACGTCTGATAGAAGAAAGCAGGGGCTTGTTTAATTGTTCCTTGACATTTACTTACCAAAATTGGCATTCTTAAATGTAATGAGGTAACTCTGTGTTTTCCTGTAGACAAACCAGCCTTGCTACAGTGAAAATAACTTTTGTTTTTTTTTCATTGTAAGGACACGTTATTCCAGTATGTCCAACTTTTAAACACTGGGCATTCTGCCTTATGGGCAATAAGAGCTTCTTAAGGGTGACTTAAATTAAAAGGGAATGTTCTGATCTGTCAAAGGGGGTTACATTGACGGGTTAAATTTGCAGTTTAAAACTGTGACAGCCAGGCTACAAATCGTAGGCCTGCAATCATGTTTGAACTGTCACTGTAGTAGATGTTAAACTGGGTGCTACGGTCCACTAGTGACCTTCTAACTAACGGTCCTCGTTCATCCTTTGCACAGTACATACTAGGTATTTATTGGTAAGTTAAATATGCAGGTCAGGGATATGCCAGTTTTGAAATGTTAAAATGGGGCCGCACAGGCACTTTAGCAGTGGTTAACACCGAATTCAACAGGCAGCAAAAATAAAGGTAAGTAAAAAGTAGTGTGACAGCGTTTTTTTTCTTTTTCTTTTTTCTTTTTTTTTTTTACCCCCAGATGTGGATTCGGGAAGCATCATGAGGGGCAGAGTGGCAAAGCAACACGGAGGGGGGAGCAAAACGGATGGTACGAATGGGAAAAGAAACACTAGCAAGAGGAATGTGGAGCATGGAGGTTTGAGAAACACATGGGTTAGTGGGAGGAATGTGGAGCACAATAGCAAGAAGCATATGAGGACGAACTCGGCATGTAGGTGGGCGGGGGAAAAATACAGAGGTTATAGAGAGCAACACAGAGTGCGGGGGAAAGAAAAGTACACAAGGGAGCCTGCCGCCAAACACGTGCACTCTCGGGGATCTCTGATCCAAATTGAGAAAATAAAAAATGCTGGAAAGGTAAGCAGTAGAAGGACACACGTAACAAGGCCATGCTCCAGGGGAGGGACCAACACAAGAAGAGAAAGGAAAGCCTACATAAGCTAATAAATCAAAAGCAATCAAATGAGAGTGACAAAGAAGTTAAGCAGTGGGCGGACGGTAAGCCAGCTGTAAGCTGACACATTCGCAAGGCGACAAATTGCCCTGTCTGGTAGGTGAGCACCTAAAAAAGAAACTATTTTGTAATTCTTTCAAAGGGGCATTTGTTTATTTTAAACACATTTCAGGCTGTTGTCCCCAAATCACGAATCCCCTATATAAAGTGCAGTGACCTTTTTATAACTTAAACGCCCTGACAAATCTGATTTTTCATATCCCTATAACTGAATGAAAAGAGTTAGTTCAGAGGAATCCTTTAAAACAAGGGCACCTTATTTATGTGCTTCTTGCTAGCCGTTATGTAGTTTGCTTTTTTTAAAACCAACAATCTAGCAATTTGAAAAAGGTTTGTGTTTCACAGTGTTTAAGACCGCTTACACAAAAGTAGGTGGAAATCCTTGCCTAGGTTTGTTCCAGGTCGACTAGAATTAAGATAAGCTACAGAGTTGGTACCTGGAAACGCCATCACAAGCTAAATCACACTCCAGTTTGAAATGAAAACATTTTCATAAAACAACCTTGGACGGCCATACCAATGGCAGACGGCATATTTTACAAATAATAACATACGTTGCCATTTGAATCCAAGATATTTACTCTAAGGTTTTTATTTTGATTGATACCATGCCATTTACTTAATTTGGCAACTTATTTGCTGAAAATATTGTCATCTCATTCTGTTCATTTTTCAAAGGCAAATAACTAAACTGGGTCGAATAATAGCGAGAGTGTTTTCTCCTTTGGTAACTACAATTACACTTGAAGGAAAAGTAATGTGAAAATGAAATAACTCTATAGTATAGAGACTGAATGCCAGTCCCTTGTTAGGACTGCACAGAAATAAGAAATTAAGCACAGAATCCTCTTCTGTGTCTTGAAATCCTCAGTTTTTTCCACTTTTCCTTTCATGCATGCTCCTGGATATTCTTCATACAGAAAAATGCTTTTGCTTAGGAGAACATAAAACAGGAAAACATTCAAAGTGCAAATGCAATTTTTTAAGGTAGGGGCACCCTTGTAAATGTACACCTGCTTTGTGTGTAAGTATGCTTTGCAATTTACAAGCATACCTGTTATTTCACAAAAAGTCGGATATTTACACCAAACGGAGACCAGTACATGTAAGAATATTTTTCCAACTTGGTTTGTGAAGCAGGCACACTACCATTTGTTTTCAGCAGCTATTGGCTGGAAGGTTGGTACTTTCTTTCCATTTCTTTGCCTGGCATTTTTCTGTTATTAAGAGGCACTGTAAACATGCTTTGAGAGAACCATATCGCTGACAACACTGAAATGAAGATTTCCATGGCCTTGAAGCAGGTGTTTTTTTTCCGATTGTTATGTTGCAGTAATGCCATTGCATGTTATTTTAGTGGATATTAATGCATTATCTATATCAGCTAATACAAAAAAGCATTGGTCTGAATAAGTTAATGCTATGTATTCTTTAATATGTAGAGAACATGTAATTATATTGCATACAATAGCATTCAGAATATTTATGTCCATAATATGCTGTAAATCCAAATGAGGGTGGCTGTCAAGTGGGTTATTAATTTGGGAAGTGGGTACCCATTCCGACTTAAGTACATCTTGGTTATATCATAGCCCATTTCTAAGAAAATCCGAGCTGTGGTACAAGCAGGAACCAATTGCCCAGACAACTAGGGATTAGGTTAAAACTGTACCATATAATTTTAAAGTCCAGAACACAGCAAATAAAATTCCCAACTTAGTTTAGAAAAATAGAGACAAATGTGATGGCTCAAATAGTTAAAATTTGACATGAGGAACTGGGGACATGGGACTTTAAAAGTTTGAGTTAGAGGGTGCCAGCACATCACAAAACACACATCAGAAGTGAATTCAGGGTTGACCTGAACTTGGACATGATTTTCTGGCGCTCCAAGTCCACAATTTAGACACGGGCAGAAGCAGGGATCCCTCAAAGACTGATTCAACGCTATAGAGCTCCTACTGAAGCCATTGATAATGGCACCAAAAACTTAGTGTGGCACAAAGTTGAATTCCAGAAGTGACTGTTTCTTTGCCACTACATCAGATTTGATTTGATGTTTTTGGTTCTCCGAATCCACTTTCTGGGTAAGCAGGAAGCTGTAGCTGTGCATGGCTCTACAAGGTCATATATCTTTGCTGTGAGGTCCCACTGAGCTTTTATGCCACATTGTAAAAAGCTTCAGGGTGGGAAAAACCTGGTTTCCTTGCCTAATAATGAGCCCCCTCTTCTTGATGAAGCCTCAGCACCTTTACTGGCCCTTTAGTGGTAGAAAAACATGATGATGTCCCACTTTTTCCTGCTGCTGATAAAGTTCTTCCTAGTAACACCTGCAATACTCAGCTGCTCATGGCAGGCCTCTAGGCATTGGGGCAACTAGGGCTGTTGCAGGATCCGTTCCACAGTGGTTAGCTGGACCTTATTGGTGTTAGGAGCTTGTTTTCGTATGCCCCTGTAGAAGCCAAAAAGATACCAACTACTTGACCCCAGGAGATCAGTTTTAGTCCATAAATGCAAGCAACAATCAGGAGTCTTGTGTTTTTTTTTGTCTAGCTATCAGAAATATTCTTCTTTCTTCAAGATGCATTCTTCCCACCTCCAGGAATCCTCTGTTTTCTTATCATGTTCTTAAGAGCTATGGGTGAGGTGCCTTTTTTCAGTCAATCTTAAGAGTCCCATTAAAATGGCAGTAGACTTCTTCCACAATAAGGTGCCTTGGCACTCCCTGTAGTCTCTTCCCCCTGGAAATTAGGTATTGTCTTGTCTGTCAGTGCTAGAACAGTTTTTTCCCTTTGCTGGGATACTTACCAAATGTCTAGGTGTCTATGGGAATCAGTGGTTACAGTTAATCACAGACAATTTCACTTTCTCACTTCCATTGCCCTTCGTGTTTACAGCTCATCCTGTCCTCCTTTTTTGGTGGCTAATCCTTGCTTAAATGGTCACTGCTTACACCAATTCTGCCTTCCTGCAGGCAGAGGCTAAGATATGGTTTTCCAGGATAACTTGTTTGTTCTACATACTGGTTTCGTTAATTTGATCTAATTAACATACGGAGCCCTGACAAAGTCACGGGGATCACTTTACCCCACGAGGAAACACACGTTGGCTGTTGCTTGTACTCACAACTATGAACTTTCGTCTCGGAGAATAAAATGGAATCATGCTAACCTGTCACGGCCTTTCTGATTCTCAATGTTTGAAGAGGATTTGATTTCCTATACATATGGACTACTGGAATTAATGTTTTTTTGTTCACGAGTGCCTTGACTTCTGTTGTTCTGTCATTGATTATGGTATTCAGTTTGTATACTACTATTCATAGAAAACGAAAATAGTAAATGCCAATTCGAAAAAAGTCCTACTATGAACAGCTTTTATCTGAATCAAACCCCTGACACAAACTGAACCTACATTAACAATGAAGTTGATATCAGTAGAGAACAGAGTACTGTAAACAGTGTTTACTCTATGGACAGAGTAAGTTCTACACCACACTGCTTGCAAACAGTGAAAATCTCATAAGAAATAAACCACAGAGTATTCAAAAGAATCTACTAAGAAAAGCGTACATTCTATGGAACTGTGGTCAAAAAGACAATGTTTGCTTAAAAAAATAAATAAACAACCAAGATCTTAAGGTTCTAAAGATCATACTTATCTGCACCTTTCATACTGTGGTTGAAACCTTACACATAGCTATTCTTCTGAAGCAAAACGGGCATGCATGCATAGGTTAGTACCTGGGACACACACACTTTCATGTGTAATATAAATTATCACGCTGACACAGTTCTCTCTAATAACTCAAGGTTCCTTATAAAACTTAGAATCTACTATGTAGAAACTTTCTCCTTTTGGAAACCTTTTCTGCAGAAGCAAAAAGTTTTGTGTAGACTATAATAAATATACATGTCAATTGTCACTTGATCAGAGTTACTCATGAATGCAAACATTTATAATGTGTTCAATTCCTCTACAAAGCGATGGTGCATTAGGAGCACGTCAGGGCTAGAAAAATCATAAAAATGTTACTGGACCTGCATGTCGAGTAACTTAATATACTCGGCCTAACTGTAAGGTACTTGACCCGTAAACGGGTCTCAAATTATGTGATCCTAGGCAAATAGTTTACAATAGTTTACATGATTGCACCTTCAAATATGTGAGTTCAGTATTTCTGCAGTACAAAAAAACTCTTTTGTTTGATTAAGTAGACTAAAGTTTCCTGCATGCATCACAAAAATCTAGCCCACATACCCATGAGGTGTAGCCTAGGACTTTTAGTTTACTAACTAAATTGCCATCAGGGCAGGAGTATTTCTCAGTTTGTTTATACACTCTTTTAATAAATATATTACTAAACCATGATGCGGTAACATATTGTCATTTGCACACAGTAACACTCCAAGAAATGTCCAAAAACCTCTCCACTAAATTGCAGCTTTACTGATAATAAAATTATATAGTGTTTTAACAATCTATGAAAATTGGGTTTCAGAAAACATATCCTTTGCACATCAACATGTAAATTATTCTGATTTGTTTTCATCCTGTTAAAATATTTTTTCATGGCTATATTTCACAGCTACTGAAATATATTTTGAAAGGATTGCACAGTTCACTTAGCCATTGTTGTGTGTTAGGAACAACCTGACACCCTATATCCTTTTATTTTACATTCTAAGCAGGAGGTCACACAGTTCACCTTACAAAGTCCTGGAACTCTGCAGTCAGAAGGAAAATTAATTGTAAGAAAAACTGACCTTTGACCTCTGTTTGAACACAGAGCAAATGTGACATTGGAACAAGATTAAATGCATCTTTTATTGCCCCTTCACTTTTTAACTGAACAGAACACCTGTTCAGTGTCAACTTTGCCAGAAGAGATGAGTAAGTATTAAAAATAGCTCAACCTGATCAAATAAGACTGGCCAGTGGATTTTTCGAGCCTGCATGTGTTTTGTAAACACCCTTAGCTGGACCCAAGTTGTTCAAAATTACATAGAAAAGTAATATGGTAGTTACCCGCCACTGTGTAAGCTGTAAAACAAACTAGCACACTTATTGGATGATGCCATCAATGATGTCATAGTACACGTCATGAGTGATGTCATATGTGGTCATGAGCAGTGCATGACAGGAGCACAAGTTATAGTTAGCACTGTTTAACTGGTGAGTTTCTGTGTTTTTTTTTTTTTTGTTTGTTTTTTTTGTTTTAGTGCAAAAAGTTGACATTTGTCACTGAGAAAAATCACCTAACTATAACATTACTCAAACCTTTGTTTGTTTTTTTCCGTGAATTTCTAAGTTTCTTTCTAAAATTTGGAAAAGTCATAATTTTATTACACCTAATTATAACGTTAGTTTAACCTTTTTGTTTTTTCAGTGGATTTAAAGGTTTAAAAAAATAAATAAATACAAGTATATTTCTAAATACACAGATACTAACTACTCCAACTATGTTTGCTCTTAGAATGTTGAACTTCTTATTTTTTTTGAGTAGCATATTCAATCAATCACAAAATTTGTAAAGTGCACTACGTACC
This sequence comes from Pleurodeles waltl, assembly GCF_031143425.1. NCBI lineage: Eukaryota > Metazoa > Chordata > Amphibia > Caudata > Salamandridae > Pleurodeles > Pleurodeles waltl. The sequence goes on along the minus strand of NC_090440.1, from coordinate 772,811,229 downwards.
CGTTAGGGTTTCAAGGCGCTGGGGGTGGGGGTGGCGGGGTGCTGCTACTGGTCGAAGAGCCAGGTCTTAAGAAGTCTCCTGAAGGCGAGTAGGTCCTGGGTCTGTCGTAGGTAGGTCGGGAGGGTGTTATGGGTCCCGGCGGCGAGGAAGGAGAAGGATCTGCCGCCGGAGGTCTTACGCTGGATGCGGGGAACGGTGGCGAGGGCGAGGTTGCTGGAGCGGAGTTGGCGGGTGGGGGTGTAGAAGTTTAGTCTGTTGTTCAGGTAGGCTGGTCCGGTGTTGTGGAGGGCCTTGTGAGCGTGGGTGAGGAGCTTAAAGGTGATCCTCTTGTCCACGGGGAGCCAGTTGAGGTCTCTTAGGTGATGGGAGACGTGGCAGCGGCGGGGTACGTCGAGGACCAGTTGGGCGGAGGCGTTTTGGATGCGTTGGAGGCGTTGTATGTTTTTTGCTGGGATGCCTGTGTAGAGTGCGTTGCTGTAGTCTAGCCTGCTGCTGACGAGGGCCTGGGTCACCGTTCTTCTTGTTTCTGTCGGGATCCATTTGTAGATTCTACGGAGCATGCGGAGGGTGTTGCAGCAGGAGGAAGAAACTGCGTTGACCTGTTTGGACATGGAGAGGGAAGAGTCGAGGATGAAGCCCAGGTTGCGAGCGTGGTTGGTAGGTGTTGGCGGGCCCCCAGAGAGGTGGGCCACCAGGAGTCGTCCCAGGTGGAGGGGGTGCGTCCGAGGATGAGGACCTCCGTCTTGTCAGAGTTCAACTTCAGGCGGCTGTGTCTCATCTACTCAGTGATGGACTTCATTCCCTCGTGGAAGTTGGCTTTGGCGACTGTTGAGGTTGTGCTGCCGGGCCAATTGTGCTAGGGGGGCCACGTAGATGTTGAACAGCGTCGGGCTCAGTGAGGAGCCTTGGGGGACGCCGCAGATGATGTTCGTGGCTTCGGAGCGGAAGGGTGGGAGGCGGACTCTGGGTTCTGCCGGAGAGAAATGAGGAGATCCAGTTTTCCTTGTATTCCGGCTTCGTGGAGGCGTGTTTTCAGGGTGCGGTGGCAGACCGTGTCGAAGGCGGCGGATAGGTCAAGGAGGATGAGGGCTGATGTTTCGCCGTTGTCCATTTGCTGTCTGATGTTGTCTGCGGCGGCTAGAAGGGCAGTCTCGGTGCTGTGGTTACGTCTGAAACCGGACTGGGAGGGGTCCAGGATGGAGTTGTCCTCGAGGTGGTGGGTTAGCTGAGCTTTAACGATCTTCTCGGTAACCTTCGCCAGGAAGGGGAGCAGGGAGATCGGTCCGAAGTTCTTGAGGTCGTTGGGGGTCTGCTTTGGGCTTCTTAAGGAGGGCGTGGATTTCGGCGTGCTTCCAGCTTTCCGGGAATGTCGCAGTTTTGAAGGATATGTTTATGACCTTTCGGAGTTGGGGGGCGATGGAAGAGTCGGCTTTGTTGTAGACGTGGTGAGGGCATGGGTCTGGAGATCCTGAGTGGATGGAATTCACAATCTGGCGTGTTTCTGAGTCGTCTACGTTGGTCCAGGTGGTCAGAAGGTTGGTGCAGGTGGACTTCTTAGGGGTGGGGTCCGTCGTGGGCGTGGTGTTGAGGCTGTCGTGGATGTTGGCGATCTTTTGAAAGAAAAATGTGGACAAGGCGTCGCAGAGTTCTTGGGATGGTGGGATGTTGTTGACGTTGGTGCTGGGGTTGGAGAGCTCTTTCACAATGCAGAAGAGTTCTTTGCTGTCGTGTGCATTGCTGTTCAGGTGTTCTGTGAAGTGTGATCGCTTGGATAGTCTGATTGGCTGGTGGTGCTTGCGGGTGGCATCCTTGTGGGCTGTACGGCTGTATATTGAGAAATATTTCCAGAATAGTTTTCATAGTCTTTGTATCGATCTTTACATACACAACATATTTATATATTAAAAATTCTGATCAGTTTTTTTCCTGTACTGTAAACTGTTTTTTTTTTTTTCACTATGTACATTTATTTTTAAGGTGTGTGATAAGAGTTATACATTTTGGTTATTGTATAGATTTCTTTTTCAACTGGTCAGTTTTTATTGAATGGTAATCTTTAATAATAAAGTCAGTACAGTATGTATATTGTAGTAATTTATTTTTATTACAATCTTACGGCTCTTGTGAGATGATTGCAGGAGTCGAAAACGGTTCCCTGTGTGGACTTCGAGGGGGCTGTACTTTCTGTACATTTGAAATGTTTTGGTGACCATTTATTTTCAAATTTGTCAAATTCCCTCCATTTGCGTACAAATTTGATTAGTTCAGTGAGATGAATTTGCATTCCTGAAGAACACATATTTTCAGTTGATTCATCATCTAATTGTACCCTAAAACATCTCTGTAATTGTACGCTTTTAGAAATATCAACATCATATTTGTTTGCTAATTCAGTTAATTGTTCATGAGCAGTTGCAGCTTTTCTCGTAATTTCTTTACACAGGTAAATTTATTATTTCCCTTCATACTGGTTTATGTGATCAGCATCCGAACATCCTCTACAGATTTCTTATAATTCATTTTTTTAATTTAGGGACATTTAATGGTCTCTCTTTTTCTGAGACTGGACTAGTAATTTGAACTTGAACTGGTACACAGTCTAGTTCACACTATTTCTGGCAGCCTCTTCAAACCAAGGAGGAAATATACCACCTTCTAACAGATTACTTTCACCTGGCACGGTTTGTGTTGTGAAGACAAATCATCTTCCATCTCCTAATGCTTGAATAGTTTAGAAAAGTACCCTTTTTCTTGGCATAGTTACCCCCATTTTCTGCTTGTTGTCAGTGTGTTTGACTGTGGCTGCTAACCAGGACCCCATTAGTTTTGCTCTCCTGTAAATTGTACTTTTTTCTCCCCACAATTGGCATACTGGTCCCCTCATGTAAGTCTCTAGTATATGGTACCTTGGTACCCAGTGCATTGGGGTTCCATGGGATCCCTATGGGCTGCAGCAGTTATTCTGCCACCCATAGGGAGCCCATGCAAAGGGTTCTGCAGGATGGTCATTGCAGTCTGTGTGAAACGGGCGCATGCACCTGTTTTCACTAACTGTCACTGCACCAGGTCACTGTAAGTCACCCCATGGTAGGCCCTCTCAGCCCAGAGGGCAGGGTACAGGTACCTGTGTGTGAGGGCACCCCTGCACTAGCAGAGGTGCCCCACAAACTCCAGATCCATTTTTCTGGACTTTGTGAGTCCGGGGATGCCGTTTTACGTATATATTAGACATAAGTCATTACCTATGTCCAGCTACATAATTGCAACTCTGAACCTGGGCATGTTTGATATCAAACATGTCGGAATCATACCCCAATACTGTTGCAAGTATTGGAAGTATGATTCCATGCACTCTGGGGGCTCCTTAGAGGACCCCCCCCCCAGCATTGCTACTGTTACAGGGTTTTCTGGGCAGGGCAGCCCAGCTGCTGCCGCCCCTCAGATAGGTTTCTGCCCTCTTGCTGCTTGATCTGATCAACCCCAGGAAGGCAGAACAACAGATTTCCTTTGAGAGTGGGAGGTAACGCTCTCTCCCTTTGGAAATAGGTGTGACTGGCTCGGGAGGGGTAGCCTCCTGAAGTAATCAAGATTTCCGTTTCTTGAAAGTTTAATCTATTTTATTAAGCATCAGTTCTATATATAGAAACCTCATCCTGTCAGCAAGACCTTCCACTCCAACTGCCCCAAGTGAGGAACCTTGTTAGGTTCTTCACATTCTATGTTCCACATTCTTAGAACAGTCTTGTTCACCGCAATTAGAGCTTTCAATACAAACAAGTATATGTACAGTGCTTATCAACAAGTAACTTGGTACAACAATAAGAGTACAATACCACATCACCTCCCTTACATTACAGACAAAAACATAGTATCATTGGAGACAAGAAAACAAATAAAATTATACATAGTCTCTTAGTTTCTCTGGTCTCCGTGTTGATCTTACAGGTCTGAAACCCACCTTCTTTGTTGCATCAACATGAGACCTACCATCAATTACTTCCGGAGTACTTGCCTCCTGAGTGACAGATTTATGAAACTCCTCTGATCTACTGATACCACATTTTGCCACTCTGTTTAAATTCCATATCTTATGATTATTCGTCTTTATTGCATTTTTAAAAAGTTTCAAAACCTTAAATGGACCTATGAATTGGGTATGTGTTTTCTCCCCTCTAGGAGATTTTATCTTTACCCAATCTCCAACATTTATTCTAGTTTCTTTTACACTTTTGTGCGCATCATACCATTTTTTCCTTAGATTCTTTTTCTCTTGTTCTTTATTCCTCCATCCATTCACGTCCCCGCAAAAAGGATCCATACCCAAACGTTTCTCTTGTACCCAACCAGGAGCTACCTCATGACAAGGTAACCTTCCCTTAAATAAGCGAAAGGGTGTCACCCCTGTGGATGAGTGTGGAGTCAAGCGATATTCCCGTACTTTTTTTTTTTATTTCGCTCTCCCACTTACTACCTTGTCTTTGTGCCAATTGTATACTTTCTTTGAGTACCTTGATGAAGCGTTCTACTACCCCATTGGATTCAGGATGATATAAAGCTGCCCTTTTATGTTTAATCCCTCTATCCTTTAGAAAGGATTCTGTAGCATTTGACGTAAATTGGACCCCATTGTCTGTAAGGACAGAAGAGGGAAACCCTTCCCTCTCAAAAAGTTCCTCTAAAAAGGCAATTACATCCTTAGATTCCACTGAACTTACTATCTTTATCTCTGGCCATCTTGAATACATATCAATAGAAACTAGTACATACCTGTCTACTGAGCCCAACCTCACTGGCCCCAAAATATCTAAGGCTATATCCATCCAAGGTCCTAAGGCATCCTCCCTTATCACCATGGGTTGTGTTCTACATTTTAAGATTTTGTCTGATTGAACACAAAAGCGACATTCCCTTACCTCTTTCTCTACCATAGTATCCATTGCAGGCCACCAATAAGTACATCTAAGCCTTTCTTTGGTTTTTGAAATACCCATATGACTAGAATGAGCATGTGTCAATAATTTCTTCCTCCAAGAAAGAGGAGGAATCAACTTACTACCTCTAACTAAAATATCATCCACAATCGCTAACTCATCCTTTACTTGCCAGAAAGGCATCAAGTTTTCCCCATAACTGCCTTTAACACCCCAACTGTTTCTAGTACATTCCATCACTTTTTGTAAGGTGATATCTTTCTGTAGTTCTTCTCTCCATTCTGATTCTTGAATAACAGCATTCGTTACCAAACATACTCTAATATCCTGATCAAAGTCATCACTAAACAAGCGTTCATCATCAACACTATCATGCTCACTCTCTATTTCTTCAGAGAGATAGGGCTTACATAGTCTAGAGAGACAATCAGCTTGTATGTTGAGTACCCCTGGTATGTAAACTACTGTATAGTCAAACTCTTGTAAGGACACAACCCATTTGCCAATGCGGTGTGAGACTAAATCAATTCCCTTGTTCTTGAAAACTTCCTTTAGAGGCGTATGATCCGTGATGACTTCAAAGTTACAGCCCCACAAAAATTTTCTCAATTTTCTTATTGCCCAATAAACACTCAGTGCTTCCTTTTCAATAACAGAATAATTGAGTTCTGCTCCTTTCAAACTTCTAGATAAAAATAAAATTGTCCTATCAACGCCTTCAGCACTTTGCATCAACACCGCACCAATGCCTTTGGAGCTGGCATCACACATCAATTTGATTTCATCATTTGGATCATAACTCCCTAAATCAACTGCACTGTGTAGTAAACGTTTAGTATCATGAAACTCATTTGAACATTGGTCATTCCAGGAGAACTCACTACCCTTTTTCAATAAACTTCTCATGTTCCTTGTTCTCTCAGCAAATTTTGATACAAATTTATTATAAAATTCAGCCATACCAAGAAACTTTATTAGTTCCTCTTTGTTTTCTGGAGTTGGCATATTTATGATCGTGTTAACTAAAGCCGATTTTGGGCGAATCCCTTTTCCCGAGATCTCATGTCCCAAATATTCAATAGTAGAGGTGTTAAATTTGCATTTTTCAAATTTCAGAGTTAGACCTGAACTTTCCAAACGATGCAAAACCGTTTCCAAACACTTATTGTGTTTAAGTCATTGCCAAATACTAAAATCTCATCCTGATAGATCTTAACACCTTCCACCCCTCTTAACACCTTTTCAAGTGCTCTTTGAAATACAGATGCTGCTGAGATTAAGCCAAAAGGCATCCTGAGATACTTGAAGGTACCAAAAGGGATAATAAAAGTTTTAAGATCTTGAGAAGAAGGATGTAATTCTATTTGATGATATGCAGAGGAAAGATCAAGAGTAGAAAAGTGCTTAGCTCCATTAAAAGAGCACAGCATTTCATTAATGTTGGGAAGAGGATGATGATCCACTACGACAGCTTTATTTAATTCTCTGAGATCCACACAAAGTCTTACCTCTCCATTAGCCTTTTTTGTCATGACTACCGGGGCTACCCATTCAGAAGCCTCAACTTCTTGAATGATACCATTAGAGAGTAACCTATCTATCTCTTCTTTCATTTTATGTCTAACAGTGAAAGGGACTGACCTTAACTTTGCTACTTTGGGTTGAGTACCAGGTTTCAAACTAATCTTAAGTTGATAATTATTCAGACAGCCAATTTGTTTTCTAAAAACTCCAGAGAATTTTTCTATCCATGTTTTCCCTTGTTCTTCGACTTGGTCAAGAGTGAAGGAATCTTTAAGAAGTACAGGTGGATCCTCATTCGGTCAAGATAAACCCGCAAGTCACGTTGGTGAAACCAGCTTATCAAGGAATCTCCTTTCAATGATACATATACTTTTGCTGGTATTACACGTTCTTTAAACTCAATTATACCCCAAAAGTACCCAAGTAGTTTGATTGGCACACCCCCGTAGCCTTTGGGAGAAATGTCAGGTTTTTGTAAGCTTAGTTTGTTCTTTAAGTGTTGATCATAAAAGCTCATAGGGACTAAGGTTATTTTAGCACCCGAATCAAACAAAACTTTTACTCTTTCATCATTCACTAAAATAGTCTCAAGAGGACCATTCAAGGTACACCCCATCTGCAATATATCTATTTCATTCACCAAATCTATTTCATCAGTCGTATCTTGATAATCCACTTCACTAACTTCCTTAATACCCATTTTTGAGTTGCAACACTTTGTTAAGTGTCCCTTCTTGCCACATTTTTTGCACACTACCCTCCAGGCAGGACATTGCTTGTTATTAGCCATATGACCTACATTGTCACACCTAAAATATTTACCCTTAAATGCTTTTACCCCTTTAGCATCATTCCTCTTTCTAACATGTTTGAATTCTGTCTTAGTATCATATACAGTCTTAACTGACCCCCTTTCTTCCACATCACAATTAAAGGTGGTCGCATTCTGATTTTTCAAAATTTGAACACAATTTTTAGAGTGTTCACAGGCTTTAGCCATGGTAAGCACTTCATCCAAGGATGGATTGTCTCTTTGCCACATGTTTTCTCTGGCCTTTTCTAAAGAGCAACCCAACATGAATTGATCTCTTAGTCGCTCTTCATATGAAGGCCCAAAAGAACAGTTAGTGGCCAGACCACGTAGTGCTGTGATGTATTGTTCAATTGTTTCATCTTGTCGTTGTAATCTCTTTCCAAATTGATAACATTCTAAGACTGTGCAAATTTTTGGTAAATAATGCAAATCCAGTTTTTTGATACAAATTTCATATTCATTGAGTCCAGTGGAGTCACTGTCTGATAACTCCGGCAGGTTTTCAAAATGTTTTGTCCCTCTGTGCCTAAACAATGCATTAGTAAGGAAGTCTTCCTCTCAGCGCTAAAAGACGTGCCACAGACTTTAGCGTAGTTTATAAACACCTTTTTCCACTTATGCCATTTGATAGGAGGCTCCCCCGGAGATATCAAGAAGAAAGGTGCTGCTGGTACATTTTGCATGTTGAAGTTATACTGGTATGATAGAGTTGATGTTTAAATAGGAAACGGCAATATTCCAGTATCTGTATCCGAATAGTAAAACAATTTCTGACATATAATTATTTTGTTGTATCCGTGGAATCAAATCAAGATTTTGTAATGAGGGGTGATATTTGATGTTGAAATTGATTCTCCCCACCCTCTAAAATTATTTTCGTTTTAACTGTTCTTTAAATACAGCAAGCAGGTCTCTGTAACGTTAAACACAGCAGGCAGGCCTCTGTAGCGTCTACACGCGCTCTTTCATTGTCTTGGAGACGCGTTGATACAGTGAACACAGTGCACGCTCAACACTGTGCGCGTGCCCCTCTATGCGGCGTGTCGACGCGCTTCCTAGTTGTCTTGAAGACTCGCCGTGTACACACAGTTCTCCGTTGTCCTGGAGACGCGTCTACACCTCGTGCTTTGTGTGCGAGCGTGAATGCAGACGGACGCCCACGCAGCTCTCCGTTGTCTTGGAGACGCGTCTACACCTCGCGCTTTGTGCGCGAGCACGATTTCAGTTTCTGCGCAGTGTAAAGCCAAAAATAGAAAATCCTCAATCCTGGCTGAAAACTCACCGGCGATTTAGAGCTGAGATCGTTTTCATCCGTTCCTAATGAGACCGTTCTTAATGTTGTGCTGGATCTTGATCGACCTGCTGCACGAAATCAGGGAAAGAGGCAGCATCCAGTTGAGGCTTCAGCTTCGTGAGTCTTTTTGAGCCTTCGTCGCCAAAATGAAGTAATCAAGATTTCCGTTTCTTGAAAGTTTAATCTATTTTATTAAGCATCAGTTTTATATATAGAAACCTCATCCTGTCAGCAAGACCTTCCACTCCAACTGCCCCAAGTGAGGAACCTTGTTAGGTTCTTCACATTCTATGTTCCACATTCTTAGAACAGTCTTGTTCACCGCAATTAGAGCTTTCAATACAAACAAGTATATGTACAGTGCTTATCAACAAGTAACTTGGTACAACAATAAGAGTACAATACCACACCTCCCCAAACCACTGGCGTGCTTTGAAGGGCACATTTGGTGCCCTCCGTGTATAAACCAGTCGACACCAGTTCAGGGACCACCAGTCCCTGCTCATGCATGAAACTGGACGATGGTAAGGTGAGTGACCATTCCTCTGTGCATCACCACCCGAGGAGTGGTACCCAGAGCTCCTGGGTTCTGCCATCTTGTTTTCAAGATTGGCAGGGAGCTCTGGGAGCATCTGATTGGCCAGGCAGGAGATGTCAGAGCCCTCTCCTGATAGGTGCTTACTTGGTTAGGTGACCAATCCCCCTTTCAGGACTATTTAGGTTCCTCAGATTCGGTTTGCAAGATTCCAGCAGGATTCCTCTGCAACCTCCTCTTTGACTTCTGGCCACAGGAACCGCAACAGGATCCTCTTCTGCAACTTTGTTTCCACATTTCATGCCAGCTTTGCGATATTTCCCTGGCTGTGCATCCTCAGAAGACTGCAACACTTCAGCCTGTACAAGAAGAAGAAGGAATCTCCCTTGGAGTAAAGGAGTCACTCTCCTGTAACCGGAGGCACCTACAGCAAGCGATGACCTGCTGCGTGGATCTCTCCTCATCTTGAGCTGCGTGGATCCTGCATCATGGGTGGTGGTCCGGAGTAGCCCTCCTGGTCCTCGCTGCCAGCTGTCCAACTTTGGTGGAAGTGAGCCCTTGCCTTCCCACGCAGGACAGTACCCCCATGCAACATGTACCTTGCAGCTGCCAAGCTCCAGCCCCCAGCACTCCTTCTTGCAAAGCACAGTTTCCTGCATGGTTCTCCGGCGTAATGGGATCTTTTGTAGTGCTGCTTGGGCTTCTTCTGCGTCTCCTGTGTCCCCATCTTGTGGGCTTTCTGCGGGTGCTGCCTCTGCTCCTGTGGACTCTCTGCGACGCTGAGGGTCCCCTATGACTCTGACTCCTGGGTTGAATCCTCTTGGGTCTTGCTGGTCCCTGGCAGCACCGTTTTTCCACTAACCATGAGTTTGCCTTTGCCAAGGCTTGTTGGTGGAATTCCTGCACCTACATCTGTCTGCAATCTTCACTCCAGCGTGGGACATCATCTGCATCCATCAGGAACTCTTCTCCGGCTCCAGGGCTGCAGTGCTGACCTGTTCTTCATCACTGTCGACCAACTCCTGCAAGTACAGCTGGGTGGGTAGTAGCTCCTACTCCTCCTGGACTCCACTGTGACTCTTGGACCTGGTTCCCTCTCTCCACAGGTCTTCTTTCTTCAGGACTCCACTGCTGGTTTTCTTGCAGTCTTCTCTGGGTGTGTTTTCTTCTTTTCCTCCTTTTGGGTGGTTTGGGGAAAATCCAATGATTTACCCCTGCATTCCTGGTCGCTGTGGGGTACTGCGCTACTTACCTTCGTGGTTTTCTGGAACTCCCAGCTCTCCTCTACACATTCTACTTATCTAGGTTGGGCTCATGTGGTCACATCCCATTGTTGTCAGTATATGGTTTATGTTCCCCTAGGGTCACTATTGGTTATTGATATTTTCACTGTTTTCTAACCTTTTCTATGCCTGTTTCTAATCACTAGTGTATATATTTGGTGTATTACCTCCTATTGGAGGGTTGCCCTTCTAGTAATTTGTGGTATTGTTCCAAAAAATATTACCTTTTTAGTTTTGTACAACTGAGTGTTTTCTTTCATGTGTGTTCGTGATGTGTGACTACAGTGGTATTGCATGAGCTTTGCATGCCTCCAAGATAAGCCTTGGCTGCTCATCCACAGTTCCACTAGAGAGCCTGGCTTCTAGACACTGCCTACACTTCACTATGAGGGGATACCTGGACTTGGTATAAGGTGTAAGTACCTTGAGTACCTACCACACACCAGGCCAGCTTCCTACAAATAGTTTGTAGGATTGTCCACACCACAGCTGCAGAAGAAGGCTTGTGGTTTTTCCCCTGAAAATGGCATCAACAAAGGGTTTGCGGTGCTAAACTCAGCAGCTTCCCAGCTTTCAGGAAAAGGCAGACTTGAATCAGAAAACCCAATTTTTCAACACAATTTTGGCATTTTACTGAGACATACCCCATTTTTGCAATGTTTTGTGCTTTCAGCCTCCTTCCAGTCAGTGACAGAAATGGGCATGAAACCAATGCTGGATCCCAGAAACCAAAACATTTCTGAAAAGTAGACAAAATTCTGAATGCAGCAAGGGGTCATTTGTGTAGATCCTACAAGGGTTTCCTACAGAAAATAACAACTGAAAAATATTGAAATTGAGGTGAAATTAACATCAATTTTTCTCTACGTTTTACTCTGTAACTTTTCCCTGCAATGTCAGATTATCGAAAGCAATATACCGTTACGTCTGCTGGACTCCTCTGGTTGCGGGGATATATAGGGCTTGTAGGTTCATAAAGAACCCGAGGAACCCAGAGCCAATAAATGAGCTGCACCCTGCAGTGCGTTTTCATTCTATACCGGGTATACAGCAATTCATTTGCTGAAATATAATGAGTAAAAAATAGCTATTAAGCAAACCTTTGTTTTTCCAAAAAGGGCACAAGATAAGGTGTTGAGGAGCAGTGGTTATTTGCACATCTCTGAATTCCGGGGTGACCATACTAACGTGAATTACAGGGCATTTCTCAAATAGGTGGCTTTTTTACACACTCTCCTATATTTGGAAGGAAAAAATGTAGAGAAAGACAAGGGGCAATAACACTTGTTTCGCTAATCTATGTTCCCCCAAGTCTCCCGATAAAAATGATACCTCACTTGTGTGGGTAGGTCTCGTGCCCGCTACAGGAAACGCCCAAAGCGCAACGTGGACACATCCAATTTTTTTTTAAGAAAACCGGGGTGTAGAACCTGTCGATTTTGGCCTCTAGCTCAGCCGGCACCTAGGGAAACCTACCAAACCTGTGCATTTCTGAAAACTAGAGACCTAGGGGAATCCAAGATGGGGTGACTTGTGGGGCTCGGACCAGGTTCTGTTACCCAGAATCCTTTGCAAGCCTCAAATTTTGGCTAAAAAAACACATGTTCCTCACATTTCTGTGGCAGAAAGTTCTGGAATCTAAGTGGAGCCACAAATTTCCTTCCACCCAGCGTTCCCCCAAGTCTTCCGATAAAAATGATACCTCACTTGTGTGGGTAGGCCTAGCGCCCGCAAAAGCAATCCGGCTTTTGAAACCCTGGGAGAGACTTCAAAAGGAAGGAAATACATTTCCTTCCCTTTGAAGCCCCTCCGGGCCTCCCCCAGTGATCGAAAGAGAAATGCTTTGCATTTCTTTCAATCGCACTGGAAGCAGAGCTTCCAGCGCGATGGGGGAGGCCCCTGTGACAAATCAGCGCGCGCTCGTGCGCTGACATCACAGGGGGGGGTCGGGTGTGGAAGGGGAAGGTCTTCCCCTTCCATCCCCGCCTTGGGGGGGGGGGGTGCGCTAGCGCTCCCCCCAAGTTCCCCTGTGCCTTGGACGAGGTGACCTCGTCCAAGGCACAGGGGAACTGTAGCCTTGGACGAGGTGACCTCGTCCAAGGCACAGAAGCGGTTAAACCCATGTACTGGTATACCACATGTTGCTTCCTGAACAACTGTAGCTGGTGTATGAACAATCTGTGCAGGCACTTCAGTAATTTGTGCTAGAGTCGTAATCGCAGAAGCTGTAGCATCTGTAAGTACTACTTTCTGAGAAGTTTCCATCTGACCTGGAGCACTTACAACTGGTTGCTGAGTTACATGCTGTGTAGTAACGGGCTGAGCAAAAATTGGGTGAGCTGTTACTGGCTGTAGCCAGATCAGCTGAGTAGTGACAGGTTGTGCATTTGCGGGTGGTACTGCTTGCATTGGGCTAGTAACTTGTGAAACCGCTTTATCTATTGTCCCGTTACTTGTCAATTGAGCTCCAGCATTTGGAACAGGATGCACATAAGGTGGCAGATTTGTAGCTAATAATTTGTCTAAAATATCATCATCCGAATTCGTGTCTGATTTTGTTTCACCTTTTTGTTGCTGTTAATCTTCAGGGGTGTGACCTTTCTTTAGCCCAACACCCAGGACATATTGTTTGGGGTTAAGGACAACATGTTATTATGTTTTATTTTGCCCTTGGGACAAGTAGGCCCAACCCCCTTGCAGCACAAACTCTTTGGCTGCCAGCTTGCATTACATTATGGATCAGGTAAGGGCGTTCTCTTTGTGTTCACATGTTATTGCTGTTCCAGCTTGTATTTATGGTTCATTAGTGCAAAACCTTTATTATTGGGGTGTGCGATCTAAGGAAGTAATGTAAACTTGGAGTGCACTGCTGACAGTGGTTCCAGTACAAAAAATGTGGACTCAAAAACTTTTGCAAAGTTTGACTATACAAAGCTATGTATAATGCTCTCTGTTTCGATGCAAATATTTAGAGAAGCCTGAAATCAAGACTCAAGATTTGTTACTTTAAAAGTATAATTTTGTCAAAAAATGCAACTAGGAACACATTTTCCTAAAATACTGTGATATTTTGGGTACTATTCTTTGAAGCATCATTTAGTAAAATGTGTTGATGTGTGCTAGTATTCGCAATAAATATTCGTATTGGAAAATCAGTGTAACCAGTTTCATCAAAATTATGGGAAGCATGAAAATGATCAAGCATGGGCAAATCCAATAGTTGGACATTGGTGGTCAGCCTTTTGTTTTATCAATGCTTGTCTTGTTTTGACATGGCTTTTGTAAAACTTTATTGTTGTGAGAGCTGCTGGGCCCTAACAATCATAACAAACATTGTCAAAAAGCAAAAATATGTGTGGTCTCAAAAAGCACTCATTTCCACAGTAGCTCCTGGTGCTGAACAAAATTACTTTGTGTGGTGATATGCTTCTTGTGAAAGGGCAGAAAGCTTTCACTCATCATGCTGATACATGGAGAAATAGAATTTTAATAAAAACCTAAGGTCTTGGTTAATGCCAGACTAGGGGCTCATTTCTTTAAGAAAATCACAAAAGTGCACCCATAGCATATGTCCTTGCATTAGTGCAGATTTACGCCTTTCATGAAATCACATGAATTTACACAGGTTTGCAAGGCAATTGTAATTCTAGAAAATATTTACGAACTGCATTTTAGACGGAGCTAATATAGATGTATAGATTTGCTCACTTGAAAATCTGTTAAGTGTTTAGGAGTTCAATTTGCCTTCAACCACTTTTTTTCCATAACCCTGGAAGACATTTTACTTTTGCCCTTGTCAAGAGTAAATGTCTAACCTTTCTCATTATGGAAAAGGATTAGAGAAGAGCTGGTGAAGACCCCCAAAACATGCAGGTTGAGTTTGCACAGACTCACAAAGGCATTTTAACCCTGAAACTATTGCTTTCCACTACCCACAGCTCCAGTATCTAGATCTGCTGAAAGGTGTCAAATTAAGGAAAGTGCTAGAATTCAAACCTTACTATAGTATGAGCCCTTGCATAATCAGAGAGGCTATTATTAGAGCTCTTAAATAATGAATTTGCTGTTGCACTACATAGCACAACAGGGACAAGTAGATTTCTTTATAGGACAAGTAGATTTACGAAGCAACCAAGAAGTAGATATTTTATTAAATTCCACACCCCTAAATCTTTTTCCTACTAGGCGTTTCAGCTTCTCCAGCTGTTGTATTTTTCTCATTTGTAAGTACAGGATATAATCTGACACCTTCTATGACCCTCTTTCTCAGTCTCTGACCTTGATCATCCCAACTTGCATCTGCATAATTTCTCATTGCCCTTTTTGTTCTTTTTTGGTACCTCTCTCACTCGCTCTCTTTATTTCAAGCAGTTTTCTCCCAAGCACTGAGTGCGTCAAATTGTGTAGGTCTAGAAGGCTGCTTCATTTCATGAACTTTTTCTCATACGTTGTCTAGAATTTTCAGACTTAATGTACCCCAATTAGGAAAACTCAATGCTCCCTCTTTTTTAGTGATCTTGAACCTTTAACTAAGCCAGAGAGAGAATGTTTATTTTATTAGTTAATAAAAACTATAACATATTCCTTCGTAGTTTAACAGAACAATATTAATGCATTAAAACATATATATTACATAAAGAAATTATAAAAACAGAGAAAAGTTAAATATATTCTACAATTTGTTTTGTTTCTACTCAATTCCGATTGCTGGTACAGGACTTCACATCAGTCTGGCTGTGTAACCCGTGATGTTACCTAAGAACATCCCTTTCTTTGGTGTATTCACTCGTGGTAGATAGTTTTTGTTTCTACGTACGCCCTCCCTTACACTGGCTTCTTTCGGCAGAAGTAATTTTATCAGAAAATAATTCCAAAAATTTAACCAATCTAATATTCAATATGGTGCTTTGTGGATTGAATGCTTCAGTTAGTGCATGTCTACAGGATCTGATCCCTAAGCTATTTAGTTCTTTTTTCAGTAAGCGTCTTCTTTCAACAACCAGGGCTGGGCAAATGCAGACCACATGCACCAGGTTTTCTTCCGCCAGATGACAAAGGCGGCACTCGAGGACGCCCACTCGTGTTCCCTTCTTCCATTTTGGCATGAGGTCTAGCGTTAGAACTTCACCCAGCCTGGGCCTTAGAAAGCGTTGCTTGATGTTCCGTGAGTAGGGGGCGGCCATAAGTGGTGATTCTTTGAGTATTTTATATGAGTTAAGTGTCAACCAGCCATGCAACCTTTTAGCCAGAGCCTCCCTGTCTTCTAGCCAGCTATGTAGTTTACTTGATTCATTCAATGCTTTGTTAAAAGCCGGTTTGGGGAGCTACTGGTCCCATGCCTCAACTAAGTTCAGAAGACTTATACTCTTTTTCCAGATACCTTTTTATAGTTGCTATTCCCTCTTTCTAAATTGATTTCCTGCCAGACTAGATTGGCTGAAGTCCCTTTTTGAGCACGGCTCAGTTTGTAACAGCATTTGATGAAAGCTGCAGGACAGGCCAGCGACTGCTTAACCAACAAAAATTCTAGTCTGACCTGGGCTGCTGACGCATGCCTGGGTAGCCGAAAGACACGCTAATATGTCTTCAACAGAAGCCTATCCAGGAGAACTACGTCCATCCCCCTCATTATTTCAGCCCCATAGGCGAGTGTTGGCAGTAATTGTGCTCTCATTATGGCAGTCAATGGGTTGAGGGCGTGGCCACAGATTGAATTTGAGAGCTTGCAGAAGTGCCTGCGCCTTATTTTTTATTGCTTCTTTTTGTAGCGCATAGTTGCACCTGGCATCAACCATTGTCGCGTGGGCTCTCATTATCCTAAATGAGACTACTGGATTTCTAGGCAGCAGGATCGTTCACGGTGTTGGGGACGGAGTCTGACCCACTTGGAAGGACCTCTGTCACCCTAAATCCGGTTTTTGCTCTGGCTAACTAGCAGTGCCTCATTTCTCCCACGGGGAAGAGATGATTGGGCAGCCGAGCGCATGTCATCTTTGGAACTTCTCAGGGAAGTCGTGGTCACTCCGATCCAAATTAACTCTCTCATTTACAGTATGATCTCATATACAAATGACAAAGGCAGTATAAGTTTTATATAATGTTTTAATAAAACAACTGCATCTTAGATAATAAGGCGTGAGCCGCAATAACCAGAACCATACAACACAGTAGGATTGAAATAGTTACCAGGGGAGTAAAACATAAGAACAACGCTATCATGGTGTTTAACAATTTCTACTCTCCCTCTGCTTGTTCTATTTCGAGCACAGCATGTTAAGCTTCTAACTTGCCTTTCTGAATCACTGGGGAGACATCAGCCCTCATACCTGAGCAAAGGCCTGTGATCTTGGTTCAGCATCTGCAACGAGGCAGTCAGCGTCTAGTTGTGGTTCCCTGGTCGGAATCTCCCTCTTCCGTGTGTTGGGACAAGGAAGTGTTTTTATACGTGATCACAAAATGTCCCTACGCAGGAATGCCAAAGACTAACCACGTCTATCGGCAATGTACCAGACTGTATCCTTGACTGAAGCACAGAGTGAACAAGAATGTGTTATGGAGAACTCCAGTGCTGAAGTAGGCTAAACAGTGTGATATGAATATAAAACAAGACCGTAGAACTGGCTATTTGAAAAATAACAGTACAAAGCCTAATAAAAAGCATTTAGAGCAAAGTGCACAGAGGCTCTAAGCTGCAAGCAAATGAATAAAATACATCCAGGGCAAAGTGCACAAAGGCCTAAAGCCTGAAGCTAATGCGCAAAGGATACGTAAAACTAACCACACTACACCATGACTCCTAGGTATCTGTAGGAGCTTACTTCCTCCAAAGTCATCCAGGTACTATTAACACTGGCTTGTTGGTCTACGATTTAGAGTAATAATTTTAGATTTATTATGGTTGATTTCTAATTCATTTATTCTTGCATACTCTTCTAATTTGTTTAGCGGTTTTTGCCTGCCTATTCTAGTGTTGCTGATTAGTAATAGGTCATCTGCATATAACATGTTAGATAGTTCCCGGCCACCCAAAGAGGTGGAATGGGATGATTCACCATTTAATTTGGCCGACAGATATGCTATATACTGGTTAAATAGTGTTGGGGCAAATATGCAGCCTTGTTTAACACTAACTGTTGTTTTAACCGCGCTAGATAAGTGTGAGCCTCCCCCAGTTTTACCTTCACCCATGTATCAGAGTAAATAATTTCGATAGCATTTTGAAATAGTAACTGGTAACCCCCAAAGATGTAGTTTGGCCCACAGTTTGCCACGAGGGACACAGTCGCAGACAGCCTTAAAGTCAACAAAACACAAATAGATGGGAGTCCTGGTTGCTTTTGCTCTGTTGGTAATCAGTCCCAGTGCATAAGGTTCCTTGATGCTTGGTGAAGCCGCTTTGATTTAATAGCAGAATGTTTTTATCTGTAATCCAAGACTCTATGTGATTTAACACACAAGATGAGAAATACTTGAGGTCCACCTCTAAGAGAGTGATAAGTCTGTAATTGCTTGGGGAAGCCGCGTTCCCTCCTTTGTGGATGGGGTGAATTATTGAGCCTCTCCAGGTTGCTGGGACAGTTCCGGTTGTGAGCACACAGTTGAACATTGCAGCCAGTATATTGGCCCATCTTTCTGTTTCCTGTTTAAACAGAGCCTGTGGTAAACCATTTGGTTCTGGTGCACAATCAGTTAGCGACTTCCCGATGATTTTTATTACTTCTGATGCTGAAATCTTCAGGCTTTCTGAAACATCGGGTTCTAGGTTTTTGGTAAACACATGGGTTCGCAGCGCTTCTTCAGTGGTCAACTCCTTTAAATGCGACTTTAAGAGGCACACCCATGCTTCCTCTGCTATATTTGCATTATTAGCTGCCTTTGGACCCTTCTCCATTGTATTAATGATTTTCCAGAATCTTTTGGGGTCTGATGTTTTCGACGCAAGGTGTAGTTTGGCCCAAAGCGTCTCCTGCTGGTGCTTTTTACAGGTCCATAGTTCCCTTTTTAGTAGTTTCCTTTGCTCTCGCAAGGTGGCCAATAATGATCCATTGTCTGGGAATTTACGCATTTGCCTTAGTAGTTTACCTACAGCTGCTTTCCTTCTATGGACTGGCTGCAGTAGATGTAAACCTTTTTGATAATTCACTTTCTTGTGTTTCCTGTGATGTCTTTGTTTATAAGGTCGGTTGCAAAGTTCTCCCGGACCGTTGTCAAGTTTGCCACGCTTGTGGCTATTGATTCTAGCCTTAGTAGAGCCCCTTTTGCTTGGCTTTCAATAGTATTGAATGACCATTTAAGTCATTTTAGATTTTCAGTGCCAATCGCCCCTTCCAGGGCTACCGCTTTCTCTGGCTTATGTGGTGATGAATGAATCCCGAATACCTGCGGCTTATGATCACTTTCCACGCGGTCCAAATTGCAGCAGTCGTTTACTAATGTATACAGGGCAGGCGTTACCAGTGTATAGTCAAGGTGAGAGACTGTTTTCCCAGAGGATCTTGTCCGCGCTGGAGGGATGTCGGACGGCTCCCGACCATTTAGCACAAAGAGGCCTACAGCTTCACAGGTGTGTATGAAACTCTCACCTAACCTGTTTTTCCTGCTTTTTATTGGGAGAGATTGGGTGGGCACCATTGCCACTGTTTGAGTATGCTCTTCACCAGGGTTGTGGCATAGGTAGAGAATGAAATCACGCAAAATTAGCCAGTATGCTGATTGCACTGTACTTTTCATCCTTATCAGCTTGTTTAATAACTTATTTGCTTCAACTGTTTTTTTTTTATATATATATATATATATATATATATATATATATATATATATATATATATATATATATATATATATTTATATATTACTAGGATCAGTGGTTCCTGTGTATTCTTTCCCCATCCATCAAGCCTGACTAGTTGAAAGGTTAGATCTTCCTTCTTTTGCTCTGATATCTTCGCTAGGATGCTCATGCTAATGTATATCACTTGGCCTCCCTTCGACCGGCCAGACCTGTTGGTTTTTGTGGCTGGACTGAGATATTCTATAAATCCTATTAATGGTATTGATTCCATCGCCCAGGATTCCTGTAGGAGTATAATATCAAAGGCACTAAAAAACATTGTTACTGCTGGATCCTCCATCTTTGCCCGCAGGCCACCTATGTTCCAAGAGCAGATGTTCAATACGCCTTGTGGGGTTGTTTTTTTCAGCTATTCAGCTGTTGCCCATCACTCCTGAGGGAGGTGCTGTCTCTACCCATTCCCTTCCATGGTGGGATCTCTGACCTAAAACCAGTCTTTTCCTCCCTTCTTCTTTCCATATTTGAACTTTCAACGGGGTCTTGGGTGGTCTCCTCTCGCTAATCATTTCTTCAGTGATTCCACTGTGAAGGATGGCCGTGCGTACTCCATGCAGGACGGACCACGAGCCTTTAAGCATTTTCAGATGTTGAGAGTCTAGTAATGGGGTGGATATCGTTTGCCTTTTAAAGACGACCATCTCAATACCCCAGGCTTTCAGAAGGTACCTTCTCTCCATAATCTGTTTGGGCAGGACCGGCCCTGCAAAGATAGTAAGTGTTGGGTCTGTGTGTTGGCTGCCTCTTGCTTGAATAAATTTGATTGTAGCAATGTCCTCCGAGGCCACATACTGTAGGTCCCGAAGTGCTTTTATGAGTCTTTAAATAGTAGAGCGATTGAGAACATCTGTGGGGGACCTTGAGGTGAATTCCGGAATCCAAAGCAGCTGGTAATTTGGTTCGTCATTTTTTGTACCTGTTCGAGAGGACTGCTTTTGCTCCGCATGCTTGTTTTGTTCCTTGTAGCCCGTTTCACCCAGCATGGTGCCATGGTCATTCCTCTTATTGCTTAAGTTTACCTGTGATAGTTGGCTGAATTATCCATGCCTAGTGGTTGTTGACTTTATACTCTGCTGGTTCCTTAGGGGACTTGTACAATTTTCGGTATGTTTGCCCCGTACTGCAGGGGGCCTCAAGGGGGACGTTGTCGGCTGAACAGCACCTGTTGAATCAAAGGAGGTCTTTACATCTACTTTTGTATCTGTACTTGTACTTGCGGGGACAGAGATGTCTCTGTTATGCCTACCACTTGGTGCTTTGTAAGGTTGATAGTTGGAGAGATCATGCAGACCTTCCTTTTCTTGCCCGTTTTCGTTCTCTTTTAGATAGCACCCGAGCTAAGGGTTTCTTAGAGCTCCCATGTTTGTTGGTAGCTTGTAACGGGGAATGATTTTCCATGGTTTCCATGCTGTAGCTTACTGAAGTATTACTTTCTGCCAGAGTTCTTTTCTCTCTTACGGTTGACGATGAGGCTCTTTGAGGGGAGTGGGGCATCTCCTCTTGTTTTTGCGCAGGTGGAGCGGAAGTTAGCATAGTAGCGAGGGATTTCAGTATGTGTGTGTTCATCATTCCGGGCGGAGCCAATTTCTTTTAATATTCCTACTTGGATTAACGGCAATTGAGAAAGTTTATCTGCCACTTCCTTGCAGGAACAGATAGTGAAGTCATTAGCTTGTTTAGCTTGTGCCCTTGTTATTAGAGCATTTAGCTCTTCCAGCTTGCTGACTATTCCGGAGACGAATACCGCCATTGTATTTAACAAGTCTACTTGGATATCCATTTTATTTGAATTGAACTGCAGAGCCATAACCGTTGCTTGCATTGAATTCAGGATTGCAGCCCACATATCGTCTGCCCTGATTGCGTCCGTGGGTCGTGGTTGTGATTGTGATGATGATTGAGAGTTGGACTTGTGATCCCTGCTTAAGGCACCTTTTAGTTGTTGCTTTATGGGGATAATCTTGTGCGGCTTTCTCTATTTCTTCCTTGGGTGATCCATTTGGAAAACCCAGTCCCGTATCCCAGAGCTCCAGTTCCTCACTTTCACATCCATACATCGGAAAGGAGTGGAGTTTGAGACATTGGCATGAGAAGCCGCCTTGCACAGAGTCTTGTTCTAGGATTTCCGCTCTTGCTACTATCTCTGAATCCAGAATTGATAGATTTACTGAGCTGGATGTCCGGTGGTGCTTGGCGGGATCTGCACTGGTGCTCCTTATGATTATCTCTTGTCCAGGAATATGGAGCGCTCCTGTTGCAGGAACAAGGGCAACTTGGCTTATGCACGGGGAGTCTATTTTCAGGGGCTGCTTTCTCATGATCACTACAGTTGGTGAAAGGGTAAGAGGGGCAGACAGGTTTACTCTAGCTCTCTCTTTGAAGCTTCCTTGAGTTTGCAGATCATAGATTGTAGATATGCCACCCCCTAAGTTAAGTTTGCTTGGTGCCGGCGATTCGGTTCTTTTTTTCCACACCGTGAGCTCTTATGGCTGCAAAGTAGTCAGTTATCTTATGGTGAATGAGTGGAGGGGACCCAACTTTCCGATGGTCCGGTTCTATCTGGTTTGATTCTTCCATGCTGGAGTTTTGCTCAGCCAAGGCCCTGCCAGTTGCTTTGGCTGGGGTCTGTCTCCTGGGCGGGGTGGATGATCCAAGTAACTACTTACTCTCCTTTTTGCTACTACTCCATCAAAAGCTGGTTCTCTTTTCCTTTTTTCTCTGTTTGATTTATAGGTTGATTGGTGGCATTGCTTCGTGCTTTACCTGACCTCATACTCCTTTCCCTGATTGGTCGATCTGTTTACTGGGTGGTAGGGTAATCTGCTCGAGGGGGCCTTCCGTCAGCCTTCAGTTGGGCCTGGCTTGCGGATAGGCAATTGAAATGTTCAGTAGAGCTTTTCTAGTGCTGGCAACTTGCCCCAGAGTACTCTCCAACGGCTGGCTTGCACCACCTGCTTTGGAGTGTGGGAAACGTACAGCTTTACTCCTTGATTTACTGAAGGTAGGGCAGAGCTGCCTCCTGACGATTCTGTTCCTTAGCGGATTAAAAATGTGACCGTAGATCATCCGTAGTTTCGTCTATGGATCCGTCTGTACTCTGGGTCAGCGTTTTCCACTGCTGGCTGTCTTTAGCCGTTCGCTGAGCTGGCGCCCTAACGCGCCCTACCCTGTAGTTGCACTTCCTCAAGTCTCTTCAGGCTCGCTGAGGGCAGATGCCTGAGAGTGCACCTTTCCCCTCCTGCTGCTCCTTCTGCCCGCCTGCTTCTCGAGGTGTCGAAGTAAGCCTCAGCAAGGCCTACTAGTGCAAGGGGTTCACCTTTCTCTGCACAAAGTCCTCCGGCCATATAGGAAGAAGTTGGCACAGAAACTGAAATAAAAGACAAAGTTCATTAAACCTCATGAGGTCGTACCACAGTTCAAACAGCACCGTTCGGTAATGTTTGAAGTAGCACACTGAACTAAGAGAGCATGGTCCTTTTGTACCCACGCAGGGGCTAAAAGAAGGTGGCACAATTATAGAAGCAAGACTTATATACATATAAGGTCATATGGAAATGCACTGTCGACAGGTAGGAGGGGCTAACAGTTTTCAAAAACTAGTAGACACATTACTGTTGGTTACTAATTACTAACAGCTGCAAACCTTACTGGGCATGTGCAAAGTGGGAGATGCTAAATATAACTTGTCACTAGACAGATTTTCAAGAGTAGTTAACAGGAAGGTAGTACAGAGCACATGGCAGCATGTGGCAGAGATAATGGCTGCCATGAATACAAAATGGATTCTGCTAAATGTTCACAATAGTTTCTAAATACAAGATGTCTTCTGCTAATGCTTAATCTAATCGCTACTAAATTACAAAAGACGACCCTTTCAGCATTAGAAGAAGACATTCGTCTTTCTGGGATATTCTAAATATTCATCTTGTATATTTATGCTCATCATTTCAGCTATTTCCTTATCTAACGTGTTGTGCTTTCATTTTTGTAATATTTCTTTTAGTAGGCATACAAGCAGTAATACACATGGAGCAGAACATTGGACCACACTGAACATGTGAAAAATATTGCAATCATTATACACAGGATAGTCAGTAGTTTCCAGCCCCAAGCGGAAACAAGAGCCCAAAACCATCCAGAAAAAGTCCAAGTACCAGTCTCTGTGTGAATTTCTGCAGCAATTTTATGCAATTTAGATATTGCATCATATACTGAAGGTGAGTGATCTGGAATGAAAACGCAGCAGCTACTACCGATGATGCGACATGCACCACCTCGATCAGCTAATATCACATCTAGTACCATACGATTTTGGAGCGCTACAATCCTTGCAATTTGGAGCTCCTCTGTAATATTCCCAAATGCCAGAGCTGCCTGATTGGTAACAGCTTCCACAGCCCTAGTCAATCATCTCCCTTTCCTACTGTTTAACGCAGCACCCACAAAGGAGAACAACCCTAAATTAAAATCAACATATTGTTGCAGGCTAGTGTCCGTTTGGTCTACCTCATTTGTACTTATTGTCCTTTTTATATCTATTTTTAATGATTTCATTGAACAGTTTAAAATCTCAGTGATATGATGCAGATGCCAAAAACACAGGGGGTAATAGAAAAGATACATAACACACACCTGACCACCCAACAGGTAGTTGGTAATATCCATAGTTACCACAAACAAAATATGTATTATGTGAAGCTGTAAAACTACTATTATTTACACCCTCAATAGTTAAAATCAAGGTACAATCGCTTGGCCCCACTGGAATTCACCCAATGCTATGTATACATAAATCTGCTTTAGTTTTTGTAACAGAAATCACAAATTGTTCTTTCTTGTCAGAGTCTCTTATATTTGTGAAGAAACATGATATTGAAACATTGTCCGATTGATACTCTTCCCATTTAGTTCCTTTGGCTTGGGGATACCCATCTTTGTCTTGGTAGCATACCTTATTAAGGTGAAAAAGAAGTCCACCCTCTGTACGTTTTCCAGATGCAAACAAAAGCGTATACCAAGCTTGACAAGAACCATTGTGTGAAAAAGGAAGAGGAATGAAAGGTGTTCCTCCTTTCTTTTGATGCACAGGTATCATTCCACATATCCAACAGTTAGTAGTATTTGTAGCATTATGAATATGATGCAACATCTGAATGAAAGTATTATTAAAGTACGATTGACGGTGCTTCTGCTCCTGATAGGGAAGCGTAAAGTAATAGTGATCCTCTAAAATACTCAAAAAGGCGGTGCACCACGAAATGGGCAAATAAATAAATAATATAAGGAAGAGACCAAAGTCCAGAGTTCCAGTAGTGCAGATGAACAGTCCTTTTTTAAGGTTTCATAACAAGTCCAAGGTGTTGATTTCACACCATTCCATGGATGAAAAAGTTAGAGCCAGGAGAAATAACGGAAAATAACCATATGTTATTACAATTCCGTAAACAAATTGGATGACACTCGAGATGAATAGCCAACGCGTTTCGCCCAACCGAGGGGCTTCTTCAGGGCTGTAATGTAATGAAAAATAAATATACACTATACTATCCATAGTATAGAGAATGAATATTTAAGTAAGTATAAAAAAGCAAGATGTAAAAGTGAAAGGAGAAAGCGAATACTGTGTACCAACACAGTGATAAAAGTAATGAGCCCAAGTATGAACCATTCCATGCCATGCAGGAAGAGAGAAGTATCATAAACGGTGTGCAAAGAATATCAAAAGCCTAGGTTGACTGAAAAGATTGCGATGTTTGAATAGAAGTAAATATATGGTATATTAGTATGTGTCCAATAAGAAATAAGATCCCAAAGGGGGCGGGGGGAGGGGGGGCACCAAGTGTCAGGTGTAGTTAATAAAGCACAATGCTGAGCAACATACCATCAGAAATATCCAGTCAGTGGTAGTGATACCAAATATGTAGGTAGATTGATAGCCTGGAAAAATTAAACCAGGACAAACTTAAATAAATAGAATTGTAGAAAAAATGGGGATGCATCCATATTGAAAAGAGTCGTAAAAATCATATAAGGTAAGCGCTTAAAAAGTGGCAGGAAATATATGTAAATACCACATGCTTACAATTACTGAAAATAAAACGAGGGGCAGTAAGATGAATCTCATAACAAAATGCCCAAGACCTGTCCATAAAGCTCCAAAAAATGAGAGTAGAAATAGTTGGATAAACACACGAAGCCAAGCGTAAAAAAGAAAAAGAAATAAAAATAAGTTAGATGGGGATAGTATGAGCCTTACTGCAAGTGTTGAACAGTGAATATTCAAGGGTTCAGAAAGGGTTGCCTCAATGCGATCAAAACAACCGCGACGGATCGTGCGCGTCCGGCCCAAGTGAGGAGCCGGACGCCAAACAAACAAACCCGTGGGTGAGAAGCCTCCGGTCCGGGTGTGCCGAGAAGAGACGCCCGGCACCCGGAAGCGAGGAAATAAAGGCTCTTGGGGATAAAAATAGAAGAGGGACCAAACAGGCCGCCATATTGGGGCTGATTAATAACAGATGCATACTAAAAATAAACATAGGACAAAGGAAAAAAGGAACAACCAACCAAATTAGGATGAATTAAATCAAAAACGAAGAAATTAGCATGAAAGGACAATATATACCTAACTGACTGGATACCCCATAGAGCATGAGTGGACCAAAAAGATGAGTATATCGAGAGGAAGTAAAAAAGCAAAGTAAAAAGAACGAGGGAAACAAAGGGAAAGAGGGGGGAGAGGGGAAAAACAGGGGAGATAGAGGGCAAGTCAGCCCAGACATTAATGTAATCAAACCGAGTTGGGTTGGCATAAAAAAAAAAAAATACACATACATGTCAACAGAAGAAAATGTAAACACCTTGTAGAAATACATATGTTGACAAATATTACCAATTCAGCCATAATATTGATCACAAAGGTTAATACAACGAAATGTGTACAATATAGCAAAGTGCAACATAATACTCGAAAGGACAAAAATATGTACCAGAAAAAATAATAATAAAAAACATAATATGTGTATATCACAAACAAGAAAAAAGGGGGAGAAAGGAAAAGTGTTACACACCCCCAATAATTTAATCATGTTAAAAAACAAGTAACAATTAAAACCAAAACAAGCACCCTAGAGGAAATAATGAAGCTCATGATCTGTGTTGTGGCCCAGTTCCACCGCTTGGATGCGGCAGATCCAGGCCGCCTCTTTTTGGCGCAAAATTAATTCTCTGTTACCTCCTCTGGGGTGGATGGGAACATGTTCAATACCGTGAAACCAAATAGTTGGATCATTAGAATGGGTCAATGTCATATGCATAGCAAGTGGATAAGTGAAATCCTGTTTTCTTATGGCTCGTAAATGTTCCTGTATTCTAAGTTTTAGTGATCCTCTGGTACTGGAGTAGTGACAACAAAAAACTCACGAGCAGGAGCCATCTTTTCAACAAACCAGGTGATTATTGCTATAACCACCAAAACAACAACAAACCCCATAGTACTAATGATCAGTTTGTTATTCATTTTAGCAACAGTGATAATCGACCCTTCCAGAAATTAATTAAAAACAATCGTTGGAGCTCTTATCCCTGGGCAGCCGCTGATTTCTTCACCACGGGCCAAGACGGGTGTCACAACTCTAATGCTTGGCTGATTTCTCCCCCCCCCCGCCACATTGGCTCTCCGTTTCACTAACCCAGGGCGGTAGCTCAGCCAGTTTTTTTTCAGCACTACAGTTTTGTTCCTCTGTCTCAAATTATATCGCGATACTCCAGAAATCTTATGGTCTGGGAAGAACTCTGTAGATTCGTCAGGTGATATAGCACGGCCTTTCTCCATAGTCAAAATCTCTCGATCGGTCAGCACAGCAGGTTCCACCAAGGTAGGTAGCACTCTCTTGCATTGAGTACTATGGACCCAATTCTTTCGGTTCGTCACTCGAACTGCTGTCCTTGTCGCAAGGAGAACCTGCTCTGGGCCTCGCCACCTTATTTCCAAGCTGCTTGATCTTTCAAAGGACTTAATCATCACCTGGTCACCAGGTCGGAGTTCATGGCCTTCACCTGTAGATCTGTCAGGAAGTGCTTCTCAAACCTGTTGATGAATAGAAACCAAATTGTCGGTTAACTGTGCCAAATAATCATTCATCAGGACACAAGGTACATCATATATTGAATTTGGCTTAGGAACTCCCCAAATGTTCATTGGCCTTCCAAATACTATTTCATATGGGGTAAGGCCTGTTCGAGAGTGTGGCACTGACCTAATAATGCCAACGGTAATTCATCCGGCCAAGTTAAAAATGTGGAAGCCTGTATCTTCGCTAACTTCAGCTTCAAAGTAGCACTATACCTTTCCACCAACCCTGCTGATTGTGGGTGGATAAGCGCATCAAACTTCTGTTTGATCCCTAATCCTTTCAGGACATACTTAATAACTTCCCCAACAAAATGAGGTCCGTTATCATCATTCCATAAAAGTCTGCAAACACCAAACCTAGGGAAAAATTCTTTCAAAAGCACCTTCGCTGTGGTAATGGCAGTATTATCCTTTGTGGGGTACGCCTCTATCCATTTACTGAAGGCACATACCACCACCAAGACATACTTTAAATTGTTTCAGCATTCAAGCTGAATATAATCCATTTGTAGAACTTCAAAAGGTGCAGTTGGTGTAGCAAACCCTCCCGCAGGAGTTTGTGTCCCTTTTCCAGGATTGTATTGTAAACAGATCAAACAAGACTGTACTACTCTCTTAGCTGTACTGGTAATTTCTGGATGCTCCCAAACTTGCGTAAGCAACTTCGTTATTGTTGAAGCTTCAACATGTGCCAGCCCATGGCCATCTGAACCATAGGTTGGACAAAAGCTATAGGCAATTTCCATTTATCCATCTACTTATTCCACCAACAGCTCTCATCATCCATTTCTCATTCTTCAGACCATTGCTCACGTTCTTTCACAGAAGCAGATTTCTGTATATCTAATACGTCTTGTCTAGCATTATGCCAACGTTCAGCTTGTGACTTCACTACATACACAGAAGTAGTACTTCGCTGCATCGCAGCCTCACGTGCTACGTAGTCCGCAAGGGCATTACCTTGCCCTATCTTATCGGTCACTCTCTTGTGTACACTACATTTCACAATAGCTATTTTCTTTGGATATGTCAATGCAGTCAAGAGGTTATGCACTAATTCTCCGTGCATTATCTGCATCCCGTGGGATGTGAGAAAGCCTCTCTCCTTCCAAAGCAAACCAAAATCATGAGCTACTCCAAAAGCCTAGCGGCTGTCTGTATAAATATTCACACATAAGTCAGTAATCCGCTCACATGCTTGTGTCAAAGCTATTAGTTAAGCTGCTTGAGCTGACTTCTGTGGTATATGAGCGGTCTCCACTACTGTGTGTATTGTGGTGATTGCATATGCAGCTGAGGTCGTACAGTCTGGCAACTTCAAACAAGACCCATCAACCCACAACTCCCCGTCTACATCTGGAAGGGGCGTATCTTGCAAATCAATACGATCCTTTTTCTGTTCTTCGGTAAGGAATATACAATCATGTGTTTCTTGTGACTGAGGCTGAGTCACCGGATATGGCAATAAAGTGGCTGGATTTAGTGTTGTACATCTCTTCAGTGTAATGTGAGGAGCCAGCAATGTCAATTCATATCCTGTCAGGCGAGCGCTAGTTAAATGTTGCGTCTTTGTTTGATTTAAAAGAGCATCAACCGCATGGGGTACTAACACCAACAGCTTATGTGACAAAAAACTATCCCTTCACTCTGACGTATTGATACAGCTGTTGCTACAACTAAACGAAAACACCCAGACAATGCTCGAGCGACAGGATCAAGTACTGCTGAAAAATATGCACAAGGACGCTGCTTATTGCCATGTGTCTGTACTAAAACTGACAATGCACAGCCATCTTTCTCATGTACTTAAAGTGCAAAAGGCTTTGTGTAATCTGGAGTACCTAACACTGGTGCTGAACAAAGGGCTTGTCGTAGCTGCCGGAAAGCAGTCTCACATTCATCTGTCCATGGGAGGGGCATTGGAGTATCTTTAGTCAAAAGTGCTAGCAAAGGTTTGACAATGTGTAAAAACCCTAATATCCATTGCCTACAAAAAGAAGTAAGACCAAGGAATGCACGAACATCTTTCTGAGTAGAGGGTACTGGTGTGTCTAAAAGTGCTTGAATACGATCTGATGTAAGTGCACGGCCCTCGTTAGACAAAAGGTGACCTAAATAGGTTACCTTTGGTCTACAATATTGCAATTTCTTTCGTGACACTTTATGATGGTGTGAAGCAAGAAAAGAAAGTAAGGACAAAGTGCACTTTTCACATTGCTCCGGGGTTTCCGCTGCCAACAAAATATTATCGACATATTGTATGAGAGCCACACCTTCAGGCAAAACAAAAGAATCAAGTTGTTTTAATGCTTGACTATAAATACTTGGACTCTCAGTATAGCCTTGAGGAACCCTGTAAAATCTAAATGATCGTTTATTCAAAGTAAAACCAAACAAATATCGGCTGTCAGAATGAATAGGGATCGAAAAGAAAGCATTCTTCAAGTCTATCACAGAGAACGTAGTTGCTGTCGGGGGAACCAAAGTAAGAAGTGTTGTGATGTCAGATACCACAGGATATTGTGGTGCCACAATCTTATTCACTTCTCGGAAATCAATAATGAATCGGTAAATCCTAGTATCAGTATCCTTTTTCAGAATAGGAAGAATCGGACTGTTGCAAACATTATACAGAACTTCCTCAACAACTCCAAGTGCAATAAGATCATGCACAATTTGTGTGGGTGCTTCTTCGCCCTCCTGTGAAATTTTGTATTGAGGCAAAAGTGTCAATACAGCTCCCTCCTTGACACTAATATGTACCAGTGGAATAATCATTTGTCCCACATCAGTATCTGAAGTAGCCCACAAAGTACTAGGGAGTGAAGCTAATGCAATATCCTCTTTAACAAGACAAGCTCTTTCCATCACAGGATGATTATCATTCAAAATAACACGCACCCCTTCAAGAGAGCATCGTATTGTAGCCCTGAAATACTTGAGCATATCAAGACCCACAATGTTGTCTTGTGTATTTGGAGAAAGCAAAAACTGACATGGAGCAGTAAATTTATCAACATGGAATGCAAGTGGTTGGAAGGTGTTCCATCTCAACCTATCAATGTAATGATTAAGCCAGACAGGGGAGCCCTTGGAATCAATTGTTTGGACAAGGCGCTACGAGTAGCTCCTGTATCAACCAGAAACTGATCAGTAGAACCCAAAACATGTGCTGTAACATAGGGACCCCTCTGATCTACTGGAACTTCAACTGATTCCTTACCCCATCCTAGGCAATCCTATGCATAAGCAGAATCTTGGAAATCAGGCTGCACATAGTTAGACATCTGGTATTGGTTCCATCTATCAAAAGTGTTAAACCCATCCTGCCCTCGTACATTAGCATCAACCCTAGCATGATCATTCATGCTTCTTCTAATCCCTGAATATCTAGAGCGATTTCTCATTGGTCCCCGACCACATGAACACGTAGTGCTGGACAATTGGCAGCCCGATGCCCAAATTTCTTACAGTACGCATACTGATCAACAGACCAATTTGAACGAGTGTAAGAAGAACCATAAGATCCACGTCCACCTCTATCACTACCTCTTAAAGGTGGACCATAAGCGTCAGCCAACATAACCTTCGTTTTTAATTCTTTAATCTTTTTATCCTCGCTATTTTTTGCTTCTAATTCCTGATGTTCATAATACTGAGCCATAGTCAAAAGAGAAAAAAGAGTAGAGGTAGTCCATGAACTTTCACTAGCTTTTAGACGACTAGGTATTCTGGTAACAGATTTACGACATATTTATCGACGAACAAATGTCTGTCCGTATCATTTGACAAAAACTGGCTGCTAAAATCATGAATGGCTTCTTCAAAGCATCTGCCTTTTGCTTACAAGGCGCTAAAACAGGCCAATCTATCTTTTTAGGGGGAATAATCGTTTTTAACTTAACTAATATGGCTGCGGGAAGATCTAGAATCAACTGATACAGCTTTTTCGCAGGTTCCTTATCCCCGTCCATCTGTTCTAATTCTTTCCATGACACCCCAAAAACTACACGATCATCAACTTTACGAACCGTTCTCCACATATCTGGCATTAATATCAATCTGAAAAATAAATCATTGTCCGTCAAAGTCATAGTATAAGAACTAATTGCTCCCTCACCTTCCTCATAAAAGGCGGCTGGATTTTTCCGCGGGTCAGGTAATGCTGTTTTAAGTGCCATTATATCTGCCCTATTCTAAGGAGTAAACACCCAATTATAAATAAAATAACCCTTAGCATCAACAGAAGTTTTATCATCACTTGTACCCGATCCTTTAGGAGGAACATACAAAGGTGCGGCCTACCACATTGGTTTCGCATGAACTATCATAGTCTTATCTGTTCCAAAGATGGAAGCTTGCTCCCCGCTGGTCTGAGATGTCCGTGCAACTACGTCCACGGCCCTTTTCTCCTCTTGCAAACGGACTGCTGCAATACATAATTTCACCATACGACTGATTGCATCAGCCACTTGGGAGAAAACAAAAGACCATCACGCATTTGCTTACGATCAGCTGCTACATCATCGGGCTCTAACTCATCAGAATATTTCCAAAATAGTTCAATAACTTCTGTGCCAAATGCCTCCGTAAAATATAGCTGCTCCTTTTCCATTCACCCTTTCATGTTGTCTAAATGTTCAGAAGCAGAGACAACGCTACGAATTGCTTTACGAGCAATAGATCTAAGCTCAGACGCACGGTCAGCAGGCAACATAGAGCGACTGTCTCGTATCTTCTGTTGTTCCGAACTGGAGACCTCAGCTAACTCATGAGGGGCAGAAGGAACGACATACGGAGGTGGAGGGCGATCTAGTAACAAAAAAATCATCGTGCGGTTTATTAAGGATAGGATAGAGAGGTTGCCGAACAGTGTATTGGCCAGTTACCTGTAATTTACGTTCTTTCTCTTCTATCTCCTTTAAGTTGTTTATTTCTTTCTTTCTCATTTCCAATGCTTTCACATATACATTCTTCTGCTGCTCTTTCTCAAGCAAGGCTTGCTCACGCTTCACTCGTCCACGCACTTCTTTCTCTCACATCCGTACACAG
Organism: Pleurodeles waltl; assembly: GCF_031143425.1. NCBI lineage: Eukaryota > Metazoa > Chordata > Amphibia > Caudata > Salamandridae > Pleurodeles > Pleurodeles waltl. The sequence goes on along the minus strand of NC_090440.1, from coordinate 772,778,817 downwards.
TCAAACATATCTTGCCTAGACCTTTGCTTAAACATACATTGTTCCACATACTCAATCTTTCTCAAATCAAATGACCCATGCATAGGCCACATAACTCAGGATCCGCACAAGTGTATGTATTCCATAATGTGCTGTACATTATAGAAGAAAGACCATGTTTAACATACATATCTCTATTGGGTGTCCCCTCTGGGGGTGCCGGTTGCGATTCTTCCAGTCTCAAATTGGTACCATTACAAAAGCAACACATCCTACGAAGTGCCCTAAAAACAGGCATGCCAAAAATAGTGCAGAATATGCAGTATTATAATCAAAGTAGCACTTAAGGTGCCGTTCAAATCAAAATTAAATTGGAGAAAATTCTCCTCATTACCTGTCTATATAAATTGCAATTTATATATAAATTCAAAGGACACAAATTGACTAGTCACCCAAAACACGAGAGCCATAGTAAGTGGTGAATCAAAGGCATCAAAACCCACAGCAAGTGCCGTAAAAAGGCTCTTAGCAATCACAGGGCGTCCAGCTTCCAACTGCCAAGTTCTAAAATTGACCAAATGGTCACTGCACGACGAATGAACAAAAAGGATCTCAGTTGAGGACCGGCGCCACCTGGATGGTCAAATCAGAAAGAAGGGAAAAACGCCGTGGTTGCCAAGACTCTGGTCTCCTCAGGCATTGATAATCCGCAGCGAGATCCCAATCCTTCGTCGCGACCAATCCGTCGGGCGTCCGAGTCGCCGATGAGTCCCTGTTCAGGCGCCAATTTGTCGAAGTAAGCCTCAGCAATGCCTGCTAGTGCAAGGGGTTCGCCCTTCTCTGCACAAAGTCCTCAGACCATATAGGAAGAAGTTGGCACAAACTGAAATAAAAGACAAAGTTTATTAAACCTCATGAGGTGGTACCACAGTTAAAACCGCACCCTTCGGTAATGTTTGAAGTAGCACACTGAACTAAGAGAGCATGGTCCTTTTATACCCATGCAGGGGCTAAAAGAAGGTGGTACAATTATAGAAGCAAGACTTCTATACATATAAGGTCATATGGAAATGCACAGTCGACAGGTAGGAGGGGCTAACAGTTTTCAAGGACTAGTAGACACATTACTATCGGTTACTAATTACTAACAGCTACTGACCTTACTGGTCATGTGCAAAGTGGGAGATGCTAAATATAACTTGTCACTAGACAGGTTTTCAAGAGTAGTTAACAGGAAGGTAGGACGGAGCATATGGCGGCATGTGGCAGAGATAATGGCTGCCATGAATACAAAATGGATTCCGCGAAATGTTCACAATAGTTGCTAAATACAAGGTGTCTTCTGCTAATGCTTAATCTAATCGCTACAACAGAGGGTGCTGGGGGTCACTGATCGGCGTAGGGCTTATGGGCTTCTAGCGTGGGCTCCAGCAACTCCCCAGCCACATGAAAGGGAGGAGGTTTTCACATGCTTGCACCTCGTGCCCCTTGCCCCCCCCACACCCCCTGCAAGCTGCACCCGTGGCCGAGCCGCTTCCACAGGGGTCCGTGGAGGGGTAGCAGGAAAAACCACTAGCCACTGCCTTGGACTATCGCTACCACTATGGCCTTGTGCTAAGGCTTCAGCCTCGGACCTCGGTGCTCTGGGATGGGGGTGGGGGTGCGGGTGGGACTGCGGCTGCGGTTGTGGAAAGCAGGTAGACCACTCTAACGTTTCTCTGCTCCAATTTCTAAGTCTCCCGATGGGGAGGGAGCTGCACGCCGCTGCCGGGATGGGGGTGCGGGTGCGACCACGGCTGTGGAAAGCGGGTGGACTGCTTTACTGTTCCTCTGCTCCAACTCAAGTCTCCCGACGAGGGGGGAGCTGCATGCTGCTGCTGCTGTTGGGCTCCCCTATAGGACAGAGAGGACGGACCAATGCCTTCAAACAGGAAACAGAAACACACAAGCATACAATCTAACTAAGCCAAACATGTATATGTAGCCCTTAATTAATCCTCATATGACATGCTGGTGTACCCTCAGGAGGTGCTTCTTCTCCCTATCTTATTGGAATCCCTAAATCACTTCTCATTAGACTCCTACTAGCTTTAAAAAACAATCTATTTCAGTTTTATTTAGTTAGAACCAATAATCAAAATGACTTCATCTCAAATGTTTTGAAATTGTTCCGTATAAGTCAAACCTCAGAACCCCATTTATTAAATTTCAGAACAGTGCAATTAAAAGTAATTCCATAAACCAATCTCAGCGCAACCCTTGCCATAATTCAGTTACACTAACTAACCAATACCAGTGGGGTGCATATGATGCATCAACTCCCTCCTCGCATCAACTCACCCTCTACAATTTCTCCGTACAATGCAATAATAACTAAACAGTGTAAAATAACAGCAGCTTTTGCCTGCTTCTTCTAAAGAACACAATAGTACAATTGATAATCGGAATTTGGTTTTACACTTTCTGATTTTCAACCAATCCGTATTTTCCACTCACAAAGAGTTCTCAACCTGCACGAAAATAATCTAATTTGTGAAATCTGTTGCACAAAAGCAACACAGCACTAACACCAAACTTAGTACAATAACAATTAATTACGCCCCTATGAATTTGTGTTGTCAATGATGTCTCACAACTCCACTTCTCTTACACAAGAATACTATAACGCTATATTTTATTTATCTATCCTGGGATCTTATACTACTTCTTGGTCTCTAGCCTCTTAGCTTCTTCGACCAAAGCATATATAACAAATAAACAATAGGAATGCACTTCAAAGCAAAATTAGGCAGTTTTCAATAGAATTCATTCTCCTAAACCATCACAATTTTGTCACATCTCTCTATTGGCACCCACACCTTTTGATTCACCAATTCTTCAACTGCAATCTGCAGCCGCTTCAGAAACCGCACTCCATCCATCAATGCAAACAGATTCTGGGCAATCGGGCTTTATCTAATTTGGCCACTTTTTAACCATTGTAATATTTTTCACCCACTTCACGTTTTGGGGGTGCAGAGAGTTTTTTAAACCCTCAGCAGCCCGTATGAAGCTAAATTTGGGGACCTTGGAAATGTGAAACGGCATCTTGAAACTTCAGTATACTTCAACATTAATCTAATTTCTTTACTCCGGAGTCAATTATGAGAGTTGTTTTTTAATTGTAAAAGTTTTATTAATCATTAGTTCTCAAATAGTTTTCTTTATTATCAATCAAGCATAGGTTACAGAACATAGCATAAGGTGTGTCCGTATCTGAGTCAGTGAGGATAAAATATAAAAAAGCAAAAAGGAACAGACATCTGAGAGTCCACCTACTAAAGCTATCAGAACTCATAAAGAAAAAAAATAACAATCTCTGAGGCAAGAGAGATAGAGAATGGTCTGAGACTTCACGGAGCTCTGTAAAGAGCATCTGATTTTCTCTGAAGGGATTCTAAGTCTATGGTGCTGATTCATTTGAATAAAGAGAGAACATTTCTGTTCTCTCCATGGGACAAGATTTTTTAATAGCATAATAATACACAAGTTTAACAGTCTTCAGATAATATGCAGGAACATCCAATCGGAAAGCAAGAACATTGTGAGACAGGAACAGTTTCCATCTAAATGAGAAGTTATAACAGAGTGTTCTTAACGCACATTACATTTGTAGAAGTTTAAACTATAGCAGAACATTTCACTATTTTCCCAGCTGCTTGGGGGTTCTGAAAGAAAGAACATTCATGTAAATTCTAGGTATAGTCACATTGTCATCTCCTCTCTCACACATCTTCGCACTAGAAGCCTATTTTTAAAGAAGCTATTTTTAAAGTCAGTTTAGCAAGTTTTGAGATTCCTGCGCAGGTCAAGTGGTTAATAATGAATGGGATAATATAACTTCTTTGTTTAATAGGATGTTTGCGTCATGAGAAGTCATGCAGAAGTCACAAAAGCATTTGTGCGGAGCAAAAGCAGTTTGGAATTTATTAACCTTACTAAGTCAAGCAAATGCGGGTTATGCAGAGTTTAGAAAGGAAAATGCATATTTAAAATGCAGCATTTAGTTAGGCCTACAATTGACTCATATGGGTTATTATTCAAATGGACTTTATTTGTATTAAAATCTTTAGCACCACTATGCCTGGAACATGATTCCTTTCTCTTTTCTTGTCTCTGTTGTTAGTCGATATCCAGTTGTGGTAGGGTAGCCAGATTGGTGGAGATAGGAGGTGAAGCATAAAGGGAGTGAGGCTTGCTTATAACCTGAAATCCTCTGAACGTCCAGGATGTGCATCCCATTCACCGTAAAGTCTTTGGACTTTCTTGGAAATATTTATTTTTTAAAAGGGGCTTAAAGGGATTGTCATGTGTAGCTTTATTTGTTTTCTTAGTGAGCCGTATTGGAATAGTTTACCTGTAACCTAGTCTCCCCGTGTGCCCCATGGTGTCTGTCTACTATGCAGTACCTGACTTACGTTATTGATGATTAGTGAGGCAGAAACATCTAATCATGTTTGGTTGCGTAGTAATTCCATTCTCTCCACAGTTTATTCTTAATGGGACTCTTGTGCCAGTACTCTGGTAATTCAATAGAGTAGTTGTGATGGTTTATTGGTATGTCTTTTACTAGCCTCCCAGTGTACCACTAAAACTACCAGTGTCCCCATAGTTGTCTGAAACTCAAAAGCGATGTAACTAAATTCTTCTAACACCATGTGTTGGAAATGTGCTGCTAATGTTTTTGCTTTGTGAACGCTCAGTCTTCTGAAGGCTCACATGTGAATGAAGAGTGCAATGGAATTGATTGGTGACCTGGTACATGAGGAGGAATGATATTTTAAAATTAGATATGATCTCCTCATAAGTAAAAGAAGTGAAGAAGTCTGAGGATATATTTAAGGGACTCCCATCGTACTAATCCTGAAGAAGACCCATTGTGGATTTGGGATTTGGCCCAAGGTATAGAGGGGTCGAAACATCGACGGATATATCATAGTCTGGATTGGTTTCTGCAGAGGATCTTTGGAGGATTAAAGGAATTGATTTATCCTCTCTGAGGATTTGGAATGGAGTTAATGCAGCACAAACTGAAAAGAACCAACCAACTGTTTTTAATGTTTTTTTGTATAGGTTTTTGATTAATTGGAATATGTATTCTTCTTTCGATCTATCACAAGCACTTTTTCTCACACTATCTGTTCTTTGGTGTGTTGTTTTACTAGATGGGTTGTCCATATAGGATGAATATATTAAATTGATATTTATGTATAAGTAAATAAATGAATATATATATTTATATGAATAAATAGTGTTTTTGTTTTCACCTATGTTGTTTTATGATATATAATTAATTTGTCGATCTTTCCCCGTTAGGGCATTGTTGTATTTAATGGCTAATGTTCATCTAGCTCGCGGGATAAGAAAAGTCTAAATTGCTTATAAATTTCAAGTTCTATATGTAGCACATAATGTTACATGTGACAAGTTTGCTATTTCTGAGTAGCAGAAGCCAGCCCCTCAAGAAAACTTAGTAAGCCTATACACTTCTACAAAGTAGACCTCAGAGAAAATGATTCACTTAAGGCAATTGAGGGACAATCTGTTATGTGCAGATCAGTTTGCAACACACAGTAGCCTGTGACTAAATGGTAGTGTGTAAAACTGAAAATTGCATTGCGTCAAAGTTGTTGTTGAGCACTAAACTAACGGAATGTGGTACCTAGCCACCAATTTTTACCATACTAAATTTTCTCATTCTTCATTTTAAGAGAGTACCCTGTGTGTAGCTGCATCTCTGTCATATACTGGGTTAAGAAAGGCCACAACAGTGGTAAATCTTACAAATATTCACAATCAAAAGGACTTTTTTCAGTTTCTCCACTGCAAGAGCTTTGTAGCTATACAGTGCAATTATGTACTACATCATGAAAGCTTCTTGTTTTCTTTACTTATAATATATACTGTCCTTATTGTCTTAATATTTATTATAAACATGTTTTATCATGTAACTGCACAAAAGATATTTCCTTTATTGTATCTGTCTCGTAGGGCAAGTTTTGGAGTTGCAGACAAAGTATCTTTGATGAAATGAAGAAGAAATTTTCACAGGTAGATTGTGCAGTGGAGACTAAACAGGTGTTAATATCCGCATGATCTGTTTGCCAGTCTTAACCTGCATGTTGGACCTATATAAATGTGCTTTTTACAATTTGGCAAGCAGTTACAGCATGACTTGAGCTTGATTTTCAGCCTTTTTTTGTTTGTTATAGAATCTGTCTTTACAGTGTCAGTTACGATTGCCCCGCTGTCTAGTTGAGATAAAAAATAGTTTGCCAACTTATTTTTCTAATACTTCAGCTAGAGTGGCTGCTGCCCACCATATAGCAGTTGTTGTAGATTGTTTGATGTTGGAGATCCCTTTTGTCATTAAGGTGCACAACCTCTGTTTAATTGGTGCTCCAACAAATGTAATTTTTTCAATGATGTATTATTTGTGAATACTGCATGTGCATATGAGGCTCACTCCATAATCTTACAGCTTTCTACTTTTTAAAATGTTTTAGGTGCTTTCTGAAGCTTAGAGCTTGTTATTTCTGTGGACAGATCATAGGACAACAAAATGACAGTGCTGTTAAATAAGAGTTTACTGCATTCAGTCTCCTATTTCAGTTGGTAGTTATTTCTAAGAATGATTGTTCCTAGGATGTTGTTCACTCTTGTAGGAGGCTGGCCCTCTATGTAGTGTGCAAAGCTAGGCATACAGTGCAGGGAGTGCAGGCAACCACACGTTGGTTTACAAGGGTAAAAACTAGATCACCTAATGCTCTTAACTTTTAGGGTAGTTTGGTCAAACAGTTAGTCCAATCTTGGAGAACTGCAAATCATTTGTTGTACTCACACTATCAATCCTGCAACTAACGCATTCAAAGGAATAGCTCAAGACCAATTTATACAAATGCTTCAGATTTTTATAAAATTTTTAAGATCAAGATTATCAAAATTGGTTAAGTACTCTTTCTGATATGGATTTTTGAAGTTTCATTAAAAATAGTCTTTTTGTGTGTAATTACGCACCATAGGAATCAATGGAAAGTCACCTGTAAAAATACATATAAAATCACACAGTTGATTTACCAAGTTCTTCTTTCACATGTTTGTTGAGGTCGTTGGTGGACACACTGTGTCCTGGTTCCGGCGGTAGCACTGGGGAAAAGTCTCTGGAGCTGGTGCTGGGCCACTGGGGGGGGCACTTGGAGAAGTCTGTGCAGATAAGTTTAGAGTTGGTTCCTTGGAGTTGAGGTCACAAGGGGTGAAGGGACCTTTAGGGCACAGCATGTTCTTCGTTCCAGGGCACACGGCGGACGGGTGCAGAGCGAATCGGTGAGCTGAGCGCAAAGATGCCCTTTGGATCTGGAGGTAAGTCACTTCAGGGGTCATTTGCAGGACAACGGGACACTCTGGCGTGTGGTCCAGGGTGTTCCTGAAGTCCCTTTACTGGGGCTTCATCCCGGTCCTTTTTCAGTCCTGGTGTCCGATGTCAGCTGACCATTACCCAGGGTATCGGTACAGTTTGACCACTGGAGGGCGCAGTGCCACCAAACTTGTTACACTTGCAGGGTTTGTCGTTGTGGTCGTTGGTGTGTTGTCGGGTCAGCTGCGACTTCCAGTTTGGGAGTTAGCAGCTGGTCAGTGAAGTGACCTCACTGGGTTGCTGGTTTCTCCACTCTGGAGGGAGTTATTGGGCGATTGGCAAAATCTGGAGGTCCTCTGGGGTTCTTGAGGTCAGTCCAGTTGTCCAGCTTCTCCTCAGCGGCGTTTGTTGGGTCCTGGGTGCAGCAGGCAGTGTTTGGCGCCTTTTCTTTGTGCAGCAGGTCCACAATTCTCTTTCCATGGATACTCTTGGTGCTGGTCTTCGTTGTGTCCTTCAAATCTGTTTACCTGGTTTAGACGTGTCCAATGGGACACTTAACTTTGGGTGGCTACAAAGTGGCCACTTCCTGTCCTATACCTGATTGGCTTTTTTCCTTCCTTTTAAGTTGGAGGAAAATGAAATGGAGTGTCCACCTCGCAGGCAACACCTTATGTACTCTTTGTGTGTTTCCCGCCTTTGCTCCCGCCAAACGTAGGGGTTACTAAAGGGGGTGGCCATCTGCTGCTAGTAGCGGGCTTGGGGGTTGAGTTTCAAAGGTGGTATGCCCTTTGAAGCTCACCGCCATGGCAGTGCACATTTCTGAGAGAGGGGGTGTTAGCACCTCCACCCAGGAAGGGCATTGTATTACAAGCCAGAGAAACCGGGATTGGGTGTCTGAGGGTGGCAGGCTAGACAGAACCAGTTGGCAACCATGCCAGGGTAGTTAGCTTTTGTAGGGGCTACCTCTCAGGTACCATTTTGGATTTAGCAGTCTGAGTTGTTTGATACCAAACAACACCGTGTTCAGAGTTGCCATCATGTGGCTGGTAAACTCGTGTTAACCAGTGTCCAGGTTTGAGAAGGGCCCAGGCTGTAGGCATATTGCTCAAGCAGTTACACCCTCACATATAATATGACGCACCCTGCCTTAGGTCTGGAATGCCTGCCAGAGGGGTGTCTTACCCATAGTATATGGAGTGTATAGTCAACAGGGCACACAGGCGGTGTGCCATGTCAAGTTGGAGTTTTAGGTTTGCACCAGTACACCCAGCTTGCAATGACAGTGCTGGGGGAAATCTGGATGCTTGGCCCTAGAAGGTGGCACAATAAAGTGATGCTGCCCTCTGGGGCCTACCTATAGTACCTCATGGCCTGGGTACCCAAGTACCCTTTTACTAGGGACTTATAGTGGTAACCAAAGGTGTATCCAATTGTGCCAATGCATCACATCAGTTTTACGGAAAGAGCTCTGGCCCAGGGAACCTGGTTAGCAGGGGAAATGGGCACTACAATTTCTAGGCTACATCATACATGAGGCAAAATGTGAGGGCTAACCATGTCAAAAAGAGACCTTTTCTCTCATCCCTGCATTGGTTGCTATCTAAGAATAATGTGCAGTACTGAAAAGAGCAGCTAATTCTGTATTTTCAGTTACACTTTTCATTGCTTAAGTCATCTGCAATGTAGTTGAGATTATTTTTCTGGAAGAGACTTCAAACCGCAGGTTCTTTACCTGAGAATTTTCCCCAGGAGTCAGACTTGATCCAGGAAATCTTGAGCAGTACCTCTGTGTTCTGGTAGGTGATGCTGTCGGCATCCAAACTTTACGTGACCTGCACGGTGCCAAAATAGGCGCTATCCAAGTGCGCTCCTTTTTTCTGGAGAGCTACCTCCAACTTTTGGTCAGGCATTTAAAAAAATTCTCTTCAGTTTGCTAGGAACATGTCCCCAACAAAACCTAGAGGTATTACATTTTGCTGGATTCTCGCAGACAGAAGTCTGTGACTGATCCCCCACTTGGACTGTCTTTTGTTCTTTGGATCTAGCCATGACTCAAAAGTCCTGCTCTGACTGCCTGTCAATGCACCTGAAGATGATTCGGTATGGTATTGGAATACCCTGTGCCGCTCATAGTCTTCAAAGTCCAAGTCATTGTTGGGTGAGAAGAAGTAATTGAAGCTTTTTTCAACTTAACCGCACACCTCCAGGTCCCCAGATGGTGTGTGGGGGTCTTGTCATACCTCTATTCCCCGCTCCCGCACTCCTCCCCGAGTTTCCTGAAGCCAGAGCCACACCTGCCCATCTTAAGGAGTTCTATGGGGCTATGTCCCTCATCTTTAGGCAACCAGCTCCCTCTGGCATGCCTCCTGGCCCCAAAGAGGTGAAAGATCTTCAGATCACTACCTAGATATGGACCAACTCCGGTCCTGAGTCCCACCTCTGCTCCGTGACCCTTGCCGGAGTTTGATCTATCGCCGAAAATGACACTATTATCTTGTTCGACTCTGAGGCCACATTACAATGACCCCAAGGCTCGGATTTGAGCCCAACACTTTTTAATGTATGTGTCGCACCCCTTACCACAGTATTAAAAAAAAAAAAATATGGGGTTTTGACATATGTTCCTATGCTGATGACACCCAGCTGATCATTTTTATGGGTGAAAGACAGTTACCAAGAAAAACTGAACAGGCTGTCTCTTGGAAGTGGGTAGGTGGACGACGACGCATTGTTTAAAACTCAATGCAGAAAAAAATAATTATTCTTTTGTTTGGTGGTGCTGAACACATCTGGGCCGATTCCTGGTGGCCTTCTACGCTTGGCATTGCACTAATGCCAAAAAAAGTAAACAAAAAAAACCTAGGCATTATCATTGACCAATCTGTCTATGTAAGACCAGGTTATGTCCACATGTGGGAAATGCTTTGCTCTACTAAAACTGCTTGGGAAACAGTTAAGGTTGAATTCCGATCGACTAGCGTCTTACGGTAGTCCGGGCATTTGTCAGCCATTTGGATTATGGAAACATTTTTTACATGGGAATGGTTTAATATTTGTTCTCACATCTTCAGACGATCTAAAATGCTGTGGCTAAACTTATCCACAACAAGGACCGATATAGATCTGCCACTGCACTGCCTGCCAAAACGTAAGAGAGCGAAGTTTAAGCTACTCTGTCACATCTATAGGGCTCTATATGAATCCGGCCCTTTGCTACTCAGACAGAGGGTTGAATTTTATCAACCTTCGAGAAATTTAAGCTCATCTAACCTGGCCCTAGCCGAAGTGAAAAGTATCAAGAAGGCCAGAGCAGGTGGCCATTCCTTTACTTACTTGGCAGCTGCTCTCTGGAATTCTCTCCTTATGGATATACATTGCACAGAGGATTACCTTGTGTTTTAGAAAAAAAACAGGGTTCTTTCCTAATGCTCCTTCACTTCCTGTCTCCGGTTCCCACCTACTGATAACTCAAATGGCAGTTTCAGTGCTGTGATATCCCTCTGAAAATGATTGTCAGCACTTTATAAGTACCATGATTTAAAAAAAATTACCCTGCTTGAAGTTGAGATTGGCTCTGACGAGGCTATGCCAGCCTTTTGGCTTGGACACAGTGCCCCTGTCCTTCAGCGGGTCCAGAGTCACATTGGCAAAGCTGAACATGGGTGTTCTAATGGGAGCCTGGTCTGATCACTGATCAGGGGTCCGAGTCAATTACTAGCACTCAGTGTCAGGAGACCCGACATTCCACACCCAGCATCTCACGCCCAAGAGCCTGGTGGTTCAGGCCTTGTGGTCAAGGTTAACCCAGGTGTATTCCCTTCCACTCCCCAGACTGAGAGGCCAAGAGGTTGGAGACTTTTGGGAAGAGGATCTGCCCCCACCACTAGTCTGGCCTGCGGTCCATGAACACAGCAAGTCTTTTGGGCTGCTACTCCCTTGACTTGTGGGATTCGGTAGTGCAGGCGCTTCTCTTGATTTCGGAGGAAACTTGTGCGATCCTTACACAAGCTATTCTTGATGTCTGGGAAACAGCAAAGTTCACCATCAGGTGTGGGTTGGACCCTGCAGACTCACAAGACAGAGCAGTGTGCTTCACAATGGCTCTTTAGTGCCATACTTATTTGCGACCAACAAGTCTTTTTGAGGGATGTCCAAGCAAGCCTCACGGACATGCCTTTTGATGGTTCTTGCGACAAAGCAGATGCAGCGTTGGAGGGCTTTAAAAATAGCAGAATCAGAACCATCATGGAGTCTGCAGTTTGAAGGTGCTCCTGCTCCTCCGATACGGCAAGCGATCCTGCCTGACAGCGGAACATCCCCGCCGGGCCAAACTGACAGGAGAGGCACCCAGAGATGGGACGGATCCGCTGTGGCCGCCGGAGGGAAGAGGGTCAACCGCAGGGGAGCTGCGGGCGAGACATGCGCTGCGCCAGCCTGGCGAGGCCGCGGCCTGCCGGAACGAGAGCGGCTGACCCAGATGAGGGCGTGGCTCTGCGGTGGGGCGGCCTGCCTTGCTGGTGAAGATGGCTGTGGGGCTCGGCCTGTGGATGTGAGTGGCCACTGGTTGTGGTGGAAAGGCCGGCACCGAGCTGCGGAGTGCACTGGGCGGCCGCATTTGTGAATTGAGAAGGGCTGCGGCTGCGAGGCAAATAAAGGCCTGAGGACTGCGGTGGGGTGAAGCCCCAGGCCCTGGACTGCAGGTTGGTGCTGGCCCGGGGTGGGGAGTGAGAGAGAGAGAGGGAGGATATAGGGTGCTGATGCATACAAGACTGTGGAAAGTGTTGCACTCGGGCACCGGGGGCTCCCTGGGGGATCAATGGTTCCCTGATCCTACCCCCCTCCTCTGTGTGAAGGTGATAGGCACCACACACAAACTCAAATGCAAACTCCAGAGAATCCAGAACACAGCTGCACGCCTCGTCCTTGGCATCCCCTGCCACGAAATAATCTCACCACACCTCCAATCCCTTCACTGGCTCCCCATAGACAAGAGAATCACATTCAAGATCCTCATCCACGCACACAAATTCCTCCACAACACCGGCCCAACCTACCTCAACGAAAGAGTCAACTTCCACACGCAACCTCCGATCAGCCGATCTCGCCCTAGCCGCAGTACCCCGCTTCCAACGCACCACCACAGTAGGCAGGTCTTTCTCCTACCTCCTCCCCAAAACCTGGAACTCCCTCCCCACCGACCTTCACAAAACCAAAGACCTCCTGGTCTTCAGAAAGAACCTCAAGACATGGTTGTTCGATCAGTGACCCTCCCTGCCCCCCCGCGCCTTGATACCCTCACTGGTGAGTAGCACACTCTATAATTTTTTTTTTTGATTGATTGATTGACAGGCAGAGTTGCGCCGCGACTGGCGGATCAGCGCTGGAGTGGTCGGCGGGCTTCACGTGCTGTGGGCCGCCTGCTTTGACGGACACCATGGGTGCAGCTGGAGGGACAACGAAGGGTGTTGAGCCGGCAGACTCGCTCTGGGACAGATTTCTACTGCCTCACTAAAGTTGAATTGGGGCCAGAAATAGACCCTCGATCTAATGGGACACAGCTTGCTCTCTTTGAGACCTGCTAGTGGCATTTCCTAATAAACTGCATCTTGGTACTGAGGGATCATTTGTGGATCACCCAGATATATCCTAGATGGGGAGTAACACAGCTAAGTATAAATCTGAAGGCCCGATAGAATGCTGGACAGTAATTAGTACCAAGAACTTTGGTGCCCTCCATAAAGTTCCCCAGAAATTTATTGCACTAAAGTCAAGCGGGCAGAGGACGGTACACCCTGTGAGGGAGGCGTGGTGCTCTGGGGCATCCCAGCCCAGAGGGGGGGTCACGCTTTTGCCCAGGTGAGTGGTGACCGGTGGGCCGAACGACGGCGGACCCAGTGTCCTCGAGCCCTTGGTGTGCCTACCTGTACAACTTGACAGTGTGGTGGGACCGGGGCGCTCTCCCCCCCCCCCCCCCCCCCCCCCCCCCCCCTCCCGCCCCCACCCCTGCCTAGCTGAACTCCCCAGGGGATATGGGACACAACAGGCCCCCCTCATACTAAGGCAGCACAGATGAAAATGGACCAGTACACTGCGCCCAGGGCAACGGGCACAGGCTCGGCAGCAGGACTGGTGCAGGAGGTGACTGGGTCGTCGTCCCCACCGGATGAGACTTTTCTGAAGGCAATCCGGGACTCGAGGGAGGCAGGAGAGTCCAAGCTTGATGGCCTATCCCTGGTGCGTTAGGACCTTTTTTTAAATGCCACAGCAGGCATGGGAGTGGGTAACAGAACAGCGGCAATTGCATCCTCGGAGTGGACTGGCAGTGTACCCCATGGATGGACCTGGGGCTCAACCGAAGTGTGCTGCTAGGGAGGCCCGTGACCGCCGCCAGAGGTCCAGGAGAAGGCACCCCTTGCATGGAGGGGGCCTTGGCGAGCCCAGTTCCAGGGGTTGAGCAATCGAGGGCAGAGACCTAGGAATCGTCTCTGTCCGATACAGCAACCATATTTCACTCAGATGGGGGACCCCCCCGATTGTGGCCCATAACGACCTGGATCCGAGAAACTAGCGCTGTAACTGTAATATACACTAATATGTGACTGGCTGTGATTGTTGTCGTGGGTCACTCTAATTCTGGGAAGGTCACGGGAGATGAAGTACTGACACTCTAGCGTGGGATTGGAGGTACTTGGTAGTCTTCCCGCAACCCCCAAATCTTTCATCTGTTAAATCAAATGCAGCTGTCAGGCGAAGCATCCATACATGGGTGGAAGTTAACCAAATGCGGGTTGCAGAACACCTCTACAAGTTAATACAGTTCTATCATGTTTGTTTTATGGGCAACCGATGCTTCTAAGGAGGAAGTGTAGAGGGGGTTGGGGCAGGAGGGGTATTGTGTGTGTGTGTGTGTGTGTTTCCTTTTTTTTTTTTTTTTTAAGGATGATTCTACATTGAATACTTGTGCCACTGATGCTCACTGCACACATGTTCAGGTGCACTGAGGCAGACACTGTAGTGTTCTAAAGGGCCTTGCCCTCATGGTCGGATTTGCCCCCCTGACCCCCATCCCAACCCCCCCAATTGGGTCGCCCGCTGTCCATTGGGAAGCCCCACGGGCTACACACGTCAATCACTGTAATGATTTTTGTAATCTTGTGAATCGTTAATGAGCTGCTGGATCGCATTAAACGGACTGCAGTCCTCCGGTATAGAAAAAGGCATTCCCTTGGGGTGGTCCTATTGCAGGGGGCGCATCTAATGGGAATTCGGGGATCCTTCCTAGGGCGCTTTAGATACAACAAGGTTTACCATTCAGGCTTTGCGTGATGTTCCAGGGGAGTTGCTTTACTGCTGCACAAATCGCTTCTGCTGACAGTGACAAAGGTTCATGATGACACCTTGGGGAGGTATATTGGTGTAGAGTCAGATAGAGGCCAAGCAATAGAATCTGGTGTCCTGCTGTACTCCTCCACAACTTTTGCAGCCCACGTGTGAGGCACTTGGACCGCTCTTGGTGTCACTCCCCACTGGATTCACTCTGGTGGGTGGGGGGGGGGGAGACTTCAATATGGTTCCAGACCCAATCTGGGATGTCTCGGGGGGCCCAGTCCCAGCTGACGCATCCTGTCTGCGTGCTTAAAAACCAGGGCAGACTCATGGGGTCTCTGCGGTGCGTGGCGGGTCTGGAACCCGGAGGAACGTGCCTGCACCCACTGATCTGCTGCTTATTATACTGAAGCCCGATCAGAACTCATATGGGCACCAGCAACGGACGTGACGAATCTGAGATCTGTTTGGATCCTTCTTAGGGGCATAACGGACCATGCAGCGATTTTAGCAGATTGGGGTGTGGTGCACCAGGCACAGCAGCCAACTTGGAGAATTCATGCATGGTACTTGAAGTCCCCAGAATGTGCCAGTGAACTTGAGGCTTTACTTGGCTGCAACGAGGGCTCAGTAAACGGGAGTGCAGTGCTGTAGGAGACATGCAAGCCCACAATGCGGGAAATACTCAAAAGCTACATCCATAGACGGGAGCGGCAGCCGAGGGAGAAAGGCATAAACCTCGAACAGGATACTAGAGTTCGAGAGACATGCCTGACAATTAGCAATACAGGTGATGCACCGTCAGTTGGTGCGGACTGAACTGCACCAAATATCTTGTGAATAGGGAGAACAATGCTGGCAGGTGTCTTCCAGTAGAGCCTATGGGGCGTGCGATAAACCAGACAAATTGCTTTATTGGCTGGCAACACTTGAGGGAGCAGCCAGAGTTGTGCCAACCATATGTGATTGGGATGGGAAACAACCGAGTGGAGTTGTTGGCATTAGCTTAAACCTTTGCAACCTTCTACCAAGATCTCTACACTAGATGCCCCCTACTTCATTTAACAGAGGAGGACTCTATAGTCTGGGACCTCCCGGTACCAAGTATCCCACCCTCCCTTGCCCAAGGCATAGATCAACCACTGACAAATGAAGAAGTTGAGGCTGCTATATTTGAGCTGGGGGGGGAGGGGAGACTGCGGGACCGGATGGGTACCCAATAGAGTACTACAAAAGGTTCTGCTTATTGTTTGTACCTCTTTCTTGTAAACCTCTCTGAAGATGCGCTGTCGAAGGAGTCTTTTCCTTCTGAACTAGATTGTCACGATTGTGGTCCTGCCGAAGGAGGGACTGCCCCATGACCAATGTGCATCGTATCCGCCAATGTCTTTTATTAATGCTGATGTAAAGATATATGGCAAAATACTCGAAACACGTCTTACCCGCACACTATCCCACCTCATCCACCCAGATCAGTGTGGCTTCATGTCGGGTAGAAGCATGAGGCATTGCATCCGTCGAGTTCAGGTGGCCCTCTCCCGAGGCCCACAACCAAGTGGTAAACTGGCCCTGCTCCTTATTGATTTTTGTAAAGCATCTTACACGATCTCATGGGAATATATGGCGGTAGTCCTATTGCATATGGGGCTGGGAAAGAAATTCTGCCAAATGATCCGCATCCTCTATCAACCCACAGCCCAGGTCCGGTTGAATCGAATGCTCTCCCCTCCATTTCCCATTCGGCGGGGACCTCGCCAGGGATGTCCCTTATCCCCATTGCTCTTCGCTCTAGCTATTGAGCCCCTGGCATGCTTGCTGCGTAGCAGCCCCTCTAATGTGGGGCTGGAGATGGGGGAATGGACTGGAAGCCAGGGTGGCGCTATACGCTGATAAAGTCCTGGTGTTTCTGGGTGACACGCCTGCATCCGGTCCCAGGTGCTTGGAATTATTAGAGTTGTTCGGGGAGATATCCTGGCTTCTGGTTAATACCAGTAAATCAACACTATTGGAGGTGAGGGGTAATACGGAGGGACGACTGTGGTACCCCAAATTCCCGGTGCGAAGTAATGCTTTCAAATACCTGGGGGTCCACATCACCCTTCTACCTGAGTTGGCATGGGTACTCAATTTTCAAAGGTTTGTCCTCAAACTTGGTTTGGGACCTACAATGCTGGAAGGGTTTGCCCTGAAACCCAGTGGGGCACACTGCCTTCCTTAAAATGATGTGGCTCTCCCGCTACCTCTATGCCTTGACGAATTATCCCTATTATATGCCAAGGGAGTGGTTCCGGGAACTCACATCTAAACGTACCATTTTTTTACTGAACGGGGGTGGGGAGCATAAAGTAGCCTTTGATACTGCACGGAATCCCAGACTTATATATTTAATACTTAGACGCACAGCTGGTTTGCAGGGGGATGAGACGACCCCGCTTACTGACTTGAAATTCATTTAGTGGGTTTTAGTGGTCTTCTGGGTATGCTCTATGGCGTAAAATGTCCGAACAGATAGCTGCATGCACTCAGGTTGCTGGCGGGCAGACCTGCGCTTAACAAAATAGGACCTACGCTTAACAAAATAGGACCTACGCTTTACTCAAATGACTCCCCTGTGGTGGGGGGAATGGCTACACCAACTTACAGCAATTAGAGAGTTTCACTGCTGGGACTTAGTAGGGATCACCTACTTGGAGGATGTTTATAAAGGGGGTAGCCTTATGTCGTTTCAAGATCTGAAAAGAACAATATGGACTGAACAAGACACAATTTTTCCGATATCTGCAAATGCGGCATGCCCTGTGGGTCCACATTCCTTCGGAAACCTACCTCCCTGTATATATTCTGCTAGAAGCCAAACTACTAACCGAAGGAAACTGAGGTAAGAAAGCAGTACCCCAAATTTGCAGGTCACTACTCACGAAATATTCATAGAAAATAATCCAGTTCACTCAAGTCTGTACCGGAAACCCACTGCGTGTAATGCCATATTAAACGCAACAAGTTCTCATCCTAACACTCAAATAAATGCCATCCCCTTCGGGGAAATGATTCGTGTGAAAAGAAATTGTAGCAAGGAAGAGCTCTGTGAATTAGAACTAGACAAACTGGAGAATAGATTTATACATAGGGGCTACTTGCAACAAACTATCAAAGTTGCTAGAAACAAAATCAACAAAGTGTCAAGATCTTCCCTTCTGAAAAAACAAAACAAGAGTAGAGACCTGCCATTAAAAAAAAAATATATATATATATTTTTGTACACCTTATAGTCAAAATAGCCAGGACATTTATAAGATTCTTTTTAAACACTTGAATTCCTACATACCGATGATACGTTAAAACAAATACTACCTTCCAGACCAAAAATTATTCATAAAAAAGGCATCACTATTAGAAATATGTTGTGCAGAAGTTATGAGGGAAAATCTGAAGACATGGCTTCCAACTAATTGGCTTTTTTGCTTGTAGCAACTGTAACATGCAATATAGCTTTACATAAAACCTTCACGTTCACCTTTAATGGCAGCAAAACATACAGGATTTTGACTTCCATCAATTGTAATACCAAATTCATAGTTTACATATTGGTATGTGAGTGTAACAAGATCTACGTAGGGAGTACCATTAGACCTCTGAAGGAGAGGGTTCAGGAACACATGCGTGCATTAAGGAACAATGATTTGTCATCACCTATAGTTCGTCACATTAATAAGGACCATCCTACGACAGAGATTCCCAAATTCAAATTCATGGGTATCAGCCAGACTATGTCGCATCCTAGGGGTGGACATCGTGAAATTGCACTCAGAAGAAGTGAGGCAAAGTGGATTATTAGACTTAGAAGTATTAATTTTGGCATGAACTTGGATCATGAAATGCATTATTTCTTATGAAGATGCTTTTGATTCTAATTAGGATCGACTATCATGTGATCTTTGTTTTAAGTGATGTGCTGATTATTCAATATCTTCATCTCAGTAATCACATTCATTAAATCACTTACTAACATAACATGGGATGTGCATGTTTTTGTCACTCTGACCTGCCTCTATTCTTACACTTTTTTCTTTCCTTAGGAGATGGGCTAATGTATTTGTTACCTTTTTTGATTGGTGATTATAGTGCAACTATTCGTTTGGCGATGACGCATAATGAGTTTTCATGGAATTTATCAGTTTATAAGATTACGAGGCGACTCACAATTCGAGGGCTTTTCACTTCTTAATATCATGACTGTGTAAAGAAATATCGTTTGGAACATGCCGTCAGATTTGAACAATTCTCAAGCATCGCAGTGTTTATTGACACATATCTGTCAATATTTGCAGGAATTTTTAATAGGGCATTCTAAGATGGTGCACGGTTTTGACAAACTTGCAGGCCTACGGACTCTTCTATCAAGTAACTTCAAATTCCATTGTCCCTCTTTTATTTCTTTTTCGTATGAGGATTGATAGTGAAAGACTACGAGCGGTTAGACTCTCAGCACCACATTATATTGATGTTCTGCGGCTGCATACTTAAGTTCTATTACTATTAGTGGCATATATGGATGTGCAAACAGGGATAATAATATCGCTAAGTATACTTTAAGATGGTGCACGCGATGACATCTAATTGAAGGCCATAGACGTTTACATCTATTCACTTTAGATTCTGGTGTCGTTCTTCTATTTTTTTCCTCTACCTGAGGATGGTCATCGACAGGATTACGAGTGGCTGTTTTTTTCTTTGGTGCAGACATGCTGTCTGTTTGCTGGGGATGCTAAGAGATTACAAACTGTAATGTTATGCACATTTTGAAATAACTTTGGGGTTTATCTGACGTAAATATATTTAGTTGTTTGCCAATATTGTGGATGGTTTATTATATCATCAATACGTAGGTCTTTTTCTATAACTGGCATACATTATTTGTTTATTATTTCTATTCCGGGTGTCCATGGGAAGTCTAAATTTGGATGATGAAATGTCTATATTTAATTAGATTGTTTATTTGCTGTGATATCAGATTGTGACTGGAATCAGTTACTCTATCAATAGTAATATTCTCTGGCATCTTTTAGAGTGACTCTGTGTGGGCTTTGAGGAGCCCTGCTAAGGTGAGCGGGTTGCTGTATGGTTTTGCGCTTCGGTCTTTTTTTTCCAAGAGGAATCATCATAAAGATTGATTTATGTACACAGGTTCGTTGTCTAAACACGTCTAAGATCTGGAGTGATTTTTAACTCTGAGTGTTACAAGTTGGAATCTCACCATATTTCACATACTTTTAGGAAATTATCAGAAATATTTGGAGAGATTTTACGTACAAGAGGTATTTACCATTCTGATTAGTGTGATATTTTGACAATTATGACATTGCATGGAAACGCACCCAGATTAATTTTGGGTATTAGTTGGTTCCTTTCTACTTCCAACCACTGGGTACACTTACCTAGAGATTTGTGTGTCTGGCTTCTTGATTTCACATATGGGGTGTGCACAATGGCATGTGGCTTATTTGACTTTTCTTTCAGAATATTTTGATGGTGACTAACCGAATACCTTTATGAATATAGAGGTTATCAATGGAACAAGATGATTTAATTTCCATTATGTCTAATGTTTTGTTGTTTTCTAATCATATTTGCATTTATGTCATTGCTTAATCAGCTTTTAGAAAGTCCGTATCAGGACGACACACGTGTCAGCTGAATGTCTTAATTAGGCTGAATTCCATAACTACAAGCAGCCTTTCCCTTGATTGGACTCTACCAGGGGTGAATATCTTAACTTGGCTTAACTCCATAACTACAAGCAGCATTTCCCTTGGCTGGACTATACTAGCAAATGAAACTTTTCAGTAGCAATCAGGATCATACTGTGGATGGACATATCATGGATTTTGAATATTGTTTTTTGTGATTGTTAGTTGTTGACTTTTTGGGTCAACAAGTGAATTATTAATGTTGTCTTATATGTGTTGAATAAGTTGTTTAAATGTTTTGTTTTTGGTATTGATTGTTTAGAGTTTTTGATTTTGAGTCTTTTTCAGTTCATTATATGTATTTGCTCATTTATTAAATATTATGTATATATATTTGCCACATACGAGTAATTGCACACATTCTCTTTTAGAATTGTGATATTTTGAATCAATTATGGAGTATGTTTCAATCCATTGCCTGTGACAGTTCATTATGTACATATTTCGAGTGCTCCACAGAATGTTTTTTTATATGATTGCACTACTCACGAATGCCTGGATGGCTGCGACCACCTGAGACAGAAATGGACACTGTGGGTTGGGGAACTAGACGACAACGACGACTGGCGGGAGGCATCCCTTGCTCCCAGGGAGCTAACCATCGCAGCAAGACTGCGTATGTTAGAATTTAATTGCTCCTATGCAACTTACATAACCCCAGCAGGACTACTGAGAATATCCTCTAAGATGCTTCCAACCTGTGCCAGGTGCAATCTTCCCAGGGAAGACTTCTTTTATGTGGTCTGGAGTTGTTCCCAGCCAAGGCCCTTCTGGGAGTTGGCTGGGAACGAAAGGAATATCAAAGGTATTGGGGCGCCCTGTAGACTTGAGTCCTAGGGTAGCAGTGTTGGGACTGCTGTAAGAACTGTGGGGCCCTGCGAGCAGAGTGAAAGGGGTGGCATCCCTCATAGCTAAAAGGATATAGCCCGCATGTGGAAGCAACCCAAAAGTCCATCGATGGTGGGATGAAGGAGGGAGGTGGATTGGTGCTTGCACCAAGAAAAGGAGATTTATGCTTACAGAGGGTGCTTGCAGAAGCATGATAAAATATGGGGTAAATGGTGGAACTATCATGGTGTATTATTGTAATGCTACTGTCAGTGCAGGTGGACATGTAATGTAATGCGAGATTTGATATGTAGACTTCATGTTGCCAACGTTGTAACATGCTGTGTGTACACTATTTTCAAAACTAAAAATGTGGTTGTAAAAAAAACAAAAAACAAAAGCAGAATCACAGCTCGATATTTGGGCCTGTCCACTGCCCCCACCAACTGCACTCTTGCTTTCAACTCTTAAATGACTATGGTAGGGGGTTTCAGTCTCCTTCACAATACCAGCCATACCCACAGGGCCAGCAGGCTTCTCAGCCTTTTAGTGGCCACTGTCTAGGTTCCCACAAATCTCATGATCACCAGACACACTGTGCAGCGTAGTCCTCCACTCACCTGCTGCTGTCACCCCCCAAACCTATTTAGTTTGCCTTCAGAGACACATTGCCATGCTGTAAGAGGCAGGACCTGGCACTTTCTACCAGAGTGAAAGGCTGTCACTTTCACCTCAGACGAGTGAATGCAACAGACTGTTCGTGGGGTTGCATTCTTCCATTCCTAAAAAAAAAAAAAAAAAAAACACTTCACCCCCCCATGCCACTTTCTGCACAACGGCTGGTGAAGGACCACCATTCCTTGTTCCACTTGGTGTTGAAAACCTTCCTGCCATCCATCAAAGAGTTCCGGTGTTCAAAGACAACACCACCACCACATAACATAAAAAAGCAGGAAGGGATGGAGTTGATCCTGTGCCAGGATGCCCTGCGCCTCAGGACATGTTGGAATGCCAGGGTATCTTCCTGGTCCTACAACACCTGGTGGAATCTCTGAACACCAGGGTAAACAAATGTGGCTGTTGCCGCCTTGTGGACCATGAATAGTGTGTAAACCCAGAGGTGCCAGTCCTCTTACGAGAATGGGGAAAACCTTGGCTCAATCCATGTGCCTTCATCGAGAGCGTGCAGTGTCAACACTTATTTGTGTTGTAGTTTCCAAAACCTCTCTCACTCTGAAACATATTCTTCTTGGAGTCGACTTCAAGACTGCTTATGCCTACCTGCGGATACCACTCCTGTCCAGAGTTCTCTAGAAGTTAAGGACCGACTGGGCCCAAGTTATCCTAGCGGCTCCAGATTGGGCATGGAGAGTATGGTATTCCGAATTCCTGGGCATGAGCATCGATCCTCCGATCAGGCTGCCTCTTTGAAAGGACCTTCTGTCGCAGTAGCAAGACGGGGTCCTGCATCTGAACCTTCACAATCTTCACCTCCATGCTTGGAGTCTGAGTGATGACAACTGAGTCTTTTCAATCTTCCTTCCAGATTGTTGATGTCATTCTGGAAGCCAGAGGTCCTTTTGACGAAATCTGTATATGTGACAAGTTTGTGGATTGTTGGCACACTGCACGCTGAATTGTCTGAGGTGTTACTGTTGTGTTTTCATTGACTCAGCAAGACCTTGCTCTTGGCACTAATAAGGGGTTTGTCTGTTATGCCCCATTGGAATTTAAATTTGCTCTTAACCTATCTGATGCGTTCTCCCTTTGAACACATACACAACTATCCTCTCAGGCTTCTGACTCTTGGTCTTCTTGAGTGCAATTACATCGGCACACAGAATAAGCAAGCTTAAGGCTCTATCTATTCACTTGCCATATACCTGCGTCTACCTGGACAAACTAGTTTTTAAGACTTGTGCCTTCTTTCTTCCAAAAGTGATGACCCTCTCCCACATCGGTCACTCCGTCACCCCGCTGACGTTCTTTGCTCCTCCTCTACTTTGAGACATTGGGTTGTTGATTAGTGGGGTATTAATCCTGCTCAAACACCAGCATGTCAGGGTGAACTCACAAATATCACTAAATAGCCCTGTGCTTAATCCTCTGATAGCTTTGCACAATACCAGTGAGGCTTAACTTAGAGGCAATGTGTAAAGTATGTATTCAGCATATTAACCGCAATAAAGCAAAAACACAACACAAGGAAAACCACAAACTAATGTAGAAAAATAAAAGTACATTTTAATATCATATTTGGCACCAAAACAGCAGAAATCAGTAGAGCTGGAGGTATACCTTGTTCAAGTTTGAGGTAAAAACTAGCATCTAAAAGATCAAAGCACCAACTGTTGACATCTAGTCGCACAAGACAGGGTCAAAGTTAAAAAATGTCGCTTACTGTGATGGAGTGCAAGTTGGATTAAAAAATTTGACGCTTGCCTTTGAAACGTTGAAGAAAGTCTCTGAGAAGGTAGAAGCTCAACGGGGCAAGGCTGCACGCAGTGTCCGAGGAGACGGAGGTGTTGTTGGGAGGCCGCTGGACACAGTCATGCCGAAGATTTCTATGATTGGACTTAATCTCTTTTTGGAGGTCGATAATCTCCAGCGGAAGTGGCCGAATGTTCTACGAAGCTGGATACCCCTATGGTAAAGGTAGCTGAATAAGATTTGTTGCTGTGAAGAACGTAGCAGGAGCTGCTGTGAAGTTATGCTGATTGGCAATGAACTCTGGTTCAATAGACTAGCAGGTTGGTCCCGGTCTCCTCTCGGTTCTCACAGCAGTTTGAAGCCAAAAAATGTAAAAATCCTAAGTTTTAGATTTTGGTTATCTGGGCACCTATAACACCCTCCACCAAAGGTCCAGGACTGGAGTGTAAACCGATTTGTGGTTGGGACTCACTCATGCTGGGTCCATGTGTGGGTTTAAGATGGATGGAGCCTTTTCTATCGCTAAGACTCTGATCAGGAGGCCAGCCAGCTAGCCCTTGGAGTCACTGTGGCAGTCCTGGGTTGAAGAAGTGGAATAGGGATCAAGCAGCAGGGCAGGCCTTTGAGGGTTCAAGACAGACTTCAGGCAGCAAAGCAGTCGTCTGAGAATCCTTCTACAGGTCCAGAAAGTGAAGTTGTGAGAAAGTAGCCTCTTTCTAGCCTTGTTACCCCCATTTTTGGCCTGTTTCTGAGTATATGTCAGGGTGTTTTCACTGTCTCACTGGGATCCTGCTAGCCAGGGCCCAGTGCTCATAGTGAGATCCCTATGTTGTAAGTGTGGTTGTTATGTGTCACTGGGATCCTGCTAGCCGTGATCCCAGTGCTCATAAGTTTGTGGCTTATATGTATGTGCAGACAGGTTTCTGCCCTCCTGGGGTCCAGGCAGCCCTGGCCCAGGAAGGCAGAACAAAGGACTTCCTCTGAGGGAGGGTGTAACACCCTCTCCCTTTGGAAATAGGTGTGAAGGCTGGGGAGGAATAGCCTCTCTCAGCCGCTGGAAATGCTTTGATGGGCACAGATGGTGCCCATCTCTGCATAAGCCAGTCCACTCCGGTTCAGGGATCCCCCACCCCTGCTCTGGCGCGAAACTGGAGAAAGGAAAGGGGAGTGACCACTCCCCTGACCTGCACTTCCCAGGGGAGGTGTCAGTGATCCTCCAGTGTGTTCCAGACCTCTGCCATCTTGGAAACAGAGGTGTTTGTGGCACACTGGACTGCTCTGAGTGGCCAGTGGCAGCAGGTGACGTCAGAGGCTCCTTCTGATAGGCTCTTACCTCTCTTGGTAGCCAATCCTCCTTCCTAGGTAGCCAAACCTCCTTTTCTGGCTATTTAGGGTCTCTGCTTTGGGGATCTCACCAGATAACGAATGCAAGAGCTCACCAGAGTTCCTCTGCATCTCCCTCTTCACCTTCTGCCAAAGGATTGACCGCTGACTGCTCAGGACGCCTGCAAAACCGCAACAAAGTAGCAAGACGACTACTAGCAACCTTGTATTGCTTCATCCTGCCGGCTTTCTGGACTGTTTCCAGGTGGTGCATGCTCTGGGGGTAGCTTGCCTCCTTTCTGCACCAGGAGCTCTGAAGAAATCTCCCGTGGGTCGACGGAATCTTCCCCCTGCAACCGCAGGCAACAAAAGACTGCATCACCGGTCCTCTGGGTCCCCTCTCAGCACGTCGAGCGTGGTCCCTGGAACTCAGCAACTCTGTCCAAGTGAGTCCCACAGTCCATTGACTTTTCAGTCCAAGTTTGGTGGAGGTAAGTCCTTGCCTCCCCACCCTAGACTGCATTGCTGGGTACCGGGTGATTTGCAGCTGCTCCGGCTCCTGTGCACTCTTCCAGGATTTCGTTAGTGCACAGCCAAGCCTGGGTCCACTCTAACCTGCAGTGCACAACCTTCTGAGTTGTCCTCCGGCGTCGTGGGACTCCCTTTTGTGACTTTGCGTGGACTCCGGTTCACTCTTCTTCCAATTGCCTGTTCAGGTACTTATGCGGGGGCTGCCTGCTTCTGTGAGGGCTCCCTGACTTGCTGGGCGCCCCCTCTGTCTCCTCATCCAAGTGGCGACATCCTGGTCCCTCCTGGGCCACAGCAGCATCAAAAACCCTAACCGCGACCCTTGCAGCTAGCAAGGCTTGTTTGCGGTCTTTCTGTGTGGGAACACCTCTGCAAGCTTCTTCACGACGTGGGACATCCATCCTCCAAAGGGGAAGTTCCTAGTCCTCTTCATTCTTGCAGAACTCTAAGCTTCTTCCACCCGGTGTCAGCTTCCTTGCACCCTCAGCTGGCATTTCCTGGGCTCCTGCCCACTCTCGACACTGTCTCGACTCTTGGACTTGGTCCCCTTGTCATACAGGTACTCAGGTCCGGAAATCCACTGTTGTTGCATTGCTGGTGTTTGTCTTCCTTGCAGAATCCCCCTATCACAACTTCTGTGCTCTCTGGGGGTAGTAGGTACACTTTACACCTACCTTTCAGGGTCTTGGGGTGGGCTATTTTTCTAACCCTCACTGTTTTCTTACAGTCCCAGCGACCCTCTACAAGCTCACATAGGTTAGGGGTCCATTCGTGGTGCGCATTCCACTTTTGAAGTATATGGTTTGTGTTGCCCCTATGTGCTCCTATTGCAATCTACTGTAACTTTACATTGCTTGCATTACTTCCTTTTGCTATTACTTGCATAATTTTGGTTTGTGTACATATATCTTGTGTATATATCTTATCCTCATACTGAGGGTACTCACTGAGATACTTTTGGCATATTGTCATAAAAATAAAGTACCTTTTATTTTTAGTATATCTGTGTATTGTGTTTTCTTATGATATTGTGCATATGACACCAGTGGTATAGTAGGAGCTTTACATGTCTCCTAGTTCAGCCTAAGCTGCTTTGCCATAGCTACCTTCTATCAGCCTAAGCTGCTAGAAACACCTCTTCTACACTAATAAGGGATAACTGGACCTGGCACAAGGTGTAAGTACCTCTGGTACCCACTACAAGCCAGGCCAGCCTCCTACAGAATTGAAGAGTGGGTTTGAGGGTCCTATTTTTATACCGGTGCCTTCTTTAAAGTGGGGGAAGTTTATTGAAAATTCCTTTTACAACTACCTGACATTTCCTGCCTCCTCTGCCTTGGCTCCACAGCTGGCTGCATGAGCAATGCAGTAGTGACAAGTCCTTTGTGTGAAGGCAAGGCACTACCTATTCAGTAGCAAGTGGGATTGTGCCCAGCTCCGCCCTCCATCCTGCCAGAGATGGTCCATCCAGGCAACTTGATCCCTCTATTGTGGGGCTGTCTGGGAAGAATAAATAAGTCTAACTGCTTATTAGCCCTAGCCATGAGACCCAGGAATAGGCTGCAGACACCAAATAGTTAAGGCAGGAAATTGCCAACTTTCTAAAAGTGGCATTTTCATAATTGTAACTTAAAATCCGACTTTACTATTAAATAGTTTTACATTACAATTTCTCAAACACCTAACATGAACCCTTGACCTTTCCCAATCAAAAGGTAGCACTTATTGAATGCAATAAGGCAACCCAATGTTATCCTATGGGAGAGGTTAGCTTCATAGTAGTGAGCAAAAACATACAATACATCATTTAGGAGTGTTTTACAACTAGGACATGTAAAACTTAAAACGACATGCCCAGCCTTGTAATTACATCACCCTGCCCTTTGGGCTAGATAGGGCCTACTTTAGCAGTGACATGCAATGAAAGTGGAGCTTAAGGCTTGGCAAAGGAGTTATTTTGCCAACTCGAATTGGCCATTTAAAACTGCATTCAGGTTGCAGTGGTAGGCCTGAGACGTGTTGTAATGGGCTTCTCAAGTTGGTGGCACAATACGTGCTACAGACCCACTTTACTAGGGATTTATTAAGGGAATTAAATATGGCAATCAGGTGTAGACCAATTTTTGTCATGTTTTAGGGAGTGAGCACAAGCAATTTAGCACTGATTAGCAGGGACCGAGTCCTAAGGCCAACAAAACAAATTCAGCAAAAATAGTTTAGGGGAAGGCAGAAAGTTTAGGGTGACCTTAAAGAGAGGGCCAGGTCCAACCTCACCCCTCTAAGGAGAAAGAGAGGCTCCATCTCTTATATCCAAAGAGAGCTCTTAGTCTTCTTTGGTACAATTGCTATAAAAACTGACTGGACGATCAGCTTTTCATTGGCTTCACTTGAGCAAAGAAGGGCAAGGCAGTGCTAAGAATGACTTTCTCTAGATGGATGGTGTTCTGCTTTTAAATCTGCTACATATTAGCAAAAAAGCAGCCTCCAGAAGCCTTGAGGGCTCACTTCACAATAGCCAAGGCTCGCTACTTTGTTATGTTATATGGATTAGTAAAGCACGGCTAATCACCTGTGAAGGTATCCAGGAGTGGGGGAGGGGGGTGGGGGGGAGAGAGATCATGCCTGTTTTGCCTGGATGACCCATGTTTGAAGGTTCCTTTGGAAATCCATTAGGGAGGGGGAGGTTCGAGGTGTTTTAGGAGGTCATTCCAAGTCTTGGCTGCGAGTTCTGAGAAGGAGCGTCCTCTGCTTCTGCTCTTCTTGATGTAAGGATGGTGTGCTGTTTCTTGGGATGCAGATAAAAGGTGATTGGTGGGTTGGTAGAGGTTGAGGCTGTGGTTGAGGTACTCTGGACCAGTGTTGTAGAGAGCTTTGGAGGCTTGGGTGAGTAGCTTGAAGTTGCATCTTTACTGGACGGGGAGCCAGTCGAGATTGTTGAGCCTCAGTGACTGTTCATCTGGAGTTGAGCGAGATCCCCTTGACAATATTGCCTAGCTTTCGCAGGATATGGAGGCATGATGAGGTGACTGTGTTGATCTGGCTGCTCATGGAGAGTTTGGTGTCAAGGATGATCCCGAGGTTCTTGACATGGCCTGCACAGATAGGTGGGGGGCTAAGTTCTGAGGGCCACCAAGAGGCATCCCAGGGTGAGTTGATGTTGCCAAAGATAACCACTTCTGTTTTGTCTGTGTTGAGCTGGAGGCAATGTTGTTCATGTAGTTGGTAAATTTTGCTTTGGCGGTGACTCAATGTGGGAGAGGAGGAACTGTGTCATCTGCGTAGGATACTTTGTTAATGTTGTGAGCTCTCACGATCTCCGCATGGAGCGTCATGTAGATGTTGAAGAGTGGCTGGCTGGGTGACTATCCTTGAAAAACTCTGCAGATTAATTTCTTGGGTTCTGAGGTGTGGGGGTGGGGTCTAACTTGTTGAGCTCTGTCCATGAGAAAGGAGGCTATCCACTTGATGGCTGGTCTGAAGATACTCAAATGCAGAAGCTTTTACATGAGTGAGTTGTGGGAGACCATATCGAAAGCTGCGGAGAGTTCAAGAAGGATGTGTGGGTGTTTCTCCTCGGTCGAGGATGCTTCTGATGTCATCGGTGGCCGCAATGAGGGCTGTTTCTGTTCTGTGGTTGGTGTGAAAACCAAATTGAGATTTCTCTAGGAGTTGAAGGAATTCTAGGTGGTCTACAAGATGGATATTGATGGCTTCCTCCATGACTAGCTGGAAAAGGCAGGCGCAAGATGGGTCTATAGTTATAGAGGGTGTTGGGATCCGCTGTTGGTTTCTTCAATAAGACGTTGACTTCTCTATTTTTCTACTTTATTTACTACTTTGTGGGCATGCAGATAGCCACCTGGCATATGTCCAGGAAAGGCAATTTGGGTATTGCTTCATACGCTCATGAATACCATGCTCTGAACGATCAGGTCCGTCAAGATGGGCAATTTGCCCAGTTGGCTCTAAAGGACTTTTTGGTATGATTGAGTTTGAAGTCCCTTCTCTGGGGAGGGTATTGTTTTGGCATCTGTTCTAAAGTAAGGAATCTACAGTTAGAAGTCTCTTCAGAGGAAAACAATTACTTAACTTCAGTAAGACCTTTTCTGGCAGAAACTCTATCTAACCATGGATACCTTTCTGACCCGCCCTTCGTCCCCACTCTGCAGACTAAGCTCTTTATTCTAGAAGATCTCTATTAAATTCTGCACACAGGTCACAACCATTCTGAGTTGACTGCGTCTGTGGAATATGTCACAAAAGAAACTGGTAGTGTGCTGGGGTGGAGCCTATGTAGGTACCCCTCATGTCCCATCTTATGCGGATGGTGTCGACATGGAGCCTTCAACACCACCAACCAGTCCAGCTCAAGATTTTCCGAACCAGTCTGTCTAAAATAAGGAATCTGCGGTTAGATAGTATCTACCAGAAAAGGCGTTTCTGAAGTACCTTGTTTATTTGTGTGCCCTCATTGAGGAAGACCCCACATCAGATGCTGTAAATTAATCAATAATTGACACCTGCACCACCTCATGCCTGAAGTATTTTCCTTATAATCCATTTATTGTGTCTTCCAGAGTTTGGTACGTAGTGTGGAAAACCTATAGATGAATCACCATCTTGATGATTCTTGTGCATGACCTCAGTGACTTTATTCACAGGGTTATCTGTCCGTGGCCTGCCTTCTGTTTTCTAGATTCTAGCTTTTTTTTGTTTAGGGGTCTTTCCTGCGATGTACTTCGACTGTATTATGGTTAGTGTGTTGTCATATGCTTGTGTGTGGATGCAGAATTGAAGAAGGTTTTATGTGCATATAATGGTGTGATTGTTGAAAGAGTGGATGTATAAATGGTGGGGTGATGACATACGTTGTAATAATGATGTTATATATTGTGTGGAGTGTTACTTTGTGAAGTGCAAATGCTACAGTGGGAGTTACAGTTGACTTAAAATGTTGGCTTGAGACACTAGGTGAATGTAGCTCCTTAACTGAATTATTTCATGACTTGTTAAATTTTGTGGTGGAGCCACTGTTACCCTATTAGTCAGTCAGCCTTATCTCCCCTTCAACTTACGTTTTCAATTTCTACGGTGTTTCATGGCAATTATTGTATGTTTCAAAGAGTGTCATGTGGATGGATGTTGATGGATGTTTGGCAAACAATCTTGGTTCTTTACAAGTATAATGATGTGTGTGTTGATGTATGGTGGTTGTTGTGTGGATGTATGATGTTGCCTCTCTTAATGTACTATAGTAATTATGTTGGTCTTGATATTCGTTGCATGGACATAATGAGGGTTGGTGTAGGATGTTGGTTGTGCACTTGTATGATGGTAGGTATGTTGAGTTAGGATGTTTGTAATCTAGACTTTTTTATGACTAGTGTTCTCATGTGTGACCACGAGGAGGCCTGTGTATGACGGTGGCAGTGTTAGTGTCTGTTCGCATATGATGGTGCATGTATCCTCTCTCTCTATTACACCTGTGTCCGCTCCCTCCCATGCAACCCTTATTTGTCCCCCAGCCCCTTGACTTCCCTATGTGTGACCCTGCCTCCTCCACCGCTGTGTTTCCAGTTTCACTCCTGTTCTTGTTTCTTCCTCTGTATGCTTGTCTACAACCCTGCAGCTCATCTGTTAACATTAAATGGAAGGCCCTCATCCCATCTTTTAGAGCCCTTGAAGGCAGAGGTCTGCTCTATTTGAGAAACAGACTCGGTCTGTACCAGCAAGAGAGATCTTTGAACTCCAGTAACCTCCGGCTGATGCGTGTTCCTAGATTGGCTTATGTTCGACATGGAGGGAGGTCTATAACAGTACTGACGGGGACGTTTTGGAATTCCTTACCACTCGAACTTTGCATGCTTCAGTCAGTGCACGGCTTTAAAAAGTAACTAAATACATGGGTCTTTGATCAAGATTAGGCCTACTGATCCAGTTCCTTCTCATTGGCTGATTTGAGCGCCGGGACAGTTCTGCTATAGCATCCCAGCACTATACAAATGCATTTTGATTGATTTTGATTGATGCTCCTGGATTCCTGCTGCTTGGAGTTTGCCTCAACCCTCCTGCAGTCCCTATTTGTCACTTTCCCCCTCTTTGTGCTCCCGCCCCTTTTGCCCATCAGTGTGTCCATTTAGCCCCTGTGAACTTCTCTACCTATCCACAGGTAGCCCTTTGTGTGTCATACTGTTAGGTCCCAAGGCCCTTCAGCATCTCTGTGCCTCCAGTCCTTCTGTGTGCAACCTTCTTCCCTCCTCCCCCATCCCCCCCATACCATGCAACCGCTTCATGCCCCATTATTCCCTCTGCGCCCCCAACTTTCTACAGCTTCTGTCTGCCCGACCTCCCCTACTCTACCCCAACTCTGTTCTCTGACACCCTGCTGCTGCTTAATGTGCTGTAGCACTCACCTCAGGGGCCCAAGTGTGCTCTGCTGGCCTACTGTGTGCCCTCTTTCCCCTGCATACCCTTCTGTGTCTCTGCCTGTGTAGCTGCCCCTTTGTGTCTCACCTTTTCCTGTCACCCCTCTGTTTGCCACCCTGCCTCGCCCCTGGATCCTCTTTATGTACCATCCGGTCCCTTCAAGCCCATCTGTGTACCCCTTTCCCCCAGAGCCTTAATGTGCTGACCTGTTCCCGCTGCTACTGTCCTTACAGGTGCTCAGTATTTGCTGCTCTGCCTCTCGTCTGTTATACACTAGCATCTGGTGACCCACTTTTCAAAGAAGAAGAATTGTATAAAATACCTTGTTTACAGCTATATATTTTTGTAAATTGAGTGTGACAATAGTGTTTTTTTTTTTTTTTTTAAACATCTCAATCCCCGGACTCAGTTGATAATATAAAAAGAGTCTCTTCCGAACATTAGGAGATATAAAAAGAGAAAGAAAGGAAAACTCCTGGGTGTGGAGAAGAAGGAACTTTTGACCCTTTTGACCTTTTGTAGAACTGACCCATTCTTGCAGGCCACAGAGGAGGGGTTCAGCATCAGCCCGCTCCAGGCAGAGAAGTATGTCATTGTCTGCCTCTGATCGCTCTGTTCCTAATTAGTCAAGATGCAGGAGAATGTGTGTCTCTGACATCTACACTACTGCAAGCCACCAAAGAAGCCGGTGAGTAAATGGATTGCCCCCGCCCCCTTTTTTAGGTAAAGAGCGCAAGCGAATGACCTGTTGTAATCTCTCTGTGTGCTTTTAGCAATGCCCACCTCACACCCATCACTATCACTTGTTCATGGGCTTACCTTTCAAAAATACTTTTGTTATCATTGGTAAATGCTATACGTTTGTCCCTCCGTGGGGTGGTTTTGTTCCTGCATGGACACTGACCCTGTCACATAGATAAATGCAGATATGTTTAACTGCAAGCAAACTTTTTTTTTTTACTTTTGTGTCTCCTTCATGCTCATGGCGGCTGTAGTGCTTTGAATCGGCTTGCTTATGTCAACTGTTTTACTTTTCCTTTTCAATTTGTGGCAAGAAAAGTCCAGTTAGGAATTTACAACGTTAATAGCTCTAACTTGAGCAAATGCAAGACCCATTGCATTGGAAATGCTTGTCTTAAATTTGGAATAGTATAGTCCCTACCCCCAAACGTCCTCAATGATGGGAGAGCACGGACTCGGTTCTTTCCTACTTAGCCCTTGGGCAAGGCTTGGGAGGGTGAAGGGATGAAGAAGTAATTTAACGCTCCATGCCCTTGTGCCAGTAAAGGGGACGAGTATTATTATCTGGGCCAGGCCATGGCAGTTGGAGGAAAAGATGTATTTTTTTTTCTCAACCTCCCACCTCAGGCATTAAGTCTCCTTCACTTGCTGCTTTTGGTTTTTAAAATTTTTTGTATTATATTAAGTTGTTTTTCTCCCAATATTCAAAGATTGGAAGGAAACATTTGTGTGGGTCCAATAAGGATTTATATTTATAAAGTGTCGTACATGCGCACTGTGGTCCGATAGGTCACACATGTTGATTTAGGTGCAAGCTAGTGGGCTTTTTCCAATATAACAAAAGTTTGAGATGTACACTGAACACTTACATTTTGTCTTATATTTACCAAATGGCTGAATAGATTTTGAACAAAGCAGAAAAGAAAGTGAATCACTGAAATTCTTCTGTGCCATTAGAAATTCACTGAACATGCATTTGGCTGTTTCAGAGTTAATCAAGAAAAAAACAATCCTTTCTGATGGATACAACTACCTGTGGATTCCTCACCTTATGAATTCGATCCTTGCGCCAGCATCCGCCAGCATCCGACGGAAAGTCTTCTTCCTAGCTGTCGACGAGGACGTCATAATGGAACGGCTCCGCGTGACTCCGTCTGATGTCAACGTGCCAATAAGAGGTCCCCGTTGGCGTACTAACGTCAGTTTTTCCTTTTTCTGTGCATTCGACTCTCCTGGCCCGTTGGTTACTGTAGCGATCTCTGGAAGTTACAATGTCACCTCCGAAGAAGTCCGGGTTTAAGCCGTGTAGGGAATGCAGGGGTCGGATGTCAGTGACCGACCCCCATTCGGATTGTATTTGGTGTTTAAGCTCCGAGCATGATGTGGAAGGGTGTTCTTCGTGCCAGAGCATGAATCCGAAAGCTCTGAAGGAACGTGAAGCAAAGCTCTTCTTGGCCAAGGCAAAGAAGGAACACAAGAAGGTTTCTTCCCATGCTTCTCCCAAAAAACATAAGAAGCGGCGTCATCATGACTCTCTGCGCCGTCATGACTCTCTGTGCCGTTCGGAGCGGAGCCGATCGAGGAGTCGTTCGAGGTCGAGATCTCGTTCGTCATGGCGCCAGAAGATGTGGGAGATGAGTCACGCCTCAGCCGGAGAGTCCGGGGTTGTCACCGGCGCCGAGGGATCCTGATGTTCCCCAGATGTCTACACAGCAGTACCCAGCTTTCCCGATTCCAGGGACAGATCCGGCCGCATTTTTGAATGCGATGTATGCTGTTTTTCAAACCATGGCCCCTGCTGGTGCACCGGCGGGTCCCACGGGGCTATTGGCATTCAATTTGGGCTCGCCGGCGTCGTACAGGGCTGCTCCATCATGCCCTTCTGCCATACAGAGCCTGGTGGTTCGGCGCCGGGGGTTTTCCCTGGCAGGAGTCCTTCGCCTGGGACCGTGGATCCGTCGGCTTCTCGTCCGACTCCTTCTCCGCGCCATCCGGCGTCATTGGTGGCCTCATCCAGAACGGCTCCATCTCCTTCTGTACATTTGGTGTCGAGGAGGTCATCTGCCGACTTCGGGCCGGCGCCGGTTGAATCTGGGAGCCTTCCGTAACCGGTTCAAGTTCTGAGATCATCGGCGTCGATGGAGTCATTGTCGACGCCAGCTCTGGAGACTCATTTAAGATCTCGAAGGAAGGCGTTGAGGCTTCTGGAGGAAGAGGAATACAGAAGGCTTGAGGAAGGTGAGATAGAGCCTTCTGATGATTTCCAGGGACTTGCCACTGCAAGTGGTTTGGATACTTCCCCGGAGTGGGACATTGCTTCTCCGGGGGAGTTTACTGAGGAGGCCTCCTCTTTCCATGCTGTGGTGAGGAAGGCAGCTGACTATCTGGATTTGCCTTTGTCCACGGCAGAAGTTAAGACTAACCTGCTCACAGAGGTTCTTCATCCTTCTTCCTCCAGTGCTGACCCTTTGTTGCCTTTTAATGAGGCTTTGACTGAGCCTATTATGGACCTGTGGAAAAAGCCGGTGACATCTCCTGCGGTGAACAGGGCAGTGGCGAGAAGGCATAGGAGTGCCCCAGGAGATCTAGTTTTTCTATCTTGTCACCCGACTCCGGAGAGTTTGGTGGTTCAGGCATCATGTTCTGCAAAACCTGCCCCTGGTACATTCCTTGGTGTTCCAACAGACAGAGAATCCAAGAGGATGGAGCAATCCTCGAAGAACATTTTCTCCTCTTGCAGCATGGCCCTGAAAGCTACCAATTCCACTTGTGTGCTAGGCAGATACATTCATGCCCTAATGGACTCTGCTAAGGAGATGGAAAAAGATCTGCCACAGGAAGTGAAAAAATCTTTTGGAGCCCTTTTCTTGGATGCGCAAGCTGCTGCACAGCAGATTATTCAATCTGGCCTGGATACTACAGATTCTATTGCCAGGGCCATGGGAACATCGGTGGCTACGAGAAGGCATGCCTGGCTAAGGTCTTCGGGCTTCTCGTCGGATGTACAATCCACTTTAATGGACCTTCCATTTGATGGGGAAAAGCTGTTTGGGGACAAGGCAGACTCTGCCTTTGAACGGTTTAAGGACTGTCGGGCTACAGCTAAGTCCCTGGGTTTGCAGACCCCTTCTGCTACATTGTACAGGCCTTTTCGTAGGTTTCGAGGGTTTGCTAGAGGTTCTGCCTTTCGTAGGTCTCAATCTTATGCCCAACAACCTGCCAACCCGCCCTATCATGCCTTCAGAGGGCGAGGTAGGGGTAGGGCTAGAGGTCCAGCCCAGCAGCTCTCTTCTTCTTCATCCTCCTCTGGTGGACAACAGCAGAAGCAGCCCTAGTTTTCCCCACTTTATCAGTCACACTTCTCCTGTAGGGGGAAGATTGAGTCTTTTTCTGCAGCAATGGAGGTCAATTACAACAGACTCGTGGGTGCTAGGAATTGTGGAAAAGGGCTATGCTCTCCCCTTTCAGGAGTTTCCTCCTCCCTTCCCTCCCCGCCCCTCCTTTTGTTCAGAAGAACATCTTCTGTTGTTGCAACAGGAGGTTGTAGTCAATTTGGCAAAGGGCGCTATAGAGTTGGTACCGTTGCAGAAAAGGGGTCAGGGGTGTTATTCAAGATATTTCCTGATTCCCAAAGTGGACGGTCGTCTAAGCCCGATCCTAGACTTGAGGATTTTGAATTTGTTCCTCAAGCAGGAAAAATTCAAAATGCTGACCCTAGCGCAGGTGCTGTTGGCGTTGAACAAAGGAGACTGGATGGTGTCTGTCGACTTGCAGGACATGTACCTTCATGTTCCCATAATCAAGTCGCACAGGAAGTATCTCCGTTTTGTGGTGGGATCGCAACATTACCAGTTTGCGGTCCTCCCGTTTGGTCTTACTTCAGCACCCCGGGTCTTCACAAAGGTGATGGCAGTTGTTGCCGCACATCTCAGAAAGAGGGAGGTAGCGGTTTTTCCCTACCTGGACGATTGGTTGATCAAAGCCAAGTCTCCAGAGATTGTGTTGTCTCATCTGCGAATGACAACGCAGTTGTTGTTCGATCTGGGTTTTTCGGTGAACGTACCCAAATCTCACCTGGAGCCCTCAACGCCTTCTGTTCATAGGGGAAATATTGGACACGACAAGGTTTTGGGCCTAGCCTCAGCGGGTACGGGACATTCAGGCGCTGATTACTTTGTTTCAAGGAGGAGCGGCAGTTCCAGTCCTCAAAGTCTTACGCCTGCTAGGTCTATTTGCTTCTTGCATTCTGTTGGTCACTCTTGCTCGCTGGCAAATGAGGGCTCTTCAGTGGTGTCTCCGCAGACAGTGGTTCCAGCACAAGGGGGATCTCAGGGATTCAATAAAGATCTCCAGGGACGCTGTAGCGGATCTTCATTGGTGGACAGTGGACGGCAACCTTTCCCAAGGAAAACCGTTTTCACTACCACCTCCGGTGGCCACAGTGATATCTGATGCTTCCACTCTAGGGTGGGGAGCTC
Source organism: Pleurodeles waltl (assembly GCF_031143425.1). Classification (NCBI taxonomy): domain Eukaryota; kingdom Metazoa; phylum Chordata; class Amphibia; order Caudata; family Salamandridae; genus Pleurodeles; species Pleurodeles waltl. The sequence goes on along the minus strand of NC_090440.1, from coordinate 772,741,618 downwards.
ATCTGGGGGACCTGGAGATCAAGGGTCGTTGGTCTCCAGTGGAGCAGATGTTGCATATCAATCTGTTGGAATTGGGGATGTACGTTTGGCTCTCAAGGCCTTCCTCCCTTCAATTCGCGGTCAGTCAGTTCAGATCCTGACGGACAACACTACCGCGATGTGGTAAATAAACAAGCAGGGAGGAGTGGGGTTGTATCTTCTTTGCCGAGAAGCCCTACGACTCTGGTCCTGGGCTCAGGACCATCAGATTTGCTTGATGGCAAATCATTTGGCCGGAGTGTTGAATGTACGTGCGGATGTTCTCAGTCGTCACTTCTCATTAGATCACGAGTGGCGTCTCCATCCGGCTCTAGTCCTCCACATCTTCGAGATGTGGGGTGCTCCTCAGGTGGATTTATTTGCCACTCGGGAGAACGCGCATTGCTCGTTATTCGGCAGCCTCCAGTATCCGATGCAAGGGGCATTGGGGACGCGTTTCAGATGTCCTGGAACGGCCAGTTGCTTTACGCATTTCCCCCCATACCCTTGATTCCTTGGGTTTTGAGTAAGGTTCGTCAAGACCGGGCCCAAGTCATATTGGTAGCTCCGGACTGGCCGAGAAGGGTATGGTATACAGACCTACTTCAACTCTCTCAGTGTCCTCCGCTCCGTCTCCCGCTCAGGGCAGATCTCCTCTCTCAATCGCAGGGGCAGGTTCTACACCCACACCTCCAGAGCCTGCACCTTCATGCCTGGAGATTGAACGGGGCAACCTGAGTTCTTTTTCTCTCCTACCGGATGTAGTGGATGTTATACTATCGTCCAGGCGACACTCCACTAAGTCTATTTATGCCGGAAGGTGGGCAAAATTTGTGTTGTGGTGTGGAGAGAACCAAAAAGATCCTTTAAAGGCCCATCTTTCAGATGTACTTTTGTTTGTTCTAAGTTTGGCGAAGAAAGGCTGTGCTATAGCTACAGTTAAGGGTTATTTGGCAGCTCTGTCGGCGTTTCTTTGCCTTCCGATCAGCCGTCTTTATTCAAGTCTCCCATTGTACATAGGTTCCTTAAGGGTTTGGTGAATAGCTTTCCTCCTACTCCTTTTCACATGCCTCAGTGGGACTTAAATCTTGTTTTAACATTCTTAATGGGTTCGCCTTTCGAGCCCATGCATTCATGTCCATTGAGATATTTAGCCTTCAAGACTGTTTTCTTGATCGCGATTACTTCTGCTAGGAGGATTGGAGAGCTTCAGGCGCTCTCCGTTAAGCCTCCTTTCACTGTGTTTTTCCCTGATAAAGTGGTTCTAAAAACCAGAGCTGCTTTTCTGCCGAAAGTTGTCACCCCTTTTCATTTAGGGCAGAATATCACTTTCTTCTTCTTTAGACGGGTGGGGAGGAGGATAAAAAGCAGGGAGACTCCATAGGTTGGACCCTAAGAGGGCCCTGAGTTTTTATCTCGAAAGAACTAAAGACTTTCGTTTGGATGAGCAACTGTTTGTTGGATATGCTGGTCAACAAAAGGGCAGAGCTGTTCAGAAAAGGACACTCTCCAGGTGGGTCATCTTGTGTATAAAGATCTGTTACTCTTTGGCAAAAAAGGTCCCTCCTGAAGGTATCCGGGCCCACTCTACTAGGGCTAAATCCGCATCCTCGGCTTTGGCGAGGGGAGTTCCATTGATGGATATATGTAAAGTGGCAACTTGGGCGTCCCTCCATACTTTCGTGAAACATTACTGTATAGACTCTGAAATGAGGAGGGACGGTCACTTTGCTCGCTCGGTATTGCAAGCTTTCTTAGTGTAATTAGGTGGGCACCCACCACCGAGTGCGGTACTGCTTGGGACTCTATTCATAAGGTGAGGAATCCACAGGAAGTTGTATCCATCAGAAGAACAAGTTACTTACCTTCGGTAACGTTTTTTCTGGTGGATACACTGACTACCTGTGGATTCCTCACGGTCCCTCCCGCCTTCCCGTTACCTGCCTGGTTACACTCTTATCTTGCAGTATTTAGATTAATATTTATTCTTATATTTTTATATTTATATATATGAAAGCGCATATATATATATGTATATTTATATGTATATAGTGATTTTTCTCTATTTATTTTGTATATTTATGTATTCCAACTCTCAATAAGAATGGATTGTTTAAATGATCAAGGTTTTTGTGTGTGTATATCTTCTATATTATTTATCAATGTTCATGGTCGGTTTACTCCTATTTGCTTTAAAGGCACGAAAAAAGTGAGGTGAAACCGACGTTAGTACGCCGACGGGGACCTCTTATTGGCACGTTGACGTCAGACGGAGTCACGCGGAGCCGTGCCATTATGACGTCCTCGTCGACGTAGACAGCTAGGAAGAAGACTTTCCGTCAGATGCTGGCGCAAGGATCGAATTCATAAGGTGAGGAATCCACAGGTAGTCAGTGTATCCACCAGAAAAAGCATTACCGACGGTAAGTAACTTGTTCTTTATAACTTTTGAACCGTTTGACCTATCTGCACCAAATATGACATACTCTTTGATGTCCTCCAAAATATTTCCCCGTGTAGCACACATTGTTCAAGTTGGAGTGATGTTAAAAAGGATACAAAATCGAATTTCTGTGAACTGTTAATCTTGAATATTGGTAACCAGTGGTTAATAATTCTGCATTACTGAGCAACAGGCCCACGCAAAGCCCACTCTATGGTACTGCATACAGTTCTATTTATGACAGACCGCTGAAGTAGCATATAGCGAGACCACTCATCGTATTCTTGAAGTTTCTTAATCTAAGCACCATCTTTGCTTTCACAATCTTTTGCATGAAGTGTCACTTGAATGTAACGATTTAGTTTGAAATCTGAACCGCATGATTCACAAGGTATAATCTTGGTTCAAACCTTTGTTCTTGCTGAGCTTCAGTTGCATATCTGCAAAAGAGGATGCTCCAGGGTGGCATCAGTCCGCCACCATTCACTGTAATTGTTATTCATTTGAAATGTGCAGTGTTCTTCTGTATCCTGTATGCTATTTAAGGTGTAGTGAGCATGAAGTCCTTTAGTGTTCGCATTCTCTTATTTTTTTTTATATTTTAACAGGGCCTTCTAACACTTTCAGTTGAGTTGCAGTACTATAAAATGTCTTCTTTTAATTTCAGATTGAAAATGCTGCTGATGAACCACGAGTTCTGTGCATTGTGCAAGATACTACCAATCCTAAAACGGTGAATGAGAGGATCACCATAAACCTACCAGCTTCCACCTCCTTAAAACAGCTTTTCAAGGATGTATCTTGCAAAGCACGATATGTTAATGGAACTTTTTCTTTGACATGGGGAAATGGAGCCAGTGCTGCTGACATGGTAAATGCTCTCGTTTAAGCACAACATTTAAATGTTTTAAAGCAGATATAGACAGTGGCTTTTGAATCTTAATTTCTTATTCATAAATGTGACTGTTTCTGATTCCGGAATTCTTCTGCAGGAACAGCATTAAACAATGCCTGTATTTGATTTTTCTTCTTGCTCTCTTCCACCTGGAAACAAGCAATTTGTGTATTTTCGCGCAGTTGCTTCTTTCCACTCGACAGTTAATTCAGTGACCTATAATTGTGAATGTATTTGGACAGCCTCATGTAATCCTTGTTGTCTTCTGAAAATATACTCATTCTAATTTACAGTATGTAAGGAAATGCCTCCTTGGCATGGTTACCCCCTGACTTTTTGCCTTTGCTGATGCCAAGTTATGATTTGAAAGTGTGATGAAGCCTGCTAACCAGGTTCTTTCCCTAACCTGTACCTTTGTTTCCACAATTGGCACACCCTGGCATCCAGGTAAGTCCCTTGTAACTGGTACCAAGGGCCCTGATGCCAGGGAAGATCTCGAAGGGCTGCAGCATGTCTTATGCCACCCTGGAGACCCCTCACTCAGCACAGACACACTGCTTGCCAGCTTGTGTGTGCTGGTGGGGAGAAAATGACTAAGTCGACATGGCACTCCCCTCAGGGTGCCATGCCAACCACACACTGCCTATGGCATAGATAAGTCACCCTTCTAGCAGGCCTTACAGTCCTAAGGCAGGGTGCACTATATCATAGGTGAGGGCATAGCTGCATGAGCACTATGCCTCTACAGTGTCTAAGCAAAACCTTAGACATTGTAAGTGCAGGGTAGCCATAAGAGTATATGGTCTGGGAGTCTGTCATACACAAACTCCACAGCACCATAATGGCCACACTGAAAACTGGGAAGTTTGGTATCACACTTCTCAGCACAATAAATGCACACTGATGCCAGTGTACATTTTATTTTTAAATACACCCCAGAGGGCATCTTAGAGATGCCCCCTGAAAACATAACCGACTTCCAGTGTGGGCTGACTAGTTTTGCCCGCCTGCCACACCCCAGACATGTTGCTGGCCACATGGGGAGAGTTTCTTTGTCACTCTGTGGCTAGTAATAAAGCCTGTACTGGGTGGAGGTGCTTCTCACCTCCCCCTGCAGGAACTGTAACACCTGGCGGTGAGCCTCAAAGGCTCACCCCCTTTGTTACAGCGCCCCAGGGCACTCCAGCTAGTGGAGATGCTCGCCCCCCGGCCACGGCCCCACTTTTGGCAGCAAGGCCGGAGGAGATAATGAGAAAAACAAGGAGTCACTGGCCAGTCAGGACAGCCCCTAAGGTGTCCTGAGCTGAGGTGACTCTGACTTTTAGAAATCCTCCATCTGCAAGATGGAGGATTCCCCCAATAGGATTAGGGATGTTCCCCCCCTCCCCTCAGGGGCTACTAACCCCCAGACCTAAACACACCCCTAAATTGAGTATTTAGGGGCCCCCAGAACCTAGCAAGATAGATTACTGCAACCTGAAGACGAAGAAGGACTGCTGACCTGAAGCCCTGCAGAGAAGACGGAGACACCAACTTCTTTGGCCCCAACCATACCGACCTGCCTCCCCACTTCAAGAAAAACTGCACCAGCGACGCGTTCCACAGGGTCCAGCAACCTCTGAAGCCTCAGAGGACTACCCTGCATCTAAAAGGATCAAGAACTCCTGAGGACAGCGGCTCTGCTCCAAAGAAGAAACATCTTTGCAACAAAGAAGCAACTTTTAAAGACAACACGTTTCCCGGCGGAAGCGTGAGACTTTGCACTCTTCACCCGACGCCCCTGGCTCGACCTGCGGAGAAACAACACTACAGGGAGGACTCCCCGGCGACTGCGACCCTGTGAGTAGCCAGAGTTGACCCCCCTGAGCCCCCCCGTGACGCCTGCAGAGGGAATCCAGAGGCTCCCCTGACTGCAACTGCCTGCTTCTAAGAACCCGACGCCTGGTAAAGACACTGCACCCGCAGCCCCCAGGACCTGAAGGATCCGACCTCCAGTGCAGAAGCGACCCCCCAGGTGGTCCTCTCTTGCCCAGGTGGTGGCTACCCCGGGGTCTCCCATTGAACTCCATTGCAAACCCGACGCCTATTTGCACTCTGCACCCGGCTGCCCCCGTGCCGCTGAGGGTGTACTTTTTGTACTGACTTGTGTGCCCCCCCGGTGCCCTACAAAACCCTCCTGGTCTGCCCTCTGAAGACGCGGGTACCTACCTGCTGGCAGACTGGAACCGGGGCACCGTCTTCTCCATTGAAGCCTATGCGTTTTGGGCACCACTTTGACCTATGCACCTGACCGGCCTTGAGCTGTTGGTGTGGTAACTTTGGGGTTGCCCTGAACCCCCAACGGTGGGCTACCTTGGACCCAACTTTGAACCCTGTAGGTGGTTTACTTACCTGCAAAACTAACAAACACTTACCTCCCCCAGGAACTGTTGAAAATTGCACAGTCTAGTTTTAAAATAGCTTATTGCCATTTTTGTGAAAACTGTACATGCTATTTTGCTGATTCAAAGTTCCTAAGTTATCTAAGTGAAATACCTTTCATTTGAAGTATTACTTGTAAATCTTGAACCTGTGGTTCTTAAAATAAACTAAGAAAATATATTTTTCTATATAAAAGCCTATTGGCTTGGAATTGTCTTTGTGTGTGTGTTCCTCATTTATTGCCTGTGTGTGTACAACAAATGCTTAACACTACCCTCTGATAAGCCTACTGCTCGACCACACTACCACAAAATAGAGCATTAGAATTATCTCTTTTTGCCACTATCTTACATCTTAGGGGAACCCTTGGACTCTGTGCATGATATTTCTTACTTTGAAATAGTACATACAGAGCCAACTTCCTACACAGTAGAAATGCTTCTAGAAATTATGTAACGTGCCCATAGCTATGTCCTCTCTGAAGCTAATAGTGAAAGGCCAGTAGTTGATACCTGATATGCTTTCCCAGACATGAATCCTAAGGAATTTTCACAAAGGCAAACTAACCTTACCACTTGTATTTATATGTGATTGCCCTTAGGAGGTTTGAAGTGACCATGAATTGGCCTACAAAACATCTTTTAATACGGGAGCTGCATCAAGGTCTTTCCCCTGTGAAAGAAAAGCAACAAATTGGAAGTAGTTGCTGGGAAACAGTTGCAGCTTCTCCATACAACAAGAATTGCTTAGGCATACCCTCCTTTGGGGCATTGTGATTGAGCACAGTGGGACAAGCTACTAGCGAGACGACATATTCCTCAAGAACATGGCACTAAGGCAGTGGAGATCGTATTACCCTCAGAATATTTTTATCAATAAAACCATTGAGTTCTCGGAACTTGGTAGAATGTAAGCTAGATGTGTCACCGTAGGACTGGCTTCAAATAACATGAAAAAATATACAAGGAACACATACTACGGTACGTGGGACACCTAGAACCCTTTAAAAAGTGTCAACTAATCATTTCAGATACCAGAATTGCACCAATAGCCTTTTCGAACATACTGCAAAGTTACTAATCATAATCTCTATCTAAAGCCCAATTACCCACAAGCCCTCAGCATATAGAACAGATAAAGAAATCAGTAAATTGAAAGGCAGAGATGGCACAGGGAATGGATCGTATACGAAAGTGATGAATCTCATGTAGATTTGTCCCCGCACATGGACAAACATTAGTGGACTTCTAAGCACATTGTCTTAGTTCTGGTTGATCTAAAAAGAAACAGTGACCACTAATTCCAGAGGAAATAAAGAGCACAAATGAAAAAAATAAATCCATGAGATTGTGAAAGGAGTGTACTCTGTCTGATTTATCGTCCACAGAAAGGACATAAAGGAGGTGCCAATACTGAATGTCAGTCACTTTCAAGTGAGGGTCCGGTATCATGAAAGGTTGCTTTCTGACAGCTGTATACTTGTATGACATATGTTTCCATTTACTAAAACATTAGAAGCACACAAAGAAGTAGCTGGATGGGGTATGGAATAGATCACTCTCTTTGTGCTTTCCGCTGTAACCCCATTGTGACTGTGGATTTTCACTCCTTTGACCCTCAACCTTTGTTTAAATATTGTACATAAACAGGAGTTAATCCACTGGATGGTGTTGCTTGATTCCAGTGGCATGCACATGTCAGAGGTTTGGAACTGCTGTCACGGTGCCTACCAGATCGTGGGAGATGCGCAGTGGCCTGCGCAACCAGAAGCTTTGGAGCTAGAGGGGCTAGCAGATGGAGAAGTCCTGACCATGCTGCTACATGTACTCTGTGTGGCGTCATATCAATGCTGAAGCAAGGCGCGGAGTGAATGAGGAGAGTGCTAGCCTACTGCTTCGCTCTATTGCTGCCCACAGCTCATGGTGCAGAGGTAGGATAGGGTAGGGGTGTGAGGACGGGCTTTCTTAGCCTCTGAAAACGACCAGAAGGGCAGCTCGATGGAAGGCAGAGATGCCACGATTGGAGGTTGGCGCTACGTCCCAATATTTCATGATGGGCAGCACTCCCTAAACCCATTCATCAACATGATTGTGTCAGGAAACTCCGTTAGTGAAAAAAGATTGTCTAACTTGGAAATAGGTCAGGTAACTTCATAAGAACATTGCTCGATATTGCTGCTGTTTTCGATGCATACCTAACAACATATAGATACATGCTGGCAACTGTGGGCTAGAGTCCTTCAGGATGAAACACACAAAAAAGAGATCAGGGGTTGTATCTGCTCAAGTTTAGATGAAAATAATATGAAAACCGTAGGAATAACTTGTCATTAGGGATGACTTAAATTCATCAAACAAGGGAGACACTCGCTATATTCTAAATTAAGAGCAGCAAGAATTAAGAAAGTGATTAGAAAAACAATTTCAATATTTGGTGGGTATTCACAAAAGGGTGTGCTACTAACAGATTTGGTCTAGGGTGATAGCCACGAAAGCTCAAGTCAAAGCTTTGGGTCTAGATCACACTCAGTTGGCTTTAATGATACTTAAACAGAAGCAGTACATCATGGTGGACAAAGCTGTCCAATTACTAGCCTGCAAACTTAGAGCAGAAATTATAATAGAGAGAATTAGCACAATCTAATATGCACAAGGGGAAATGAAAATATCTTACCAAGAACATGCAGAAGTCTTAAAGACTTTCTTCTCATGTCTTTGCATGGCAGTGGAGAGTAATGTATGAGATTGTCATATGTAGATCAGTCCAAAGTTCTCACCAGATAGAGCTCCTAGATAAACCCACACAAATAGAGGAAGTGATTTTCAGCATAGCTCGGCTGAAAGTGGACAAATGCCATAGCTTGGATGGATTCACTGCGGTGTTCGTATAATGCATTCTGTGGTTCAGCTATTGACACGTCTCTTCAGTGGCTTTGCAGACACAGGCATTCTCTGATAAAATGACCGAAACAATGACTGTCCTCCATCTGTGTTGTTGTGCGCCCTCTCTATTTAACTGCTGCTAGGGAGGATACATAAAAATGAAAAATCCTAGTGGGGTGGCGATAAGACAGCAAACATATGAATTTACATATACGCATACAATGTGCTGACTGACTGTTTACTGTGTTTCAGGATTCACTGTCAGCCTTCAGAAATGAAACAAACTGAAAATCTCAGTCTCTGATTAGGTCAGCAACATGAATTTGTAATTGTGCTTAGAGGTAAAAATCCCCTCAAATATAGTGTGGCTAATATCTGCGAATTCAAACCACTTGTAATTGAGATATGAAAAGGTCTTCAGTCTTAGCACAGGTGAGGAAAGGATGGCTGTCTCATTTGTAAAGAATATCAGCAAATAAAATGGAGACACTGCCAAAAGTGTTCTTTCTCTTTCTAAACGTGTTACTCCCGCTCCCTCAGAAATTGTTGAAAAATGTACAGGGCATCATTGGCAGTTTTTATGTGAGGATGGAGTAAAAATGAATCGCCAATCGTTGCACATGCTGATAAGAAGGTGGTGTTCAGGTTTACCTGATGTATTGAAATATTAGCTGGCTCCCACTACATTGCATGGTGGAGTAGGAAGTGTCAGAAATGTGGGCAAAGATTCCCAGGACTAATACTTGGTAGGTCCTATGATGGAGAAAGAGCACAGAGTTTGGGGACTATTTTCATCCTTCATCATTTAATCTACATTGGGAATATGGTACAGAGAATCAACTAGTTTAGGCATCTCCTTCTTTCTCTCACCCTTGATTCTTTTGTTTTTGGAATTAAGACTTAACAACACTCTTTGATGATAACTTTTTTAGGGGTTGGAGAAACTTAGAAAGTATTAAAATAGTAGAATGAGAATTATGTTAAGCCCTTCAAGTAATTAAGAAAACAAGGAATCTAGCAGAAACAGAAAGGTTTAAATACTGCCAGGTGTGTCACTGGGTTTTGCGCCACATATTGGGCGCCCTTTGACAAGGTTTGAAAAATGAATGCTCTTTAAACCGAGGTACAAAAAACGAATTTCTTGAATATACAACTCTGTGATAAAATTACCAAAAATAGATAACTCATCAAGACCGAAACAATGACAGAAAAACTTTGGACATGAGCTTACTGATAGTTACCAGGAAAAAATATTTCACAGAATACACAGAAATGTTAAATGCGGTGTAGGGAAAGAAGGGGTGGTTAAAAAATCTAATACTAACGTAATTGTCTGGTTAAACTTAAAAATTGCAAATATGGAGAAGGATGTGAGAGTCGAAAACCTTTTTTTACTTATTTTGGCAGTTTCAAAAACTGCACATAAGTGAGGAGAGCAAGGCTAGAATGAAAGGGACAGCCACTGTCATTGATACAAGTAGTGATTTCTCGAAAGTAGGCTATCAACAGGTGGCAGGGATAGGAATGGCTATGTTCTACGCCCCTCCAACAAGACGATCAAGCAAAAATCTTAGATATGCCATCGGATGGGTAGACCCTGTTAGGTGAAGCATACGGACAATACCTTACAAAACATCCAGACCAATCCAGATACACCTTCTACGTTAGAAGCTTTACAATGATGGCATGGACAGTGCTTTACAGAACATCCAGACCGATACAGATACACCTCCTTCGCTAGAAGCTTTACAATGATGAAATCCTGCCTTGGCTCCTTTTCGTAGGTTGAGACTCTCCCAAGTATTTCTAGGATGTTTCTCTCTATACTGCGGTCCAAAAAATACTTTAATACCCTTCCAGACAAGGTAGCTAATTTCAAGGATATTCATTTTCCAGAGGTGTTTGGCAAAGCTATGGCAACACATTGCACCAACATTCACAGGGCAACCAAATAAGGGCTTGATTTTTTTCAGCTAGCCCTCTTAGACACCTCTCCCCCTGGCCCCTGCCTCCACCCAACCATCCAGATTTTGTCTGGTTGGTGGAAAAAGCTCCTTTTATTGCTCGTGCATCGAAATCCATAACTGCAGACCACTGGGTCCTTCAGTTGATGTGAACAGGGGAATTAGAAGAATTTGTGTAGAAATTACCTTCTCAGCTACCCAGAAAAGAATATCATTTATATACCTGCTGGAACAGCAACAGGAAATGTTTCTCTTATTGAAAGTAGTAATAGTAGTTGTCCATATGGGAATTTTACTCCAGGTTCTTTCTGATCAAAAAGAAGTTGGGACAGTGGAGGGCAATACTGGAACTCTGGGAGCTGAACAGATCCCTAAAAAATAATACTTTTTTATGGTGACTTTCCAGGACGCCATTTTGTGTCTCCAGGAATGGTGATACCTTAGCTCTTTGGACCTTCAGTATACATACATCCACATCCCTATACACTGAAATCACAGAAGATAACTCTGCTTTTCATAAACAAGGCAGTGCTATCAACTCATTGTTTTCTCTTCAGTCTGAATTTGTCTTCTTGTACCGTTACAAAGTGCCTAGCACCAGTGGCTGACTTCCTGAGACATCAGGGTCACAAGGGACATCTGTGCTTGGATTCCTGACTTATCAAAGCTTCACCAATGGAAGAGGCAAAGAACTGTATAGCCAACCTGCATCAGTCTCTTTGACAGATTGGGCCTGATCCTGGATACAAGACTATTGAAAAAAAGCTTTCCCCCGCAGAGGAAAAGATGCTAAAATTCCAGGCCATGGCAAAAACCTTTTTTGGCATATACAATTTTTCCATCAGACTGTCGAATTCTCTTCTGGGCCAAATGTCATCCTACCTAGGGCTAATACTGTTCTGCAGACTAAGGATGAGTCCCAATAACTAGATTTTCAATGGGTACAAATGACTAGATCCTGGGACATCAGAGTCCATGTAATAAGACATTTCAAACAGGTGTGGCTGTGATGGAGTTTTCCCTCGAAGCTCAGTGCAGACCTTCCTTTTCTGCCCTTGAGAAAAGATAGGAGTGGCAACAGAGTTATAAGGAGTCCATATGCAGAATGGCTCTGGTCTGATACAGAGGAGATGCTCCAATAAGCGTCCTGGAGCAAAGAGTAATAACACTGGGCATGCAGTTGTTCCTTCCATGGTTGGTAAGACAAGCTGTCCTCACAATTAGACAGTACAACCTTGATGTGTCACATTCAAAGGCAAGGGAGCATGTTGTCCCGCTCTCTCTCCGAAGAAGCACAAATGCTTTATGACTGAGCCATCTCCAACCATGGGGATATTGTATCAGAACAACTTCCAGGTTGTCAGGATAACTAAACATACATGGTCATTTGTGCTCACTCTAACTGCCACAGATGTGAGCTGCACCAAGGACAAAAGCAATTACATTTTCAGCCCATGGGGCCACTGTATTCTGGATCTGTTTGCCACATCCCAAAGCAAGAGATGCCACTATTACACCAGCAGGTACTGGCATCCAGGAACCAAGAGTACTGTCTTTTCCATGAAGTCATCAAACTTATTTGCCTATCACTTTTCTTGGTTTACCCTAATCCCAAGGTTACTGAGGAAGGTGAAAGCAGGTAACTGCTTGATGAACCTCATTCACCTGGTGTGGCCTTGCCAGTATTGGTAGAGTAAATTACTGAGATTATCTGAATGCTCCTTTCCAGACACAACAGAGAGATACTCCACCACAATCTCAGATCCCTCAGCCTGACAGCCTAGTTCCTGATATCCTAGAGTTTGGCCACTTGGGGCAGTCCACCTGATTTCAGAAACATTACAGTGCAGGCCAGACTTATAATTGTAATGCCAAGTAGAAAGCTTCTGCATGTGGAGTGACTATCGGACCTCCACCCAATCTCTATGCAGCCCCATCAAATCCTTCCATTGCTGCTCCTGCACCAGCCAAGAAGTGGCCTTGAGGCCTCCTTGGTAAGAGGCGATCTAGTGGCGATCTGAAGATTCAGAACAACTGAGGATAGTTCATCATCCTTGTTCTCACAAATTATTTTCTATCAATTATTGAAAGGGCTGTTTACAGCTTTCTCCTATTTTCTTATCCCTCCATTCAGTATTATGCCCACACATGCTATCTCCTTTTGAAACTATCCATAAAGCTCATTTAAAGTTCATTTCCTGGAAGATGGTGCTTTTTCTTACCATCATCTCAGCAAAGAGAGTTGGGATTTGCAAGGTTAAAGAGCAAAATTGGTGAAGACAAGTTCGTCCTTCAAACTAACGCAAAGTTCATGCTGCAGCTACTAGTAGACTTTCACCAGAACAAGCTGGTTGCTCTGCGCTTGTTTTTTCCTAGTGCTACAATACCAGTAGAAGAATCTCTGCACTTAGTAAATATACACAGGTACATCACATTTTACACGTACAAAAGGTAAATATACACAGGTACATCACATTTTACATGTACAAAAGATATTTGCACCTTTGACTAGCTGTTTGTATCCATCAGAAGTCCAGGAAGGGGCAAATCCTCTTGAAACAGGCAGTAGTTGGCCTTCAGCCTGCATGTCCTTCTGCCACAACAAGGCAAAGCATCCGGTAAAGAGTAAGGTGACATTCCAACAGAAGTGTTGCCCAGACTGCTCACTATTCCATGGAGTGCCTTTGCCAGACATCTGACGTGCAGTCAGAAAGCACTACTGTTTGAATGTTAATGCAGCAGCTGACTAAGCAGTGAGACTGGTCGGCCTCGAACCTCATTCAGTAAAGATGTTCTTGCTTCCCGCATTTTATAATGGTATCCACTGCTTGCTATTCTGATTCATGCATGCAAATATATAAAAGGTCCGATGTTGCAAAGGAAATGAGTTACTTGCCGGCTCTCCAGCAATTGGTATCTTTCATATTTGCATGCAACTCTACCTCCTTGCCGGTCGGGGAGGCTAAGTTTATATTATATACTCTTCTCAAGCTTGTGCTTTGAAATCTGACCTGTGGTGTCTCCAGAGGGAGTAGGAGAGCTTATCACCTTTACTCGTTGTCTGAAGTATGGGTTCTTCAGCTCCACAACCATTTTATTACACTGTTTACTGCTATTTAGGTTTACCAGGGATTCCCAGCCTGACGATGGTGGATGATTCAAGCATGTGAATATACAAAAGATACCAAAACTGGAGAACAGGATTTAGAGGTTGTTTTCTTCATTATCATTTCAAATCATTGTCTGTTATTTTACATGTTCCTTGAATATTTTCTGCATTTATTTCTAGAAGAGCTTCTGCAGAAGATTTTTGCATTCTGTCAGTCAACAAATGTTTATTCAGAGATTAACCCCATAAAGCAAAAATAAAATGCACTGTACACTTGAAATTTAGAGTTAAAACATGGATGAAATTGCTAAGATCTAGATTAATATCGATGAACACTTTGAACTTAAAAATATTGCTTTAGTCACACAATGTCCTCTTAAAATGTTGCATCGGGTTAAGATAGCTAGTTGCGTTACACTCTTTTTCTAATGTCAAATCTAAAATGTCTCCGGGCAATTTTGTTTGCTGTAAAATATAGCCGGGTGGAGAGTTTCTTAGTGCGCATGTCAGTTTTGCTCGCCTTGGAAGGACGGCCAAACTGGCATGCCCACTTAAAAGTGCATATACCACTCCTTCACTTGACGTGGTGGAGACTGGCCCTGCCCGCCATACGAAGGCGGAAAAATAAAGGGATAATAAAATGTTTTTATTATCCCTTTATTTCTCTCCAGTGGGTGAAGGGCTGCCCCTCGGTCTAACACGGACTATGCAGTGGCCATCTGTAATGAAAGCTATGGTGTACTGTGAGGCAGCTTGACCAAAGAACTAAGGAAATTATTTTTGTGAAGCTTGCAACTTTTAGATGATCCTATAAAGCCGCCTCCAGAGCTTGTGCATTATAGATCTGTAATGCAGGAAAAACAGGTTTCAGAAATGTCTTTTTCTGCACCCTTGGAATTACAGAAATGTATTGCTGCAATTTTATTACACCTTTACTTAATTGCTTAACTCAGGGCATATTATCAGTTAATTTTAAGGCCAAGTAATCCGATGCCTTTACTCTCTCATGCTCCACCCCTTCCAGTCTCACTGTACCCTGAAGGTTCTTGTACAGATTGAAGGCCAAAAATGTGACCTTCAGTGGATTAACTTTAAGGCCTCACTGCCTGCAGGAGACCGCAAATCAAGCAATTATGACCTGAAGGCTCATGGATGACTTGGAGATCAGTAGTGTGTCCTCAGCAAATTGGAGGGCCGGTACTCCACGCCTGAGTAATTTTGGGGATTCATTCCTGAAGGAGCCCAAAGGATTCAGAACATAATTTATATGTAATGCAAACAGTGTTAGTGCCTGAACCCATCTATTTCTTTATTGGAATGTGTTCAGTTAGTTGACCCTGGGCCTCCTATCTAACTTGTGCTTAAGTGTTAGCTTGCAACCTTGTAAGGATAGACAAAATATTTTCTGGGACTCCCATTTCTTTCAGAACCAACAATAACTTATTGCATGGAATTAGATTGAAAGCATACCTGAGATCCATGAATGGGACATATAGTTGCCCTTTACTCAGTACTATGATTTTCCAGTATTAGTCTTAACCTGGAGACCGGATTGATTGTGCTGACTTTTTTTTTCCCTAAATCCCGATTGTAGATGTGAAAGATGTTAAGTTCCTTGATGTGGTCTTGCAATATGTCCAGGATCTGATGACTGAAACTATTTTGTGGCTGTTTATAAGGCTTATAGGCTAGTAATTCTCCAGAGTTTCCTTTTGACCCTTTTTAAAAATGGGAATAATCTCAACCTCAGCCCATGTAGATGGTATTTTAGTTCCTGCCAAAAGGCATTAGAATGTGCATTGACATAGGGGCCCCAAATGTGTGGCTCTGATGCAATGAGATTACCTGGTATTTTATCAGGTCCTGGCTCTTTGTTAGACATAATGCCTTATTGCTCGCTGTGTGTCTGATAAAGATAGATCCAGAGGTTCACTAGCTAATGATGAGAAGTTACCTTGTGTTGGAACTTGGCTCTGTATATACTATCTCAAAGTGAGAGATAGTGTGCACAGAGTCCAAGGGTTCCCCTTAGAGGTTGATAGTGGCAATAATAGATAATACTAATGCTCTATTTGTGGTAGTGTGGTCGAGCAGTAGGCTTATCAGAGCGTTGTGTTAAGCATTTGTTGTACACACAGGCAATAAATGAGAACACACTTAAAAACTTAACTCCAGGCCAATAGGTTTTTATATGGAAAAATATTCATTTATTTCTTTAGTTTAGAACCACAAGATTCAGAATTCAAGTAAATACATAAATTGTAAGGTACTTGGCATAGGTAAGTATGGAACTGTGAATGAAAACAGTAAGGTACACAGTTTTGGCAATAAGCTATTTCAAAAGTGGACACTGTGCAAAAATCTGGCATACAAGTTCAGTCTCCGGGGCATAGGCAGCCCACTGTTGGGGGGTTCAAGTCAACCCCAAACACTCAGCACCAGCAACACAGGGCCGGTCAGGTGCAGAGGTCAATGTTGGGCCCAAATAACATGGATAGTAGGGGGTACTCCGGTCCCAGTCTGCTAGCAGGCAAGTACCTGCGTCCTCGGGGAGCAGACCAGAGGGTTTTTGTAGAGCACTGGGGGGGGGGGGGGGGGGCTCGGGGGCTCGGGGCTCCCAAACAGGCACACAAAATACACCCTCAGCGGCACAGTGGCGGCCGGGTGCAGTGTACAAAGTAGGTGTCCGGTTTAGTATTGAAATCAATGGAGGGACCTGGGGTCACCCTGGTGATGCAGGCAGGGCACATGGGGGCTTCTCAGGCCAGCCACCGACTGGGCAATGATGAGAGCCACCTGCTGGTCACTCCTGCACTGGTAGTTGGTTTCTCCCGGGCCTGGGGGCTGCTGGTGCAGTGCTGCTTCCAGGCGTCTGGTTCTTTGTTTCCAGGCAGTTGCGGTCAGGGGGACAGCTCTGGATTCTCTCTGCAGGCATCGCCGCAGGGGTGCAGGGAGGTCTTCTCAAGTGTCCATGTCGTGGGAGTCGCCTGGGGGTCCTCCCTGCAGTATTGGTTTCTCTGGACACAAGCTGGGGGCGTCTGTGCAGAGCATTGGTGACTCGCACGTCCGGAGTGAGGCTAGAGTCCCTTTAAAGATGGTTTCTTCTTGGATGTTTAGACAGAGAGAGAGTTTCTTGATCCTTTGGGTTGCAGGGCAATCCTGAGTCAGCAGAGGTCGCTGGTCCAGCTGGATGTGTCGCTGTTGCAGGTTCTTTGAGGCTGGAGACAGGCTAGTAGGGCTGGGGCCAACTCAGTTGTTGTCTACGTCGTCTCTGCGGGGCTTTCAGGTCAGCAGTTCTACTTGTTCAGGTCGTCAAGAAATCTGTTTTCCTGGGTTCAGGGTCGCCCCTAATTTAGGGGTGTGTTTAGGGCTGGAGGGTAGTAGGCAATAACTACTGTCCTTAAGGGTGGCTACACCCTCCTTGTGCCTCCTCCCTGTGGGGAGGGGGGGGCACATCCCTAATCCTATTGGGGGAAGTCCTCCAAAGCAAGATGGAGTATTTTGTAAGGCAGGGGTCACCGCAGCTTAGGACACCTTTGAGGCTGTTTTGGCTGGAGGGTGACCCCTCCTTGTTTTTCCTCATTATCTCCTCTGGAGTTGCTGCCAAAAGTGGGGGCTGTGTCTGGGGGGCGGGCATCTCCACTAGCTGGAGTGCCCTGGGGCGCTGTTAACACCAGGCTTGAGCCCTTGAGGCTCACCGCCAGGTGTTATAGTTCCTGCAGGTGGAGGTGTGAAGAACCTCCACCCAGGACAGGTTTTGTTCCTGGTGACAGAGTGCACAAAGGCACTCACCCCATGTGGCCAGAAACTCACCTGGATTTGGCAAGCTGGCATAAACTGGTCAGCCTAGCACTAGTAGTTGGGCTGGTATGCAGGGGGCATCTCTAAGATGCCCTCTGTGTACATTTTTCAATAAATCCCACACTGGCATCAATGTGGATTTATTGTGCTGAGAAGTTTGATACCAAACTTACCAGTATTCAGTGCAGCCATTATGGAACTGTGGAGTTAATGTTTGACATAATCCCAGACTATATACTCTTTATGGCTACTCTGCAATTACAATGTCTAAGAATTGGCTTAGACACTGTAGGGGCATGGGGGTCATGCAGCTATGCCCTCACCTGTGGTATAGTGGACCCTACCTTAGGGCTGCAAGGCCTGCTAGAGGGGTAACTTACCTATTCCACAGGCAGTGGGTTGTGGGCATGGCACCCTGAGGGGAGTGCCAAGTTGAGTTAGTCTTTTTCTCCCCACCAGCACACACAAACTGTGAGGTACTTGGCATAGGGAAGTATGGAACTGTGAATGAAAACAGTAAGGTACACAGTTTTGGCAATAAGCTATTTCAAAAGTGGACACTGTGCAAAAATCAACGGTTTCTGGGGGAGGCAAGTACAAGTTAGTTTATCAGGTAAGTAAAGCACTTACAAGTTCAGTCTCCGGGGCATAGGCAGCCCACTGTTGGGGGGGTTCAAGTCAACACCAAACACTCAGCACCAGCAACACAGGGCCGGTCAGGTGCAGAGGTCAAAGTCTAAGAATTGGCTTAGACACTGTAGGGGCATAGCGCTCATGCAGCTATGCCCTCACCTGTGGTATAGTGGACCCTACCTTAGGGCTGCAAGGCCTGCTAGAGGGGTAACTTACCTATTCCACAGGCAGTGGGTTGTGGGCATGGCACCCTGAGGGGAGTGCCAAGTCGAGTTAGTCTTTTTCTCCCCACCAGCACACACAAACTGTGAGGCAGTGTGCATGTGCTGAGTGAGGGGTCCCCAGGGTGGCATAATACATGCTGCAGCCCTTGGAGACCTTCCCTGGCCATAGGGCCCTTGGTACCAGGGGTACCATTTACAAGGGATTCATCTGTGTGCGGGGGCTGTGCCAATTGTGGAGACAAAGGTACAGTTTTAGGGAAAGAACCCTGGTGCTGGGGCATGGTTAGCAGGGTCCAGC
The DNA here is from genome assembly GCF_031143425.1 of Pleurodeles waltl. Taxonomy (NCBI): domain Eukaryota; kingdom Metazoa; phylum Chordata; class Amphibia; order Caudata; family Salamandridae; genus Pleurodeles; species Pleurodeles waltl. Next base: position 772,722,930 of record NC_090440.1, on the reverse strand, counting down.
ACACTTTCAATCATAACTGGCATCAACATGTCCATGTCTGTGGCTTAATAAAATACTCTGTGGTGGACTGATTATGCCAGCTGCCATCAATCAAGTGTTTTAAAGTGCACTATTCACCTATAGGGTCTCAAGGCGCTGTCATTGTATGCCAAACCGGTTTCGTGTCCTTCGCCTTTGCAGCCTAAATGGGTTCTGATCAGATATTATCGCACTCCCTCTCAGCTGACACACGTTTTCTCATGTTCCTTGCTGATCTAACGGAGTCCATCTTCTTACTTTTAACCCCTTCGCTGCCAGGCCTTTTCCCCCTCAGGTGGCAGTCCTTTTTTTGGCTATTTGAGGCAGGGCGCGCTTAGGCCCTCATAACTTTTTGTCCACATAAACTACCCATGCCAAATTTGCGTCCTTTTTTTCCAACATCCTAGGGATTCTAGAGGTACCCAGACTTGTGGGTTCCCCTGAAGGAGACCAAGAAATTAGCCAAAATACAGTGAACATTTCGTTTAAAAAAAAAAAAATAAGAAAAAAGGGCTGCAGAAGAAGGCTTGTGGCCTCTTTTTCCCGTGAAAATGACATCAACAAAGGGTTTGCGGTGCTAAAATCACCAGCTTCCCAGCTTTCACGAACAGGCAGACTTGAATCGGAAAACCATATTTGTCAACACAGTTTTGGCACTTTACTGGGACATTTTTACGATTTTTTTGTTTTTTGTGCTTTGGGTGTGAAATCAATGCTGGATCCCAGAAACCTAAACATTTCTGAAAAGTTGACAAAATTCTGAATTCAGCAATGGGAAATTTGTGTAGATCCTACAAGGGTTTCCTACAGAAAATAACAAGTGAAATAAAAAAATATTTAAATTGAGGAAAAAAAAAAACCCACCATTTTTCTCTACATTTTACTTTTTCCTGCAATGTCAGATATTTGAAAGCTGTATACCGTTACGTCTGCTGGACTCTTCTGGTTGTGGGGATATATAGGGCTTGTAGGTTCATCAAGAACCCTATGTACCCAGAGCCAATAAATGAGCTGCACCTTGCAGTGGGTTTTCATTCTATACCGGGCAATTCATTTGCTGAAATATAAAGAGTGAAAAATAGGTATCAAGAAAACTTTTGTGTTTTCCAAAATGGGCACAAGATAAGGTGTTGAGGAGCAGTGGTTATTTACACATCTCTGAATTCTGAGGTGCCCATATTAGCATGTGAATTACAGGGCATTTCTCAAATAGATGTCATTTTTTACACACCGTCTTATATTTGGAAGGAAAAAATATAGAGAAAGACAAGGGGCAATAACACTTATTTTGCTATTCTATGTTCCCCCAAGTCTCCCGATAAAAATGGTACCTCACTTGTGTGGGTAGGCCTACTGCCCGCGACAGGAAATGCCCCAAAACACAAAGTGGACACATCACAGAAAACAGACCTGTTTTTAGCAAAGTGCCTACCTGTAGATTTTGGCCTCTAGCTCAGCTGGCACCTGGGGAAATCTGTGCATTTTTTAACACTAGAGACCAAGACGGGGTGACTTGTGGGGCTCGCACCAGGTTCTGTTACCCAGAATCTTTTGCAAAACTCAAAATTTGGCTAAAAAAACACTTTTTCCTCACATTTCGGTGACGGAGAGTTCTGGAATTTGAGAGGAGCTACAAATTTCCTTCCACCCAGCATTCCTCCAAGTCTCCCGATTAAAAATGATACCTCACTTGTGTGGGTGTGCCAGGTGCCTGCAACAGAAAAAGGCCAAAAACGTGTAGAGATAGAGGGGATAGGACAGCGAGTTGATAAGGACATATTCTATTTTTATACATCTTTAGGCTGACGCTGCTTTGGGGACCCACACAAGTGAGGTGTCATTTTACTTGGGAGACTGACGGGATCGGTGGGGAGTAGGAATTTTGTGCTGGAGCTGTGATCCTACTAAGAAAAGTCAGGAAAATTTGCTTTTTTTTAAAGCACATTTTGAGGTTTGCAGAGGAGTCTGAGTAAGAAAATGTTGGGGGATCCATGCAAGCCACACCTCCCTGGATCCTTGGGGTGTCGAGTTTTAAAAAATGTCAGGGTTTGGTAGGTTTCCCTAGATGAAGGCTGCACCCACAACCAAAAACATAGGTCCCCCCCCCCAAACACAGGTAGTTTTGCAATATATCATTTTGATGTGTCCACGTACGTCTGTGATGTGCCAGACACTAAAATTGTGAAAAGAAACACACTTAGGTTATGTGAAAAAGACCCCTCACCCACCAACCAAGTTGGTGGCATGCTTCATCATCGGGGTCCCACCTGAGACACCTAGCGTGTCACAAGTGTGCTGCGATGCCTGATTACAGCGGAGCAGTTTTTGTCATTTGTACCACACATACTGGTTGGATTTGGCACGAGGGTGAGTGATGGTTCAGTAGATCAAATTTTATTAACAAGAGATTTCACAAAAGTGAAATGCACTGTTAATAACTGAAAGGCCAAAAAACTGAACCAATGACTCACAGCTCGTGAGCTGTAAAGCCGCGTCAAGGCATCATCCGTTTTACAGTCCATTCACACACCTTTCATACATGACATGCACAAGACCATTCATGCCGCCAGCCACGGGCCCAGCACATTACAACACACAGCACATTACAACACTCACATCGACAGATAGCGCCACTCAAGGGCCCATCACTTACATATGCCCACATACCTGATACAGCAATCACACTAGCTGATGGGAGTGTGAGGACTGACATATGGCTGGCACCTCCAACCAGGTGCCACCCCACGCACACCTCCAACCAGGTGCCACCCCACGCACACCTCCAACCAGGTGCCACCCCACGCACACCGCCAGCCAGGCGCCACCCCACGCACACCGCCAGCCAGGCGCCACCCCACGCACACCGCCAGCCAAGCGCCACCCCACGCACACCGCCAGCCAAGCGCCACCCCATCACTTTTTTTTGTTTTGTTTTATAAACAACAAAGAAACCACTAACTAATTATAAAATAAGTACAAAACTACAAACAAAAAAGCTCTAACTAAATACAAGACAGTAATGCCAACCGTGAAACTGAACATATGAAAATATAAAATAGGCAGTTTATGCACACAGTATTTCCCCCAAAACTTTTTTTGTGTGGTAATTTCTGAAACAGCCGGCAACACACAGCCCAGGCTTTGAAGAGCAATCGGGGCAGTCCAACCGGCTCTCCCTCCGGATACCTCTTCGGGCACATACTCTACATTACAGTGGGTAAGTCTTTTTGGGGAGTAGGAGGAATGTGATCTGGAAAGTGTCGATCTTACAATCTAGCCACATCCTCCACCACTGCTACTCTAGGCACTCTTGCCTGTTCCACCACAATAAGGCTCTCTATCACGGACTCCTGAAATTTAACAAATGTCATCCTTGACTCAGGTGAACAATCCTTGAACACAATAAAAGCATTAAAAGTTGACAAATGAAATAAATGTAGGGCCAACTTTTTATACCACACGTATGACTTACGAAGAGCAGTATAAGGTTCCAACCTCTGATCTACTCTATCAACACCACCCATGTGCCTATTGTAGTCCAAAATGCACGCAGGTTTGCGCACTTCGGCAACCTGACCCCAAACAGTCACAGGGGAAGTACTCTCATCATGGATGGTAGATAGCATGTACACATCCCTCCTGTCTGAAAATTTCAGAGCTTGCAGCTCATTTTTCCGCAAGGCACTGCACTGTCCCCTCAAGTTTTTTTTACAGACAAGCTCCCTTGGTTTGCCTCTCCGGTTAGAACGGATTGTACCACAAGCAACAGTGTCTACTCTAAACAACTCCTTGAACAACTGCACTCCAGTGTAGAAATTATCTACGTACAAATGGTGACCTTTGTTAAACAGTCTACCAAGTTCCCACACATTTTTTTTCGCTAACTCCAAAAGTGGCCGGACAACCAGGAGGGTCAATACTGGAATCCCTACCAATGTAGACCCGGAAATTATACACGTATCCTGTTCTTTCTGACAGCATATACAATTTAATCCCATACCATGCCCTCTTACTAGGAATGTACTGCTTAAAAACTAAACGCCCCTTGAAAAGGACCAAAGACTCGTCCACGCTTATCTCTTTGCCTGGAACATAGACCTCTGAAAACCAATCTACAAAAAGATCAAGGATAGGCCTAATCTTAAAAAGACGGTCACAATCAGGGTGATCTTGTGGCAAGGCTAAAGCATTGTGTACAAAATGCAGCATACGAAGAAGAAGCAAATACCGATTACGAGTCATAGTTGCAGGAAATATAGCCATTGCCTTCAAGTGACTAGTAGACCAATAAGAAGCCAGTGACTGCTCACTTATCAACCCCATCAAAAAAGTCAAACCTAAAAACTTTCATCTCTTCCAGATATGTGGGAACCCACTGAGTAGCTCTAGACTGAGTCCCAAGTCTGGCAGCGTTGTCCCTCAAATATTGCTCTGCATACAAATTAGTCTGCTCCACAATCTCTTCCAAAAATACATCGTCCATAAACAAGTGAAAGAAATGGACAGGCAAAAAGTTTTCCGTATTGACTCTACACCCTGGGAGACCAGTAAATGCAGGTAACTGTGGCTGCTCCATGTTTGGGGCAATCCAGGTGTCAGGTCTTCTAATGGGAAACCCTTCAGCCCAAGGCTGCTGCACACTTGGCACATCAGTGTCCTCCTCTAAAACAGGCCCTTCATCTGTACTGAGAGTGGCTTCCTCATCAGAAGAATCCTCTTAGACAGAAAACTCACTGCCAGAATCTCTCACTTCCTCCTCTGCCTCAGATGCAAAGTCAGTCTCGTAATCATGGTCTGAAGATGACTCAAAAAGCATGCCAATAACCTGCTTAGTGGTCACTCTGCGGCTAGCCATGATCCTCACTAACAACAAATGGATTGCCAACAACAACCAGCACCAAAATAAGTAAAAAAGTATAGCTTTATTACAAAGAGTTATGTACTAAAAAACTATACCACTCACTTGCCTGAAAAAACTACTCACCAGCAACTACTCTCCACAGACACAGCAATCACCAATGATATCCCACTAAAAAGAAAAATCATATTAGACATATGACAATACAAATATCATTGTGCTCAAATCTAAGGACAATTTCACGCAAAATATTGCATTTAGTACACCACCTACAAACATGTCATTCATGCATGTCAACAATACTCCTTTGGAGTAAATAGCTTTCACTGACCTAAAACCTGCAATTATGCAAACCGCAGGACAACTACTGCCAAAACCATAAGGATCCACAGCAAAGGAAGCAAAAGCTTTGAACTAGAACAAAAATAAGAAATAAACTGTTATAATCACAAATACTTCACCAGTTGACAAACACCCCGCCACCAAGAACTTAGAAATTGTCTGTGGTGCCTAAGTGGCTTCGGCCCCCCTTGGGGGCAGATGGGCCTAAATTGTTTTGGCTGATCTGCCCCCAAGGGGGGCAGAAATGGCCAACCGCTTTGTACCCTTTTTGGGGGGAGGCAACCCTTGCCAAAGGGGGTGAATGGGGGTGCCCCCAGCACAGAAAAACTAAAGGGAGCAATAAAAAAAAAGAATTTCCCCTCATGTCTTGGTGGCTTCTGCCCCCTTGGGGCCCCCCATGGGAGCGACCCTTGCCTAAGGGCTCACTCCCAAAAATAAACCTGAAAATAAATCCCTGGTGCCTAGTGGGGCTTCCTGGTCCACGATCGCAGGCCCCGCCAGCGATCGTGGACCAGGTATCAACTGAAAATAGGCACAGGAGGAAAGGAAAAACTCTTTCCTTTCCCCCGTATCTGTCCCCCCTCCCCCCCCCCCCCCCACACACACACACACACACAAAAAAAAACCAAAAGAGAGAGACTTACCTTTTCAAGTCTTCTTTCAAATGGCTTCCAGTGCGCCTCAGCAGCTTCTGATGATGTTGCCGCGCTGTGAGCGCGCTGATGTCATCAGATTGCCGATGGGGGGGTTGGAGGTTGAAGGGGAAGGGGAAGGGATTTCCTTCCATCCTCGACTTGGGGGGGGGGGGGGGTGGGTGGTACGCCCATGGGGGGAGCGCTAGCGCTCCCCCGTGGGCCGGGTGCAGGACGAGCTGGTCTCGTCCAGGGCACACAAGCACCGTGTGCCTGGACGAGACCAGCTCGTCCAAGGCACCGAGGGGGTTAACTGGGGAATTAAAATGCCGCGTTGTACCTGGAATATTTTTTTTTAGATCTGGATGTCACCTGTAAATGTGTGTTTTAGGAATGTGAACAGTTGTTAATGGGCTGTAATTATTGTATTTGGGCTAGAATGTCTAAAAATAAGACCATCAATGAATCTAGTCCCTCTTCCAAATCCACATGCTCGGGATGTTGTGATTATGCACCCCACTTTACTGCACGTCTGGTGTTTGAAAGGGTAAATTCACTGTCAGGCAGCAGAATGAGTATAACTACAGATCAGAAATACGATCCTCTAATGGTCAAATTGAGAGCACTTTGGTCACTGTTTTGATGTTCAGTAATAAAATGTTCACCAAATCCTTCCATAGCCTTAGATTTAAAATAATGTAGACTATCCGACTAGTATTTGGTCTATTATAGGTGTGACAACATATAGTATCAGAGCGAGTATGCCTATTACAAACCCTGTGTCCCAATGACAATGTTAGAACATTCAGCTGGATAGCTGTAGCTGTCCAGCATTGTAATAGGCAGCATTTGTAATTCAGGGACAGCCCTCAATTTACCTTTGTTTGCAGAGATAAAACAATATGCTGTATTCAGTGGCTCGCAGATTGTATTAAAATCTCCTGAAATAAGCAGCGGACCCCTGTCATTGAAGTTTCCAATATGTGATTCTAGCTGTTTGAGTGTTTCAGAGCCACTGATGCCCCTTCCTGTGCTACTACAGACAGTATAGCTATGGCATTTTTCACTTGGTGCTGATCTTATACTGATACCTGGCATATTGTTTGAATTGGCCGCTTCCAGTTTTATCTTCCCAATCAGAGCATTATTTACCCAGATTGCTAGGCCCCCATATGGTGCAGCCATCAGAGTGTGCCTACTGTACTTCATAAAGCACAAGTGTAAAGGGGGCTGCAAACACCATGTTTCTTGAAAAATGCAAATATCAAAGCTGTCTACACAGTTAGGGGTCAGCTAATTTAGAGTGCTCTCAACCAATTTCCAGGATAGTTACTAGTATACTGACCGTGCTAGTTTCTTGTGTGGTAAATTTATTCTGGATGGAAAAACAGATATCGTCAAGCTCTGTGTGCAACTGCTGGGATGGCCATTAAATTAATGGTTGACTCCATTGCTACAATGGACTTCGAAAGCTAAGCAGGCGCTGCCATGCGGCCGTAGATCCATTTGGTTGTGGGGTGTTACCACTGCAGTGCCCTTACTTTCCTCATCCTGCTCTCATGAGTACTTAATCCCCATCCTGCGGGTCGAGCCAGGGTAAACAGAGTGGTTTTAGTGGAGACTTGGTGAGACTCAACGGATGATTGTACTTGTAATGTATTTGGCTATTCAAACAAGGGGATGTACCTAGATGTAGGCCGACCAGCCAATCAACTAGATTCTCATCAGCCAGCGTTAATTCAACACAGTCATACACACTCATATGTAAGTTGTGGTGATTTGCTCTCAAAATGTCTGATCATATTACAGAGTAGTAGTGATGAATACTAGTGGATTGGTTTATTTATCAAGGAGCTTTCATCCTGTCCTGCAGAACCTGACAGTTTAAGCATAGTGGTAGGAAACACAAAACCATTTTTATCACTACTATGTGTAAATCATCCTTTATTCGGGGCAACATATTGTGGAAATCCTAAGTGTTTTCCCTATCCTAGATCACTCCACTCTGTGCTAGGAATTTGGTATGTAGAAAGATTTCTGTTTTTCAAGGTAGGTCAATAGGATCCACATATTAGTGCCCCATCCACCACCATGGGACAACTTGGAAAGCTGGACTTTCCAACAATTAGATTGCCCCTCGGAACTGACCATTCAATGACCTCATGCAGGTTTTTATTGTGGCAATGTTATTTGTCAGTTTCACCATTCCCATCCTTCTGTACATTTGCTGCCTGAGTGGTGGGTTGTATCTTGTCTGTGCAGGGTTCTTGTTGTAAGTCACATAGCTCTCTTGGCTCTCTTTTACACCACTATCTATACATACAAAGTCCTTTATTAGCAGAGGGAAGTTTTTTTGTGAGGGCAGTTACCACTGAATTTAGTTCTTGTATTTCAGCCCTTAAGTCTCTTACAAGGTCCAGGATAGTACCTCTGAAGTAGTAGCCAAGTCCATGCAATTGGAATTTCCTTGTTTATGAGGAAGGATGCTTTCATCAGTCCCTAGTGGCATAAATCTATTTTTTACAAGTGACATTAACTTTGAAAGTAACATGTGTATTGGGTTGCAGCTGGGGGACCTTCTTTTCCCACCACATCAGAATGGTAATGGGGATCTA